>NC_090646.1:587206382-587573882 GCF_040937935.1 Hyperolius riggenbachi
TTGCACAGCATCAGGGAAAAAATGCCCAGGCAGTTTTCTGTGTTGCTAAAAGGCTTGGGTAAAAAAAAAAGTCTGATGCTATAAAATCGTTAAAGACGCACCAAGTCCTTTCAGTGCTGCCGAGGAAATTTTTAATCTAGAGGTTCACTTTAACTTTTTAGTATAAAAGCTTTTCCGTGCACCATAGAAACATTAGATAGGCGCAGATAGGAGTATTCCTAAGGCAGGAATCACACTTGTCCTCCCTCTGCATGTTCTCGGAACTGATACACCCAGAGCCAGTTCTAGACTTTTTGCTGCCTGAGGAAAACTTGTGAGGATGCCCCCCCCCCCTTCCCCACCCCAAAATTGGAATGATTGCACAGCCCTTATTTGCGCCACATGTTATAGCTGAAGTTACCCCCCAAAAAAACCATCCTCAGAATAGGTAGGTAGCCAGTTATAGGTGCCCCCAGTGTTGGTGGCTAGGTACAGTTGCCCCCAGTATAGGTTGGCCAGGCACTCTCCACTTCGTGTTTCTGCCTGGTGCTGCTCCCAGACTTTTGCTGCCTGAGGAAGTCTCCTCACTTGGCATCATGGGCAGACCAGGCCTGGACTCACCAGGACATGCAAAGCAATTCAAAGTGCAATTCACGTTATGCCTGCAGTTTGCCAAGGGAAACCATAAATCACCCACTTGGGAAGAACATGGAACAACCGTACAGTACACGCTAATGCATGTACTTTGCAACACACATAGGATGACCTTGACTTAATTATGAATTCAGCTTTCACTTTTCAGCACTTCTATGTACAGTAGAGTCTTGGTTTTCTGGCACAGACAGGGATTGGCTGATGCCAGTTAAGTGTGCTTTCTGGTTGCTTAAAGGAATACTATCGATTGAAACAAATTTTTTTAATACTCTATATTAGTGTACACATTACCACTAGTGCTAGGGGCACTTTATTCACCCTGGTCTCTCTTGCTATCCCTGCTTAAAAATTTATTTCTCACACAGCTCATAGTAGTTTGGGTCACCCTGAGCTGCTTGGTTACTCTGTCACACAGCTCACAAATATATTTCACTGTGTCACTTACAGCATGCAGCAGACATGAGGAGAAATAGGCTGATCTGAGGTGGTAACAGGTAACTAAATGAGCTGGAATATTGCTGGATTATAACTAGCTATACCAGGAGTCTGTGTTTACACTCAGACTGGCTGCCTGCTTGAGCTAATTCACTCCAGGCTGCATCCACTTTACAAGCTGCTGAGAGGGGCAGACCATTGTTTACAATTAGCATTATTAGTATCTTTATCAGTCGAGAAGCAAAGATAATAAACACACATTGCTAGAATCTTTAAAGAGAACCCGAGGTGTGTTTAAAGAATGTTATCTGCATACAGAGGCTGGATCTGCCTATACAGCCCAGCCTCTGTTGCTATCCCAAACCCCACTAAGGTCCCCCTGCACTCTGCAATCCCTCATAAATCACAGCCATGCTGTGAGGCTTTGTTTACATCTGTAGTGTCAGTCTCAGCTGCTCCCCCGCCTCCTGCATAGCTCCGGTCCCTGCCCCCGTCCCTTCCTTCCAATCAGCAGGGAGGGAAAGGATGCAGGCGGGGACTGGAGTTCTGCAGGAGGCGGGGAGAGCAGTAGACTGACACTATAGAGATAAACACAGCCAGCTCTGACAAGCTGTTTGTCAGCAGCGTGGCTGTGATTTATGAGTGATTGCAGAGTGCAGGGGGACCTTAGGGGGGTTTGGGATAGCAACAGAGGCTGGGCTGTATAGGCAGATCCAGCCTCTGCATGCAGATAATATTCTTCAAACCCACCTCGGGTTCTCTTTAAGGGCTCTTTCACATCACAGGGTGCGTTGGAGAACGCTCAAAGCATACGTTTTGTTGTATGCGTTTTAATGCGTTTTGATATGCGTTGCACTGCAGTGAGTGTGGGGTTTCAATGCGTTACAGCACATAGAAAAACACAGGTAATTTTTTTTTCCTTTTAGTTTTCAACTTTCTACATTGTTCCTCTATTGCATTCTGGGACTGATTGCCTGCGTTAACGGATTAAAAAACGCGCATAGTGTGCGTTTTACATTGACTAACATTGTAACGCATAAAGCTAGCGTCGGCCGAAAAACTGCGCCTGGGTGCAGTGTAACGCAACGCACAAAAAGGCTGCGTTATGTGTGAAAGCTAAAATGAAAGTCTATGGACTTTCATTTCACCTTGGGTAACGCAAACTTTACCCTTTGCGTTGAAACGCAGAAAATCTGCCCTAATGTGAAAGAGCCCTAACCCCTTACCACCATATCAATAAGATTCTTTCAGCAAGGTGATGAACTATAAACTGAGGAGTTGATAGCAACTCCCCTGTGCAGAGACATGGTCTTAGCCCTCTGGGAGCCCTCAGTATTTAGATACATGTGTATCCAACACTGACACCAAAACTGACAAACTGACAGAGGATTTTACAACTGAGAGGAACAGCTGTGTGAGGAATCAAATTGCTCCTAGTACTTGTCCTAATGTGTGCTACAACATACAGCATTTAAAAATAAATGCATACATCGATAGTATTCCTTTAAAACTCAATGTTAAAACCAGATCAAGCTAATACAGTACTATACCCCATTCTGTATGCATACCATGAACTCTGTTAACCGGTTCAGCCTACAGATGTTCTCCCCTGTAGCACGCCTCCCATTCAATCGCCAATAACGTTATCACTACTCATCACACATTGATCTTCTATACCTTGTTTTGCCACAAATTGAAGCTTTTTGTGGGCAATACTTTTCAGTACATTATTTTCTATGCATTTTATAGTCAAATGTGGGGGGGGGGGGGGGGGGGGGAGACACACTTTCTCCAATTCCATCACCTAGATTTCAGCCATACTATCTCTATAAAAAAAAAAAAAAAAAAAAAAAAAACATCAGTAGTTAAATACTTGCACTACTTACATACAGGATCTTCTCAAAAATTAGCATATTGTGATAAAGTTCATTTTCTCTCATTCATCAGCCGGGACACCCTCTGGAAGGAATGGCTCCGCCCGACACCTAGGAAACACAAACTAAAACGCATAAAAAGCTCCCGCCCCCCTTCATTTCCAGTTCTTTTGTGTTTCCGCCCGGGAACACAGCTAATATTTCAGCTCCCATTTTGTTATTTTTTTCCTCACCAGAGGGTGAGTTGAGCCCGGCACAGTACCTGATCAGAGCGAAGAGGAGCGGAAGGTGCTGCTGTCTGTGCGGGGAACGCTAGTCGGAGTTTGCTGTTCCCCCGCCGCCTTCCTCGTGCGCGGCCGCTCTATGGGGATATGTAGCGAAGGGCGCAGACGTCATCTCCGCTGACGTCACAGGGAGGCGACCGGAAGTTCGCATACTTCCATATATTTCAGCGGCGGCTTGGCGTGGTTTGACGGAGAGCATGGAGGAACAAGGAGCCAGTACTGCCGCCGCCTCCGCTGGCGCTGCCACTGCCACTGCTCCCAGCACCGCAGGCCATGGAACAACAGCTGGGGCAACAGCCTCCGCCTCTACCTCTGCAACATCTAAAGCTCAGTCTGAGGGTGGGGTGAGTGGGAGATTCTCTCTCCCCTAAACAGTTCTGTTGGTTGTGATGTTTTGTATTTATGGAACTGTTTTTTCTTCCTTTTGTCTGTTTCTGTAGACAAGAGTGGAGTCTAAGTCTGCATCTGCTACTGATAAACCTAGATCTAGGAAATGTTGTCAGTGTGCTGCCAGGTTATCTTCTAGTTACAGCAAATCTTTATGTCAGTCTTGCATTGATGCGGTTATAGCCTCTGAATCTTCAGCTATTTTCAAAAATGTACTTAAATCTGTGAAAAAAGACATTAATGAGACATTAGGTAAATTTAAAGAGTCCCTTTTACCGGCACCACAGGATGTAGCAGTAGCAGGACCCTCATCAGCTCCTTCACATTCAGGGACTACAGGGTCTCAATTACCTGCTCCCAATTTAGAGGATCCTCTCCCTCAATTTCCCTTAAACTCTGATGCATTAGGAGAGGAGGAAGAGGAGGAGGATTTAGAAGGGAGAGAGGATTTCTCCGATATGGAAGAGGGAGAAAGTGTCTTATCAGGGGAGGAATCTGAGGTAGATCTAAAGAAAGCGGCCAGATTTTTATTCAGTACAGAAGAGACTGATGAATTACTCAAGGCAGTATATGCCACAGAGCAAATTCCGGATATTCAAGAGGCACTTTCTGCACAGGATCAGGTTTACTCTGGTCTTGCACAGAAAACAAATAGAGTTTTTCCTTTCCACCAATCTTTGAAAGAGATCATTAATTCACAGTGGCAGAAACCTGAACGGAAAATTTTTATCCCTAAGTCTGCAAAAAAGAAATTTCCCTTTGCCCCGTCAGACATAGATCAGTTTATTAAATGTCCTAAATTAGATGCAGCCCTCTCAAAGCACTCAAAAAATACTGATTTGTCTTTTGAGGATGCGGGGGTGTTAAAGGAGGCTATGGATAAAAGAATTGAAATATCCTTGAGAAAGGCTTGGGAATCTGCAGCCTTTGCCTTTTTACCAAGTGTGGCATCTACATGTATTTCCCGTAACCTAAGAATATGGATGGATAATTTAATGGATCATGTCAAGTCAGGCTCCGATTTAAATAATTATGTCAAGTCCTTGCCTACAGTTTTGAAGTCAGTAGCCTTTTTGGCTGACGCTGCGGTTGAAATCGTCAGGATCTCCGCGCGCACCACTGCTTTAATAAATTCAGCCAGAAGGGTTCTCTGGCTCAAGACCTGGGATGGGGATTTGACATCTAAAAACAGATTATGTGCTATTCCTTTTGAGGGGAATCTTTTGTTTGGCAAGGAGTTGGAGAATGTACTCTCTCTATCTGCTGAGAAGGGAAAGCAATTTCCAAATAAACGCAGAACGTTCAAAGTGAACAAATCAGGTTTATTTAACAGGCCATCAGGGAAGTCCAGACAGCCAGTGCAGCAGAAAAAGTGGTCCTTTCCTGCCGGCAGAGGCCGGGGAGGGTTTGCCCTCGCCAGACCTGGTCCCCCCAAAGAAAATAAATGACGCTCTTCCAGTGGGGGAGAGGCTTCTTTATTTTTTGTCCCAATGGGAAGGCATCGGTCCAGATCCCTTTATTTTGAGGATAATAAAGGACGGATATCGTCCACAATTTTCAGTTATTCCTCCCCCCAGGAAATTTGTGAACAGGTTTCCCAAGGATCCAGCCAAGGCCAGGGGCCTTGTGCTAGAAATTCAAAGTTTAATTTCAAGGGAAGTAATAATTCCGGTGCCTCGACGGGAACAGTTTCGGGGTTAAACTCTATCCCAGTTGGGTTGGATCCTGAATTACAAAAAAAAAAAAAAAAAAAAAAAAAATCGATCTTGAATCCCACTCAGACCATAGTTTTTTTGGGTTACGCGATCGATTCCGTTCGACAATGAATTCTCCTAACTCCTCAAAAGGTGGACAAATTGCAGACAGGAGTAAGATTGCTACTCTTGTCTCATCAAATAGCAATTCGGGAGGTAATGCGAATTATGGGGTTAATGACAGCCACCATTCCGGCGGTGAATTGGGCCCAGTTCCATTCACGGTCCCTCCAGAACTGGCATTTCTGGACAGAATTCAGGGTTATCATGTGCTTGTCTTTTCAGACAACATCTCTACGGTTGTGTATATCAACAAACAGGGGGGCAGCAGATCGCAGAGTCTCTCCCTCCTGGCGTCGGACATTTTTCAGTCGGCGGAACAGAACCTACTTTCCTTGCAGGCGGTTCATGTGAAGGGGTCTCTCAACAGGAAAGCGGACTTTTTAAGCCGCCAAATTCTCGACCACTCCGAGTGGGAACTAAATCAGGAAGTTTTTCTTTGGGTCACGGAAATTCTGGGAGTCCCAGAAATCGATCTCTTTGCGTCCCCAGCAAACGCAAAGATTCCTCAGTATTTTTCCCTTCACAACAGCAGGAGTTCTCTGGGATTGGACGCTCTCTCGCTACCCTGGGCCTTCAATCTAGGTTATGCGTATCCGCCTCTCAAACTATTACCTCAGGTTCTAGCGAAGG
The DNA here is from genome assembly GCF_040937935.1 of Hyperolius riggenbachi. NCBI lineage: Eukaryota > Metazoa > Chordata > Amphibia > Anura > Hyperoliidae > Hyperolius > Hyperolius riggenbachi. The sequence continues at coordinate 587,212,443 of NC_090646.1, forward strand.
TGCGAAAAGAAGGTGCAAAGCTGATTCTCATAGCGCCAGTGTGGCCCAAGAGGCCTTGGTTTTCCACACTTCTGAGTCTCTCCATTCAACCGTATCTGTGTCTCCCTGTCAGGCGGGTCCTTCCTCGGCAGGGTCCTATCTTTCATCCCAAACCGGAATTGTTCAAACTGGCGGCATGGACCCTGAGAGGCTAATTTTAAGAAGTAAGGGAGTTTCGGACAAGGCTATTGATACCTTGCTGAAATGTAGGAAACCAGTTACCCACAAAATTTACAGGAAGGTGTGGAAGGTATACACTTCCTGGTGTGCTACTAACAACAGAGTCCAATCGGAGATAGGGACGATTCTTGACTTCTTTCAAAGTGGAGTGGAAATGAAGTTGGCCTTGAGTACACTAAAAGTACAATGTTCGGCTCTTTCAATCTTACTAGACAGACCCCTGGCACAGGAAAAATTAATCAAAGATTTTTTTTCCGGCTGTGCACAAATCTTCCCCCTTGAGGCAGAAAGTTATGCCTCAGTGGGATTTATCGCTAGTCTTAGGTGTTTTACCCAAAGCCCCTTTTGAGCCCATTGAGGAAATTGACTTAAAGTTTTTGACGTTTAAAGTAGCCTTTCTCATAGCCATTACCACGGCCAGAAGGTTAGGGGATCTTCAGGCCTTATCGATTAAGGATCCTTTCCTTACTATTTTTCCGGATAAGATTATTTTGCGCCTTGATCCAAATTATTTACCAAAGGTGTCTTCAGATTTTCACAGATCTCAGAATCTAGTGATTCCCTCGTTTTGTGATAATCCTTCCTGTACCAGGGAACAGGAATTTCATTGTTTAGATGTTAGGAGAGCCCTTTTATCTTACCTCTCAAGGACTAGAGAGTTTAGGAGATCTTCACATTTATTTGTGTTATTTATGGGACAGAATAGAGGGCAGCAGGCCTCTAGACAGACGATTGCCAGGTGGATTTGTCAGACGATAGCTTTAGCCTATGAGATTTCAGACTCCACTCCACCACCTGGTATCAAGGCACATTCGACTCGGTCCATGTCGACCTCCTGGGCAGAGAGAGCAGGAGCCACAGTCCAGCAAATGTCAAGCGGCAACTTGGTCGAACCCTTCCACTTTTATCAAGCATTATAGAGTGTATGTCCTGTCTTAGCAGGATTTGTCGTTCGGCAGGAAGGTGCTTCAGTCTGTGGTCCCTCCCTAGGTGGGTGTTTTCTTGTGTATCCTTCCAGAGGGTGTCCCCGCTGATGAATGAGAGAAAGCACCTGTTAGTCTTACCGGTAACGGTGTTTCTGTTCAGCAGCCGGGACACCGTCTACTGCCCACCCTTTTCTGTCGCACTTCCTGATTCCTATTCTTTCCGTTTTTAAAGGGGTCACTAGGAGGTGCTTCGCTTCTCCTTTTTTTCTGGTGTTCCGGTTGGTTTTTCTTTATATGCACTGGAAATGAAGGGGGGCGGGAGCTTTTTATGCGTTTTAGTTTGTGTTTCCTAGGGGTTGGGTGGAGCCATTCCTTCCAGAGGGTGTCCCGGCTGCTGAACAGAAACACCGTTACCGGTAGGACTAACAGGTGCTATTTTCTGTAATGTACTGATAAACAGACTCATATTTTAGATTCATTACACACAACTGAAGTAGTTCCAGCCTTTTATTGTTTTAATATTGATGATTTTGGCATACAGCTCATGAAAACCCAAATGTCATATCTCAAAAAATTAGCATATTTAATTCGACTAATAAAAGAAAAGTGTTTTTAAAACAAACAAAAAAAAAGTCAACCTTCTAATAAATGTTCAGTTATGCACGCAATACTTGGTCGGGAATCCTTTTGCAGAAATGACTGCTTCAATGCGGCGTGGCATGGAGGCAATCAGCCTGTGGCACTGTTCAGGTGTTATGGAGGCCCAGGATGCTTCAATAGCGGCCTAAAGGTCCGTACACACGCCGGACTGGAGGCAACGACGGGTCCATCGTCACCTCCCACTGGGCCCGGCGGATCGCTCAGAAACAGCCGTATCAGTCCGCCGACAGTGCGTACACACGCCAAACTGTCGTTGGAACGCCCACCCAGCGGGAGGTGACAACGGACCCGTCGTTGCCTCCAGTCCGGCGTGTGTACGGACCTTTAAAGAGAATCTGTACTCTAATATTCTTACACTAAAAAGCATACCATTCTATTCCTTATTTTCTCCTGTGCCCCTCTGTGCTGTTTCTGCCACTCTCTGCTGCAATCCTGGCTTGTAATTAACAGTTTTAGGCAATGTTTACAAACAAACTAACCAGCTTCTAATAGGCTCAGCTAAGCATAGTGTGTGAGTATGCAGGGGGCCTGCAGAGGGTGTGTATCGCTTCTACCAATCACAAGCAGCCCTGCACATTCCACACAATCAAAGCCTTAGCCCGACAAACAGGACAGAGGAAAGATACATTGATTTATTACAGAGACAGTGTAATTAGGAAGAGCTGCAGTAAGCCCCAGCACATTAGAACAGGCATAGGAACTCATAGGATAGAAGAACTAAGGCTGAAAAAATTGTTACAGAGTCTCTTTAAGCTCATCCAGAGTGTTGGGTCTTGCGTCTCAACTTTCTCTTCTCAATATCCCACAGATTCTCTATGGGGTTCAGGTCAGGAGAGTTGGCAGGCCAATTGAGCACAGTAATACCATGGTCAGTAAACCATTTACCAGTGGTTTTGGCACTGAGCAGGTGCCAGGTCGTGCTGAAAAAAGAAATCTTCATCTCCATAAAGCTTTTCAGCAGATGGAAGCATTTTTGAACCAGAAACAGCGGCAGAAGCGCCTGACCTGGGCTACAGAGAAGCAGCACTGAACTGTTGCTCAGTGGTCCAAAGTACTTTTTTCGGATGAAAGCAACTTTTACATGTCATTCGGAAATCAAGGTGCCAGTCTGGAGGAAGACTGGGGAGAGGGAAATGCCAAAATGCCTGAAGTCCAGTGTCAAGTACCCACAGTCAGTGATGGTCTGGGGTGCCATGTCAGCTGATGGTGTTGGTCCACTGTGTTTTATCAAGGGCAGGGTCAATGCAGCTAGCTATCAGGAGATTTGGGAGCACTTCATGCTTCCATCTGCTGAAAAGCTTTATGGAGATAAAGATTTCATTTTTCAGCACGACCTGGCACCTGCTCACAGTGCCAAAACCACTGGTAAATGGTTTACTGACCATGGTATTACTGTGCTCAATTGGCCTGCCAACTCTCCTGACCTGAACCCCATAGAGAATCTGTGGGATATTGTGAAGAGAAAGTTGAGACGCAAGACCCAACACTCTGGATGAGCTTAAGGCAGCTATCGAAGCATCCTGGGCCTCCATAACACCTGAGCAGTGCCACAGGCTGATTGCCTCCATGCCATGCCGCATTGAAGCAGTCATTTCTGCAAAAGGATTCCAGACCAAGTATTGAGTGCATAACTGAACATAATTATTTGAAGGTTGACTTTTTGTTTTAAAAACACTTTACTTTTATTGGTCGGATGTAATATGCTAATTTGAGATAGGAAATTTGAGTTTTTATGAGCTGTATGCCAAAATCATCAATATTAAAACAATAAAAGGCTTGAACTACAGTTGTGTGTATTTGAATCTAAAATATATGAAAGTCTAATGTTTATCAGTACATTACAGAAAATAATGAACTTTATCACAATATGCTAATTTTTTTAGAAGATCCTGTATGTATTGCACCGTCCACGTTTTGATTTCAGTGTTTTTTTTTCTACACTAGAAAAAAAAAAAAAAAAAAAGAACATCCTTAGCATTTCCCTTTTTAACTGTGGCTATTTTGAAGCCAATTGTGAGGTAATTTCCTCCTACGCTCCTCTGCCTGATTGTGTATTCATTGCCCGCCCTCCACTATAGAAAGTGCATCGTCTCAGCATGAGAAATATTGGCCAAGCAGAGAGGAGCAGAGGTGTGGGAAGGGAAAACAAGAGGGAAAGAGACTTCAGCCAATCAGGCTTAATTAAATATGAAGAGAAAGTAGAGAAGCAAAAATAAATAAAAAAATTAAAAAAAAGGACAATCCAGCATGCCCTGGAAAAAAAACTTTAATTAAAAATTTGTGATGTGTAATTTAAACTTTTCGCCTCTAGATGGCGATAGAAACACTCCCTGGATTACCAGGAAGTTTTTTTTTTCCTTTCTTACTTTCAATTACATTCTTTTCAGATGAATGGACCTGACCCCTGATTGGGGCCAAGTCCATTCTTTACAGACTCTGCGATTGGTTCGGGGAAGCCTTGCTTCCCTTCCCCAAACCGCTGACACGGAGATACTGCTGAGTCCAATGGCCGCTGCACCCGACACTTAAGTCTATTTGGACGTGGATATAGTGACTACTGTAGCACATGTAGTTAATAAAAAAGCTAAAAAAAAAATAAACTTCAAGCAAAATAAAATCTCCCCTACCTGTGACAACTGTCAGATGCCCACTTTATCACAAATCACCATCAGGATTATGTTGTGACAAGCAAAGATGTGTTTACTTTACCTCTTGATGCTCCAGGGATTAAAAGGAACTGGAAGCGAGAAACAGATGGAGGATGACATTTTCCCATTTAAACAATAGCAGTTGCCTGGCAGTCTTGCTCATCTTTCTGGCATCAATAGTGTCTGAATCACACACCTGAATCAAGCATGCTGCTATTCTAGTTAGACTACCTGATCAGCAAGCTTGTCCAGGGTCTATGGCTAAATTATAAGAGACAGGATCAGCAGGACAGCCAGGCATCAAGTATTGCTTAAAAAGGAAATACATATGGCAGCCTGTATATCCCTCTCACTTCAGTTCTTTAATTGGTCTGTTCTTTGACTCCCTTTCAGGCAGATTGTGAGGTCCCACACAAGGAAAGGGGACAGTAGCCTCTATTGGAGATATATTTAAATAGAAATCACACACAAATCTTAGTGTAATACATTTATTTACAGAATAGCAAAAGTACATCACATTTAGTGCAAATGCAACTAATGATATTAAGATTTATATATTGTTTGTAAACGTCCCATAAGCCTCATTAAAATAAAGATTTCAAAGTCAGCACTTCAAAATGTTGGACAAGTTTGTGACCCAGATGCATCGTGGGTAACTGCTCAGTCTGAGGATGCCAGCGCTGCCAACTTGCATTCAAGAGGACAACTGCATCTAGTGGGCATGTTCAACACTCATCTGCATCTATTGTTCCCCCTTCCCAATGGATTCTTCCAAGAAGAAGAACACCTGTGTGCTTAGGCTCCAAATGATGCAGCCATTCCCCAAATCATGTGTCACGTACTAAGAGATGAACCTATGCATAGAGTCCCTGCCCTAAGCCTAGTAGATAGCTCTGGCGTAGGCATGATTAATGAGACGCAAATATTTCCAAGTTCATGCGGCTTTATGTACATTTTTATGCAAATATATGCAGCTTGAAAATGGACCAATCGAGAATCACCCATAGTCCATTTTCAATCTGCATAGATTTGCATTCAAATTTGCATAAAGATGCATGAACTCAAATATTTGCATCATTGATCATCCCTACTCTGGAGTAAGGTGCCATCTGCATCTGTTAAAGCCTAATCACGCATTTGCTTCGCCTCTTGACAGTCCATTTAAACAAAAAGCCAGACCCTGTGGTCCATTTATAAACACTGCAGCAAAGGATAAATAAGATATTTGTAAACAGCAGCCAGTTAAAGGGGCAGTTTGCCCTGAAGAATTCTGCAAGTGGGTGGAGCCACTTGCAGACTTCAACTCTCTGGCACACAAAAGGTGTGGTCTCTGCAGCAGTTTAACTCCACCCATCTGTCACAGCCAATCCAAAGAAAGAGTTGTGCTGGCCACATGTTTCCATTTAGATCATTTGATGGCACTTTCAAGTCAATAAAACGATCACATTTATGTAAAATCAAACTGACGAGTTAATAATTAATCGTGATGCTTTTCACTCCGATGTAATTGCCAGAAAATGTAAATCTAATTGAATAGAACAGATCATTTTAAAACATTTGATTGTTTTAGATATTTTAGCAACAATTTTAAAATGGATAGCTTACAATGACTGTGTTAAGAATCTATATGCATCTTTCAGCATTACTATCACCACAGAAGTTTTCACACAGGAAATACATTAAAAGACGGAGACCGGAGTGTGATGGGGCGAGTTGGAATGTAGAGAGCCTGACAATTCTTTTTTAGACTGATTGGCCCTCATACTCTGCTGAGTACCCACAACGCAAAATTCCTGACGACTGGCGATACTTTGAGTAACGAGCGATCGTATGACGTGGGTACAGGTGCGTGATCACGTGGACATAGTTTGGCGTCACATGATGATATTGACTGTCACGTCGGATTGGATCTTTAAGATACCAGATGACTCAGCACAAAGTACTGCGATCGCTTGACTTCCCATTCGCACCAGTCATGTGACATCGTGTATACCCGCTGCCCGAAAGATGAATAGTGGGATGCTAGTCGTCCGGGAGATGTTGCTGGATCCACCTAGCTCTTCGCTGTGGTGAGTATTCAGATTATAGGGGCAAAGCATGGCACCTGGCTGCAGATGACATCTCCATTTGCCTGTATTTCAGTGGCCGCCATGTTAAACATACATGGTTACAAAGTATAAAAATACTGACCTCAGAAGTGGCTTAGGATGATCTGCTCATTACCACGTAGGCACTTCTCCTGGACCTGGCCATGAACAGGTGGCGTGTGTAGTGGTAAGGCAATGTATGAGGGCTGCATGTGCGTGTTCAGAACATGTAAGGACTATCAAGCTTCCCCACAGAAACAGTCCGTCTGTAGGTAGTTAACTGTCCAATTTGTACACGAAAAAAAATCCCCCAATATATACACAGCTGTATATTTTTATGTACTTGTCCTAACCTAGTATATAAAAACTTTAACGTAACCAGTAGGTATGTGACACCAATATATATATATATATATATATATACTGTAAATCTTTAATAACAGATGCACAAGACTGATAGAAATCAAACAAACAGAAGCCAGCCAGGATTCCTATATCCGCACTCACATTAATGGGGGAGGAAGTTAAGATGGACGGCAACAGAGACTGAAGCAAACATTGTTTTCTTGGTTTTGTAATTCAGACTAGGTCATCAAACTGCAAATATTTGGAGCAGCCCAGTTAAGAGAACATTTTTATTTCCATGACCAAATAAAACACTTCTAAACATTATAGCTTCAAAGGTCTAATTTGTAATTCAAGATATTATTCAAACTGAATGATACTAAGATTCAACAATATTCAAAAGAAGGTGTTGTCTACACAATAAAAAATGTAAATATGAGTCCCCAGTCTGTAAAGTAATATTCCTGCAACTTGACAGTAGCGAATTATATCAGCAGTATCCTCCAAAGGTGTACTAGGACTTGGAGGATACTGCTGATATAATTCGCTACTGTCAAGTTGCAGGAATATTACTTTACAGACTGGGGACTCATATTTACATTTTTTATTGTGTAGACACCACCTTCTTTTGAATATTGTTGAATGTTAATATTGAAGGGGCAGCTCCAATATATACAGTATTAAGGTGTAGCGCTTATCTCTGTGCAAATATTTGAATGATACTAAGACCGCCTCCAGGAAAGAATTACAGAATAACTCCAATGAGTATCATTGGATACCAATGGCATTCCACCACTAGGCCCCTGTTCACATCTTCCGCCAGCTGCTCTTTAGGTCTTCTGAAGAAGAGGAGCGCTGTATTGCGCATGCACAAGTCCGCACTCGTGCAGTAAGGAGCTGCGTTTCTTCAGAACTACTTGGAGACCCGAGTGCTCTCTTGGCCTTCCTAGGAGACCCAATGGCCTCTTTGACAATGTCAGAGGCTGGAGCAGGGGGCACAGCAATGGAACCAGGGGGCTTAAGGAGGGACAGGACGACTCTAAAGGATCCAGAGCCTTCCATCCTCTTAGGCGAGTACTTTTTTTGTTTTAGGTGGTTACAGATGTCCATTAAAAACAAAATTTCAACAAAAATAATACTAACTAGGGGGATACTTATTTTGCACATTTTGGAGTTGTCCTTTTAATTTCTGCTTACAGCCCTGAAGAAGTTAATTTTTCATAGGTTTACAGAGGGCTATGTTATGTTTGAACCCCTACTTTGAATTAGTCTCTCAGTACTGCTAATTCTTAGGCGTAGTACTTCCACGGATCCTTCTACTACTGAATAGGTACTCAAGGTAAAAGTAAGTGGCTTGTGTCTACCAGAGGTTCAGTATCCCCATATTACTGATCCCCCATGGAAATTACAGTTGCACAGGTCCCCCTTCGATGAATGAAGAACCTTTTGTTTCCTGGAGGCACAACATACACACAACTGTGCAGAACAGGTGGGCAGAACTGTGTGCTAGCGTCTGTCCACTCTTCAGCGACAATGTGGTTCACAGGACCACCTGCACTGAGGCTCAAGAGGCAGCGAGTATTGCAACACAAGACAAAGGACACTGCAACAGAACACTCATCCATAGTTCATTACAGCAAGATTGTCATTGAACAGGAACTCTTCAACCCACCAACAAGATTACTTTTTATTTTGCACTTTCCGCTTTAAACGGCCACTTCACCTAAAATAATCATCTCAAATATAGATTTATGCACATTGGGGTTGATATAATATATCTACATATACACTTTATATGATAAATCTCTGCTAAAAATTTCCAGACATTAATATATTTGGGATTTTAATGATACGTTGAGGGGCTGGGGGTCACCTTTTCCATTGCACACCAGACTTCCTGCCTGTTAGTCTACTGAATGACAACAGAGCAGGCAAGTGTCACATGGTAAAAATAGCTCATGAACTTAGATCAGAAGCCTACAGTCAACTAAATAGGAGACACACAAGGCTGGATGCAGGTGGTGTGATTGTTATACAGGTTTAACTCCTCTTGGCCACCAGTCAACATCTCCATTTCCCATTACTAAAGCTAGTTAGAACGGTAAGGGAGGCATTAGGTAGTAGTTAGGAGAATGACCTGTGCTGCAGTCAAACAATCCATACATGCTGCAGACAGTATCAAGTATAATAAAGGGATGGCGGTGTCTGTACAGGTGAGGCTCACATACAGTGCAATAGGAAGCCAGTGCAAGACTCTTGGATATTAGTGTAGACGACAGATCTGCATCATTACGTACAGTGTTGTAGCCTCACTGGCACCATGAAAAAAACCTCCCTGACAGACCCTGTTAAGTTTCAGGGAACGTGGATGGTAGTTGCACGGAATTTTATGTTCGCTTCCGTGGCCTTTAATCTATGAATATCTTAATATATTCTTATCCCCTCTAAAGAAGAAAACCCACCTCACGATGACGGAATAGAGGCGATAAAAAAAAAAAATCTCCAGCAAAATCTTCACTTGAGAAGGTAATATTCCCCTTACGCCTGTGCCTTCAGTCTCGTTCTGACATTCTTTGAGCCTTCTGCCTCTAGAGGACATCTGCATGTGAAGAGCGGAGACTTGAGAAAGTACTCCTTTCACCTTCTCACACAGAACTAAAGGCAAACTTCTGAAACAAAAGGTTTAGCTTGGATGCACATCTGATGTCAAATTATTTGGCAAATACAGGGCAGTGCTGGAAAGCAGGAACTTAGAAGTTCAAGCCTCAGCATAGCAAACTTAACCCAAGATCTACTTTAATCTGCCTTCTCTAATCAGACCTGACAAGAAAAAGCTGAGAAGTGTGCTCAGTTGAATTTGGCCATTCCATCCCTTATTAACAGCATTCTGTTGCATCTAGTAACAGTTCAATCATCATGCATCAAGTGCAACCAAGCTAAACATAGTCTCTAGTTTCATAAATTTGAGTTTATTTCATTAGGAGTGAGGAAGTGAAAACTTCACCATATAATTTATCATGATGGAAGACTTGAATGGCAATTGAACATGCACTGAGGAATCTTCAGCAAGACTGGGACACAGATGTAAGAGACATGCACCACTGTCTCCATTGCATCCCTTCTATCAATGCATTCAAATGAAGCAAATACTTTAACCCTTATCCAACAGCTATATTCATTTTGGTCACCTACACAGGAAGAAGCATTACTGATGGTCACGCCACCCATTATACCTCAGAATAGGAGGCTGCATCAGAATAAGCTACCTCAGCTTGCAAAGTGGCCACCCCTAACTTCTAGAGTAGCAGTACACCAGAGACAACCACACCCTGGAGGTATGACAGGAAAGACTGTTCAAGTCTCAAAGTTAGAGGCCATAGCAACATGTGTGTACAACTCAGTCACACATTAAAGTGTATGTAGGTACCCATGTGGCATGGAGAAAGCCATTTTGTAGGGCAAGCAGCCTAAAATTTCACAGGGGACTAGCATATTGACAGAATATTGATTTAACCCACAAAATGGCTGCCTTCACTTGACATGGCCGACAGGAACACTTAAAGGATTGCACATTCAACACCGTTACAAGACTGGCCGACAGAGGACGCAGTTCACGTCAAGCAGGTTACCACATGTTCAAGAATTTCATCTTGAATTTTCTTGATCAAGTTACAGAACACAATTTTTGCTTTTTTGAGATATTAACACAACTAAAAATACAAATAGAAATATATAGATTTCTGGAGAAAAAAAATAAAGCTTTCTTAGATATTGTAGAACTCCTTCAGACGTCAAGAGTCTTCATAGGAGTTTCACAAAGAAAGGCAAAGCCATAGATTATAAGAGCCCTCAGTTATTACAGTGAAGTATTACAGATCAGCATAGCTAGCAACAAGCTAGCAGAGAAGGAAAAAAAAAAAGAAATAGGAAAAAAAACAAAACAGAAACCCCTCAACCTTTTCAAACCCCTTTTTTTCTACCAACCTTAAAAACACCCATTATGCTTATGTGCACAGCAAGTACAACATGAACTATGCCCATAAACACAAGACAGTTATGGCTTTGTGAGGTTTACAGGCCTACGGTATACAAGTTTCTGGTTGTAGAAAATTAAAGCCTTGGTTCTTACAGATATTTCCCATGACCTTTCATTGCAAGCCAAACCGAAAAGAATGGGAAGGGAGGAGACAGACATGTACTTCAATATGTGGGTATCATTTACACAAATTTTGCAAGAAGGCCGAGCGGGAGATGGCTAGTGTTTGATGCTCAGTCTTGTGGAATAGGTCCTCAAGGCTTCAACTTGGGGAAAAAAAGGCAAAAGATCCCGGTTTCCATCTTGGAGATGCAATTTTCACCATCTTGTCCAATGTGGAATGTCCTTACTGCCTCTTCAGATCTCTGTAAACAAAGAGATGGTTGAACTCAATGGATGTTTGTCTTTTTCAATCCAAATACCTAAGTAAAACGAGGTTTTCTGTATAGACATCAAACGGATTGCCCTCGATCAGACAGCATATAGTAGAGAAGGAAAAATAAGGTGAGAGGTTTTAAGCTCAATCACAATCAAGCGTAAAACGTAGCTTTTAATTACAACTCACCTTAATAGTCAGGTATGACAAGCATAGTAGAAGTCCATGAGTCACGTGATAACATGAATGGCCTAACAAGTTTCATGGCATTTAACAGTCGCTTCTTCAGAGGCATAACTTTGCAAATTCAAAGTTCATGACAAAGGAGGATTAAAAACATCAATGTTAACATCACATGACTCATGGACTTTTAATGTGTTTGTCATACAAACCACTATTACGAAAATCAAAAAAAATGAAATACGTGTAAACACATACACATGCAAAGTACATTTCTTCTGCTTTTTTGCTATGTTTACAATATGTAATAAAAATTTGACAGAACAGACAGGATTTGGACTAGCCCATCTCCTCAAGGGGGATTCTCAGGGTTTTCGTTATTTTCAAAAGCACTTAGTGAATGTCAGTTGCTCCATCAAACTGCCAAAATGTGTGCAGCGAGCAGGGAGGCTGGCCGGCATCTTTGTCTAAACCCTTTTCAGAGAATGTCTTTATAAAGAATAAAGGCCATGCTGAGAATCCCCCATGAAGAGATGGACTAGCCTAAAACCTGCCCGTTCTGTCAGATTTCTACTACCTACTGTAAGTGACAGCAACAAAGGAGAAAGGTAATGTATGGCTCATTTTACTCTGGAAGAAACATACTTATTTGTATGTGTTCACATGTATTTTCAATGTTACATTTTCTCGCAATAGTGGTCCTTTAAGGAGAATTGTAATTAAAAGCTACGTTTTACACTTGACAGTTACGGAGCCTAAAAACCCTCACCTTGCTTTTCAGTCTCTACTATATGCTATATAGACATGTGACTTTACATAAGACTCTGCACTGGAGCACTACTACTTCCCAAGAGCACCTCATTACGGTCTCGTTGCTGAAGCACCGCTGTATTGTACGTAACACCAATCCAACAGGCGGTGCTATAGGTCATGTAATAAAGTGGTAATTGCATACTATTGACAAAAGTACAAAACATGGCGATACAAGTGGGACCTGTGACCAAGCTGAGGAATGCTGCATAGATGCACCTGCATCGCTCTTCCATTGCCCAGAGACACATCTGTACAGCATCAGGGCACCAAACAATTGCCCTAATGTTTGGATCTGATTACTACAGCTGCTGGGTGAATATGCCAAACTAGTAATAAGGCATATCTGGTATTTTAACTGAACAACCAAAGAATATATTTTGAGGTGGTTCATAGCAGTGGCATTTGTCATGTAATAAAGAGTAAACCGGTTAGGAACATACACTGAAAACTCAGGGATGTAGGTATAAGTAAAATGCACGGGTTGTTAATAGTACAAATAAACAGGCCACCACAAAGCTATAGTAATTGGGGATAGTCAATGAGATGCAACTAGTTCTAAGTTGATGCAGAATTGATGCAGCTTGAAAATTGACCAACTGAATCCCAGCAAGCCTAAATTCGATTTCCAGCCATTTTTAAGCGGCATACAATTTCATGCAGAATTTGCATAATCCTGCATCAACTTGGAGTTATTTGTAGCTCATTATCCATCCCTAATAGTAAATGTGCTCCTAAAGTGCCTTACAATGGCGCTCCATAGTGCAGCAGTAACCATCAATAGACCACCATCCAGAAAGGAGGACGTTCAGCTTTGAACCAGAAGCAAAGACGCCCCCTGCTAGGACCATGTCCATTGTGGTGTGTTCTGTGAAATAGACCATTTTGGCTCATGTGAACTGAGCAAAGGGACACACACACACACACACACACACACACACACACACACACACACACACACACACACTTCCCTGTAGTACGAGAGCTTACCTATACAAACTGTTCCTAGTATTCAAAGTCTGTTAGCCCTCATACTACATGGAGGTGTTCAGTGGCGTAGCCAAGGAGCTAAGGGCTTCGGTGCAAGTTTTACATGGGGCCCCACAAGCACTCTATACATAATTGATACGGTGCACCAAAACCTGCCAAGGATTTCCACAGTGTCAGAGGTGCAAGAAGGTGATGGGGAACAGCATTACCAGCACAGGGCCAATAGGGAGCTAATATTGTGCTTGAGGGAGCACCCCTCGGGGCCCCTCTGACCCGAGGGCCCCCGATGTGGTCGATACCTCTGCAACTCCTATTGCTACACCACTGGAGGTAGTAACTAGCCAATCAAAACTGAATGTGCGTTTGCACCCTTAGAAAAGCACTGCCAGTGGGTCCTAGGCCTAATCACTCGTGTTATGAAAAGCACTTCTCATGTTCTGTTATGAGTGATTTTGGGGGAAAAAAAATAAAAAAAAACACATGCCAACATTTCTGTGCTGTCCAAAGTCCCTCCTGTCTGCTACAATGAAGGAACACATACGCACTGCATGCATGATAGTTACAGACAGCAGTTGGACGTGTCATAATAGCAATGCTAGTATAAATAAAATACGGGGAAGGGTGGGGAGCCTCACCTGGCAACGGTTAGAAAATAATTGGTTTGCCTGAGGTTTTCTCCTGTACATATGTAGTAAACCTTTTCAGAAATTTGGGGTATTCACGTTTGGCCACCGCTCTTAGGACTGAGGCAGGGGCCCATCCTCCAGGATTCACTGCAATAGAGAAGTACAGGTCAGTAGAGGAGAAACATTCTGCATCAAAAATTACACAGCTCCAAGCATCCATAATGAAACAAATCTGATGCTGGGTGTATACTAGTAGTACATGAACCACAATGCACAGTATGCATACATTTGCAAGAAACTACAAGAGAAAAATACAGTGCAGAAACCAGAGGTTTGAGCAGGTCCATTGTTTATGTATTGCCCCCTTGCCTGCAGTATTTGTTATGTGACAAATGGCGCAGCTATAGGTGCCCATACACCACTCGGCGTGGCCACCGATAATTATTGAATAAGATGAAAATTGGTGCCGCCAAAAGAATGCAAGAGATCGACGCTGCGACCAATTTTGGGCTCATGTATCGATCAGACAGGTTGGTAAATCTCGGGGCGACGTGGCTCGACACCATGTGCTATACACTGGCAGTGTGTGAGGAGTAAATGGAGGAAGCCGAAGATGAATGGGCACCGCGACAGGCAACAATGGTAATGTATATGTGCACGCACGAGGGGGGGGGGGGGAATGGTGGAGGGCACGGCAGAGAGGAAGGCTGCGTCACAGGGCTGATTACCGAGAGATTTCACCGGGACTCAACCTGCTGTGTATGGCTGGCTAAAGGATCTCTCTGAAAGTGAACCAGAGGTGAAAATACACTGATGCAAACAATTGTATCTATCCTCCTACTCCTAATGCTAGGTACACGCTATGCCGATTTACTGTCAGATCGATTATTTCCAACACGTCCAATCTCATTTCCGTTTGTTTTCTGTACACTTCTGTCGGAAAACAATCAGTGTAATCAATCAGAAATCAGATCGGACAGGCTGGAAATAACCGATCTGCCAGAAAATCTGTAAGAAAATCTCAGTGTGTACCTAGCATAAAAATGACCTGAGATTTCTCACAAATTTATTTTCACTTTGAAAAAAAAAAAAAAAAAAAAAAAACCGCAGATTTAATATTTTATTGTATCTGCTCAATGACAGCCCCAGACCTAAAACTAAACAACTTATTTCATCTCTCCCCAGTGTTTTACAAGCAATTTCCTAATTTGTCAGGATAGCAGATATACGATCCTGAAAACAGGGATAGGCTCCATAAGAACCTTTTAATTTTGTGTACATTAATGGTCAGACCTCTAGGCAAAGTGGGATATTGTCTTCTTACCAGTACAAGTTTTCGGTAGTGAGATATCTTTTGTTCTCTGCCAGGCAAGAGTTTTATGGCTGCAATTCCCCAATAGTGAGGATTATGCTCTAGTCCTACTAGGACCCGACTGGAGAGACTGTCACTTGCATACCTGAATATTAACTCTTTCAGACAGAAAAGGAATAGACTATTTATAGGCTTGCCACTGTACACACATCTATTTCATGTCACCTTGGATACACTAAAGTATCTAAACAAGCTACGTGGAACTCTCCTAAAGCGACTGTTCATGGCTGACTGTCAAGAATTAAGAGTGTGTATAGTTGTCCTCTGAGCTTGCCAGATCTTGCAAATTAATGTTACCACCATCTTAAACGCAAACCCAGATGCATGAAAATGCAAACGTATGAAAAACACAATTTTTCTGCTATTCTGTTTCCATTTGAATTTCTGGGAGCCCGTGTAGTACTTATCCCCGCATGTAACACAACAGGCTTCAACCTGCAATGTCAAGTGTATGATTAAATTAACTTAAAGGGAATCTGAAGTGAAAAAAACTTATGATATGATTTGTATGTGTAGTACTGATAAGAATTAAAACATCAGCACAAATCTGAGTCTCATATTGTTTCCAGTACAGGAAGAGTTAAGAAACTTCAAGTTATCTATGCAAAAGAGCTTCTGTGAGCGCTTTATAAAGTCCTGGACAGCACTGTCTTTTGAAGCCCTTATCTCAACTGTCCCTCACTGATTCTTATTGTTTATGGTTTTTCTGCAGAGAAAAGTTCAAAGGGTCACTGGCATGCTCTGTGAAATAATTTAGAATGCTGAGTATTGTGGAAACTGCAATTATTAGAGGATGATGCAATCTTATGATTCTTCTTATAAGAAGCTATATATGAAAAGATAGGACAGTATTTTCTTTGCTACTAATGTTCTATTAATTATCTGTATTACACCACCAATTCATCATCATGAGGGGTTATTTTTCGCTTCACTGTCACTTTAAAAACTACAAATTCAGGATTTCATATTAAAAAATAATGTTACAAATTATTCAATTTTTAATTTGGGTCCGATTAAACAACTGCGCATCCCAGGCGCATTATTCTCCCTGTTCCCCGTGTGACATTCCTCCTCCCCCTCCAAAGCAACAGTCTGCACAGTGCTTGGCCCCTGAACAGCAGTTGTGCTCGTGTCACCCCTTTAGACGTCAGAATATTGTTCTGCGGACAGAGAGGGCCATATGCACTGTCACCGTTCTTTGCAATAAACACCCATAGTGTGGACTGAGTCGGAGGATACTACAACCCAGGCAACAGCAAGCAGACACACCCACAAAGCATGAAAACCAACCCTGCTTCTTGTGATCAACAATGCCAGACAGCATTGTAAATGGCAAAAGAAATATGTTAACATCTGAGCACTCTGATTAATAAGCAATCAAAGACACCATTACAATAAATGGGTCAGCGGCTAACGACTGTTCGTGAAAACAGCAGTTTGCAGTGAGTGCTCATCACCGACTATCAGCATACAATCACACAGAGAAAGGCACTTACCATTTGCAACATATGTAATCCTGCACTGCAGGTTGTCTCTGCTGATCTCTTTATTGCCTTCTGGAGGACTGACCAGCGTCTGGCAGATCATGGCAATGTTGATTTTGGCACGAACACACCGGTTATTGAGCTAATACAGAAGAAAGATGTCATAATATAACTCCAGATGGAAAAACAACAAACCAAACAAAAACAAATCCCACAAAAATTCCCCTAATTAGCATGCAAATTTAATGCCAATTGTGTACAGCTTGAAATTGGTCTCCTACCAAATTGGCGGGAAGTGCACTGAATAGCCAAAATGCCAAGCTGCAGGCACGCAAGCCTGAATTATCAGCATCTCATTAGTAGTGTCTGTGGCACAGGATGCAAGCTCAAAAGGTAGGTTATACCTTCACAGGAAGTCTAAAGGTGGACAAAACAGGCGATTTGGCGGCCGATCGACTATCAGATTTGCTGAGAAACTGAGAAGGATATGGATTTTTCCTTTTAAAATAACAGTTGTCTGGCTCTCCTGCTGATCTTGTGTCTCTAATACTTTCAGCCACAGCCCCTGAACAAGCATGGAGATCAGGTGCTCTGACTGAAGTCAGACTGGATTAGCTGCATGATTGTTTCAGGTGTGTGATTCAGCCACTAATGCAGCCAAAGAGATCAGCAGGACTGCTAGGCAACTGGTATTGTTTAACAGGTAGCCTCCATACCCCGCTCAGTTAAGTTTCCTTTTAATCAATCAGATATGCTACAAGATGTAGAGCCAACTTGGTGAAACGGGTTTGCGGCGTTAACAGTGAGCGATATCGGGACGAGCGATGAAACCCCCCTGGCGCTGTTCCCCCAATGTAAAATGTCCCCGCCCAGTGCCAAGTGCACGCTATACATTACCTGTCTGCGGCCTCAGTCTTGCTCCAGGCTGCCTCCGCTGTCCAGACACGTGCGCCACGCAGTAGCCTAGTAACGTGGGTGCGTGTGACATCTTAACGGATCAACAGAAGTTTTGAAATGTCATCCGCCGACGCGCGTACCCGTCGGAACCCGGAGAGTCGCCATTGGTGAAAGGGAATAAGTATTCCCAGAACCAAAGTGCCTGTAAGGGAAGATCATGGCTTCAACGAGAAGCCAATGAATGATCTTTTATGTTACACTATCTGTGTGCTTGTTCAAAGCAAGCACACTGACTAGTGAGTGTGGGGACATCTAGCGGTAATAAAAAAAAAAAAAAATACAAGAAGTAAAAATACACATTTTCACTACATTTTACATTAAATAAAATGAATACCTCCTTCCCCTCATAGTTACCAAAATAAAACTTGTTAAAAAAACTAAAACATACATAAATAGTTGCGTTAGGGACTTTTTTTTTTCAAATACATATGGCAAGAGGGTATATTACTGTTATATTTGCAAATAAAGGTTTGTAATGATTGATATAGCATAAAAACCACTAAATGGAAAACCACAAATAAAATATCGCCACACATTGTACTAGGGACATAATTTAAACGTCGTAATAACTGGAGAATATGGGCAAATAAAATGTGTAGGTTTTATTTACAGTAGTATTGATTTTAAAATTATAGGGGATGGAATTTGAGAAATAGTTTATTTTTTCATCCCCCCCCCCCCCACACGTTTTTCTCTAAATTTATGAGAAACTGAAGTAATTATTGAAAATAAATATCACCCCAAAAAAGCCTAATTGTGGCCTAAAAAAAAGTATAGATCATTTTGGTGTTATTTGTGATAAAGCTATTGGTGAAATGAAAGGGAGGAGTGCTAACACATTACATTTACTCTGGTCAGTTAGGGTAAAAACCATTGGTGACGAAGTGGTTAAAGAAAGGGAGGATGCATTGGGGGGTTTCATCTGAACAATGGAACCTTGTGCATACAAATATGTTACATAATTTTTGGGCGCAGACTTGCTGGCTAATGCAGAAACAGATAAAGCACAAAAGTCAAGAGATTTGACTGTGCCAAACCCCTGTGCAAGTCTCACATGTGAATGGCCAGAAGGTGAAATGCCTTCATGATAGCGGAAGTTCAAAAGTGAAATTAAGAATTTACTACTAGGTAATCTTTACAACCGGTGGAGTATACTACCCTTCACCATGAAATAATTGCCCAGGTACTCACCGGAGCACTGTCGTGGTCTACGGAGAAATTGCACACAATCCAAGTATCGGTTTCATTTTCATTAGCAGCTGGGATCATTCTGAGCGCAGATAAATACAGGACATCCCGTTGTGAAGCCGGCCACACCCTCTGCATCACAATCACAGGTTCATTACTTGTTCCGAGAGAGGCAGGCATAGAATTACAGGATAAGAAAACAAGCCATTTACCTTGTGTGTCTGGTAGACAATGAGTGCATTGGGAGAAAGTTTTTCAACAACATGGAAGTTCTCTATTGTAGCTGTGGAAACAGATGAATACAGTTACAGATGCCACAAGAACAAGTGATAAGACTCTCAGGGAAGGAAGCAGCCACTTACTTTCCCAGTCATTGCGCACCTCCACGTTCCAGAAGTACTGGCAGACTTCATGTCCAGTCACACCTTTCACAGAATGGGTGGCTTTTAGTGGGTCAAGCACAATGCCATTTTCTTCCACTTCTCTCCTATATACCTGTAACAGATTCATCATTATATCAGGCAGATAAACTGTTTAATGCAAAGCAAACCTGTGACATAAAATAGAAAAAGTCACATACTTACCTCGGTATAGGATCCCCAGAGACTTCACATCTCCCTCTGCGTACTTTTGAAATGGTCGCGGCCAAATTTTGACGCAGGGTGAAGCCGAAATCTGGCTGCAGGTAAACTCATGGATGGGGTTAATGCTATTCCCCCTCCTAGTAATCACAACTACGCAATTCGAGCACCAGCTATTGTCGGCAGCCAAATTACATTTTTTTTTCTAATTTGTGCTGCAGTTATCACCAGCTCCCAAATTCGTAACAGAGCGCCGTTTAGCTGTAATTCTCATTAAAGCCTACGACTGTCCTTCCACCTCAGTTCTGCACTGGAACGATGAGTAGGAGGGGGATAGAGGAAGCCTCTGGACTACCCAGAGGCTTCCCTCTACTTAGCTAAGTAGCCATTTGGGGCACTTTTATTCACTACAGGTACACTTTAGGTGAGTGCCTTAACTATTTACTACCACGCTCTCCTTAATAAGCTCAGTGGTAGCAAAGGAATGTGAGAACAATCTGATCAGGCGTACAGCAAGCCATACATACAAGAGCTGCACAATCAAGCCCCCTCATGAGCACAAGACTGCCTGTGACCAGAAAGTGTGCTGTATCCCAAGGTCATACAAATGGGAAATCTTAAGAGGTGTACACAAACACAATTACTATCATCCACACGGATAAGGACTATAACCCTCAGGAGATAGTTTGAGGCAGAGTGCTCTACAGACGCTAGACTACAGGATAGTGGCACATTCTATTCCTAAGGACAGGGCAATACTCAATGGAGCAGCCAGGTTGGGTACAGGGAACAATGAACTCTGCTTGCACTTACACTCTTATCACTCTGCATCAGGTGTTAATAATTCGATGCAGTTAGAGGTTTTAGCCTCTCTGCTTCTAACAGACAAAAAAATAATTTTAGCATGGCTGCTAGGTAAAAACACTAGTAAACAAAACTGCAAATAAGTAGATTTTCTAATAGCACTGTGGGGTACTGCTACCCTTCCCATGAAGCATGGTGGGACGACAACATTATATTGCTGAAATACATTGCTGAATACTGAGGTAACAGTGTCAGTGCTTTTATTGTTCCAACACACATGTACAAACATTCAACCATTAGGACAATCTTTTCGGGGTCTGAGCCTTGACAAAGGGGACCATTATGGCCCCAAAATGACTGTCGGCTGTGACCGTTGGATGTCTTTACATGTGTATGTTGGAGCAATAAAAGCACTATATTGTTCCTGAAGAAAAAAGGATGTGCGGACGCCTCCAATCGATTTCCTCCTACTCCTAAATAAGACTTACCAGAGAGTGTGTGTCATTTAGGACCCTGGATTCCTAACCCTTACAGTGAAGAATAAGAAACTGCCCAGTTCTAAACAGACTTGGGACTAACAGGTTTATCTCTGCGAGTCATTTGAGGTACACCTTAAAGGGAACCTTAAAGAGAACCCGAGGTGGGTTTGAAGAATATTATCTGCATACAGAGGCTAGATCTGCCTATACAGCCCAGCCTCTGTTGCTATCCCAAACCCCCCTAAGGTCCTCCTGCACTCTGCAATCCCTCATAAATCACAGCCACACTGCTGACAGCCAGCTTGTCAGAGCTGGCTGTGTTTATCTCTATAGTGTCAGTCTGCTGCTCTCCCCGCATCCTGCAGAACTCCGGTCCCCGCCTGCATCCCTTCCCTCCCTGCTGATTGGAGGGAAGGGATGGGGGCAGGGACCAGAGCTATGCAGGAGGCGGGGGAACAGCTGAGACTGACACTACAGATGTAAACACAGCCTCACAGCATGGCTGTGATTTATGAGGGATTGCAGAGTGCAGGGGGACCTTAGAGGGGTTTGGGATAGCAACAGAGGCTGGGCTGTATAGGCAGACCCAGCCTCTGTATGCAGATAACATTCTTTAAACACACCTCGGGTTCTCTTTAACTGAGAGGGATATGGATGTTTTCTTTTAAAAAATACCATTTG
Organism: Hyperolius riggenbachi; assembly: GCF_040937935.1. NCBI lineage: Eukaryota > Metazoa > Chordata > Amphibia > Anura > Hyperoliidae > Hyperolius > Hyperolius riggenbachi. Next base: position 587,233,892 of record NC_090646.1, read on the forward strand.
CTTGGCAGTCCTGCTGATCTCTTTGGCTGCAGTGGTGGCTGAATCACACGCCTGAGCGCAGCGTGACCAAGCGTCCGGTGAGACGCGAAACGGCCGTCGCAAGCCCCATCTGGTGCCCGGCACCCCCCCCCCCCCCACCTCCATTACACCACCCCCGCATGATTTGAATGTTGGACACAACGTTGTCAAGTAACCTGTGATATACCCACTGCAATAAAGACCCAGAACGGAAGGTGCCCGGTATTTTCTTTTTCTTCCCGATATTGGCATTTACAGTCCTTTCTTCACTCAAGTCCGATGTGCACACGTTCCAGCAGGTGGATCCAGGAAGCGCCGGTGAATTGGCGAGAGTTAATTTGTCCCATCACTCACATTGCTCCTATTTTTATAGGGAGTGCCACTTGAACTATTTCTACTGATTATCCCTCGAATCACATGCCTGAAACAAGCATGCAGCTAACCCAGTCTGACTTCAGAGCACCTGATTTGCATGCTTGTTCAGGGGCTGTGAATGAAAGTATTAGAAACACAGGATCAGCAGGAGAGTCAGGCAACTAGTATTTTAAAAGGAAAAATCCATATACTTCTCAGTTTGTCCCCTTTAACCCAACAGATCTCCAATTCTTAGCATAACATAACCCATTTCTTACCTTCATTTCTCCTTCCTCTACAACAAGCTGCCAGTTGGCATCTCCACCCACATCTTGCAGTGAGTAAGTCATGTGGTTTTGTACCATCTCTTCCACCTGCACCAGACAGGAAAGATAAACAATTACGGCCTGACAGTGCTATACAATCATAATAGTCCACAGAAGCAGGGGGAAAAAATTATTAACTCGTGTTCACACTAGATGCTCTGAACTATAACTGCCAACTAATGCAAACAAAACTTGTATTCTGTTCACTTCAGTTTTACCCCTAGATCACAACTGTCAGTGTGGAACTCCAGGCCTGGGGGGCCAGATCCATGCCAGTGTTTAGGATGGATGGAGAAAAAGAGGAATGTATTCTACCTGATGGACCACAGCTTTCCTGATTCAGACCAGTCAGTTAATTTGAGCTGTACCAAAAATGTGTGAGAATCTTGGCCCTCGAAGGACCTGTGACATCCCTGCACTAGATTGAGCTTGGCTGCTCTGTATGCATGAGAAAATGCATTTAGCATGGCAACGGAGGAAATGCAGAGCATCTGGTTGGAACATAAGTTCAAAACACAAATGCAATACTTGTCATATTTCCACAACGCAAGACTGGTACAAACCATCATAAAAGCAGACAAACACATTTTAGTAATTGTAAGATAAAGAGGACACACGTCATTAAGTAAATGTTAGAAGTGAAATACTCTGAGATTAGAAATAAAGTTATGGCATTCAAAAAAAAAATGTATGTATGAGATGAAAGTACCTGGCTGTCAAATCTGTGCTCACCAGAAGCCCTGACTAATTCAGCTGGAGAGGAATGACAAGTAGACTGCCAGGGACATGGCAAAAGAAAAGACAGGTGAAGGCAAAGCCAAATAGATATGGAAAATCAGAAGAGAAAGCAATATGGCACACCTGAAAGCCTCATTCACCGTGCTGCATATTTCATGAAAATTAAACATTCTAATTCAGGCACAAGTGTACATTTTAAATGTCTACACATTACACCAGCCTTTCTCAACCTTTTTACCCTGGAGGAACCCTGTAAATACTTTTTGGATCTCAAGGAACCCCGATGCTTTTATTTTCAGGAGGAATGGTCTTTAAAAGCAGCTGTGGCGGTTTATTTCACTACCCCCTATTACAGGGCCCTTATTCTAGTGCATATTAATGTGCTCATTCAGAATTTAATGCTTTTTACAGTGCCCCCAATTTTAGTATGCTCACCCCACGATAGGGGAAATGCCAAGGAACCCCTGCAGAGTAGCTGAGGAACCCTGGCTGAGAAAGCCTGCATTAGACTAATCAGTAATGCTATAAGCATTATTATTTGTGCCCCCTCTTCAGTAAGGGGGGTAGGCACAAGCTGTAGGAACACCGGGAAACTGCTACATATGACGGCACCATGCAGTTGGGCGCAGAGCAAGCCAAATGACAGCTCTCCCTGCTGCCACTAAACTCCCCGGCGGCATTAAATACTAGTTGTAGCAAATCTGAGGGAGATTATATCAGGGTCTAGCGATCGCCAGATCCCAGAATTACTCTTACACGGGCTGCGCAGCATGTCATTGCTGCAATGATGGCGCCCAGCTTTGGCGCTGGCTGCTGAAATGAACTGCTTTGCAGGAAAGAGCTTTGAACAAAGTTTCTTAACCTGGTCTGTTTAAAAAAATGCACGATGCATATGAAATACATAGGTGTATCTAGCTTCATGGGGGTAATAATGCAGCTGACTGCAGTGAAAGATACACAGTGGACCAAGGAAGAAAAAAATTACATCTCAACCCACTGAGAACTGAAACTGCAATAAGAACAGTTTTCTAGTATTAACCATGAAAGTTGTAATAAGCAAACATCTATTTTGGGATACAGGCTTCTCCATGTCCCTTCCACTGATGTTCCACAACCTATATCAGAGGAGTCCTGAGAAAGGGTCGCTCCCATAGAATTTGCTCATTTATCAGAGGTAGAGTAATGTCTATGGAGCTCTGAAACGCTGGTTTTGTAAGCAAAGAACACTCTGGGTCTCCACCAGGATTTTGCAATATTAGCTTAATTTATTAGTGGTAACTTAGCCACAGAAAGCACAACGTTTCAGCACACAGGCCTTTGTAATAATGTGCATAAAGGGGTTCTGTGGCATGTTAAAAAAACAAAAACAGAGACACTTACCTGGGCCTACTATTGGCCCCCTGTAGCGGTCATGTCCCACGCCATCCTCCTACGATCTGTTCCCCGCCGCCGGTCCTGGTCTGATTATTCCTGTAGCGAGACTGTGGCTGCACGGCCGCCCGTGTGTGTTCTCCCTCCCACCTCCGGTAGCTTACTGCGCAGGCACAGTAAGAGAAAACCTGGCACTGCACCTGCGCAGTAAGCTCCTGGAGACACGAGCGGGAGCGTGCACTATTCGTCTTGTTAGACAAATAAATTGACCAGTGGCGGGAAACAGAGGATCGTAGAAGGACGGCGTGGGACATGACAGCTACAGGGGGGCGGATAGAAGCCCCAGGTGTCTTTTTTTACACTCCACAGAACCTCTTTAAGCAAATATTTCAAAATCCAGGTGGAGACCCAGCTTGTTTTATTCTTTGCTTCTGACTGTACACCCCCGGTGGGATCCGGGAGTATGTTAGTTGAGTCCCTGGTGCTACAACTGTAAGCGTTTGTAGCTCTGGAGCCTTTTTCGCTGCTGGTTGGGCAACTCATGTCTCGAAGACTGGAGACTGCAGTTTCATATTCCAGTCGCCCAGAGCGAGAGACATAACGCCACTTATAAAGACACTGCCATTCCACTTTCCACACAGACCGCTCTACATTAATACTTACAGAAGAAGCCCATTCTCAGGACTTCTCACAGACTTCAGTTTCAAGTTAAAGGGAACCTGAAGTGAGAGGGATATGGAGGCTGACATTTCCCGTTAAGCAATACCAGTTGCCTGGCAGCCATAGACCCTGAAAAAGCATGCAGCAGATCAGGGGTTTCTGACATTACGGACACATCTGACAAGATAAGCTGCATGCTTGTTTCTGGTGAGATACAGACACTACTGCAGCCAAATAAATGAGCAAGGCTGCCAGGAAACTGGTATTGTTTAAAAAAAAAGAGCTACTTTCACCATACTGGACACCAAATTTGTTTTGTATGTAACCTTTAAAAAAGTAATAAAAAAATGAAATGTGTACAGGACACTAAATTCGTGAGGAGACATGTTACAGGAGATGGGCACCTATTCCTTACACATCCAAATGGGTGACTGGAATGTAGAGGCCAACTAACTGACCAATTTCTAGCAAAAAAATGATTTGAGTGATCAGAAATTCTGATTGAATGAAAAATCTTACACTACACCATCAACGAACCAATCTTTGCTTCCTATCCATCACAACCAACAAGAAAATCCAAAGTTTGGTTTGACAAAAATCCAACCGGATTACTTTTTATGACAGTTTGTGATCAATTGTGTCCATCAACAGATTTACAACCAATCCGATAAGAATTTATCGCTTGAACAATTTTTCGCTAGAAATTGACCCGTTAGTGGCCACCTTTAGTCTTGCCTCACATGTTGGAGTTGCATCACTGAAGCGATCCTCTCAGGCCCCTTCCACACTTTGCTCATCCGTTGTGGTTCCTCTGCAACCCCTCCCCCACAGTCTCAGAAGGCCACACTGCATGTTACCGCTGCAGTGCGACCATACAGTGAGGTATACTTTCCAATGAGCATATGCCTCACTTCAGGATCAACCGCAGACGCCGCCACTGCAACTCTTGCCGCTGCACCGCGATCATGGTGATAGCCCCAGAGGACTAACAATACTTTTGCAACAGTATGCAGCGTTTTTGTGCGACGCAATGGAACGCACTGTGGTAAGTGTGAAAGGGCCCTTACAGAATCAGGCTGATTGTGTATAGATTTTAATAGTAATCAATATCTTGCCTTGAAAAATACACATTCCATCACCTTTATTTCTACTATTTGCCACAGAATCAATGTGATCCCTATTCAGTCACAGTAACCACATACTTCCCCCAGTTACTGGCATATCAAATTCTGGGCGGATTTTTCACAGAGAGCAGGAAATATTGTCAGGATTGAGCTTACCGTTCGGGCAAATCTGTGGCTTCCCACCCCTGTAAATGCATCACTTGCTGGCATGGGGGATGAGGAATGCGTTCGGTTCTTCTCTGTCTGAGACTGGAAAACAGCACATAAAATATCAGAATGTATTTATACAATTACAGACGTCTCTAACAGATGCATTTCATACCAGTCTTAACGTGGAGAGTCGAGGGAAAAAAACAAAACAAAACCTGATTCAACCTCTTCGGAAGAAAGAAAGTAGCGTTTTATCATGGGGAACCTCAACACAAAAGCACCATTGAACTTGGCAGATCTACAGAAATATCTGCACACTGAAGGCAATGTGGGTGTTTACCAGGAGAGACAGTTTCCCATCAGATCGACAGGTCAAACCAATAAACCCCAATTTACTCCTGATTGAGAACTGAATCAGTTTTCAGATCTGTACTGCACAAAATAAATCACATTCTTGATTGGGAGCAGTTAAGACATGTCGGAAATTACTGTTCCAACCAGCCTGTATTAAAGACATAAGGTGGCCACACACGATACAATAAAATGATCCGATTTTACGGCAATTCGATAAAAACGATCGTATCTCCCGAAAAATTTTAAAGCTTTTTTTCATTCGACTGAAAAATCCGATCGGATTTCCCGTTTTCTTCGATTTTTATCTTTCCGGAATGCCAGATATTTTGCTTCAATTTCTCTAAAGATTGTATGGTGTGTGTTAGATTGGCAATTTATTAATATACATACCCTAGCAATTTTCTCAGTTTCCAATCATTTTTATCATAATTGGGGAAACATTGAACATAGGTGTGTGGTACATTGGTCATATTTTTGAAATGTTACAATCAGTCAGAAAAATTGATTGTAATTCTTAAATTGAACAGATATTTAAAAAATTGTATGGTGTGTGGCCACCTTAAATTTGATGGATAACCAATATTTCATAAAAGCAAAAACAACAAAGATGCCACTAAGTGGCAGCAAAAGTATATGAGAAATGCTCAGTGCAGCAAATGCTCCACCTAGTGGCGATTAGCATTTATTAGCACACTGGTTTGTTGAGTTTTTCGAGTCATAGGATCGCTGCCACTAAACAAATTTCAATAATGCTTTTTTGGCTATGGAGAAATATCTCATTTTGGCAACATCGGTAGACTCCTTGCAATGCTAGAACACCATTATAGCACTAGCGGGAATGTGGCTAAATTACCTCACATAGAATCTGGCTCATAAAAAATTGCTTACAAAGTGAAGGCAGGTTCTACAATTCTATGTGAGGCAAAAGGTGAAAGGCTCAGTATGGAACAATGGAAGCCATACCATTACCTTCTCTTTACTAGTGATAAGGGAATCATTCACCGTGGTACACACCATGCAAAAATTTCCCATCTGATATATGGGTGGCATAGATTATTTCCAACAGGTCCAATCTGACTTCCTAATCCATTTTGTATAGAAGGGATTGGAAAATCGATTAGAAATATGATCAGAAATCAGATCGGAACTGTTGGAAATAATGGATTCGACCCATCAGATAGGAAATTGCATGGTGTGTGCCAGGCATTACTTCAGACCGCAATGATCTACAAGAAGCCACCATGTTTACCACACACACCTGAGTGATCTCCCCAGTAAAACACTCAAACATTCTATGTAATATTTCTTTTAACTAAATGCCATGCCCAGCCAAGTGGAATAAAAACAACATTTAAAGGACACCCTAAGCGAGAGGGATATGGAGGCTGACATTTCCTACTAAACAATACCAGCCGCCTGGCATCCTATGGATCTTTCTGGCTTCAGTAGTGTTTTATTGGAACCATAAGCCATTACCAAGGACAGAACGTAACTGGCCTTTTACATTACAGTTCTATGCATTAATACACACTCCAGCTGCTGCCCTCTCAGCTTTAGGGACTCCACTGTAGCATACAACCTTTTCTCTCATGCAAGTCAAGGTAAATCCTACCACTCACTGCCCCACATTACAAGGTCCTCACCACAGTCTGAACCAGTTCTGAAGTGGGAACTGATCAAACCATCCTCGTTTGAGATGTGGCGTGAAATCAGATTACCAAAAAGGACTCCACATGCCTGAGCACAGACGTACTGTGTGCAGATAATGACTTGGCTATGATTCAAGCCTGGGAATCCAGAATTGCAAGGCATGTTTAATTTAAGTACATTGTAATGATAGGCCACGAGTCCAAGAATTTGAGTCCAAGAGGGCATGTTCACATATTCACATATACCTTTACCAAGATGCTTAACAGTATGCCTACATTTTTTAAATGCCCGAATAAAACGGACATTATGCAGATATTTAACATCACCCATGTTTGGATATAATATAGTGTTGAAAACAGACTTCAGGCACTTTTCTGAATGAAAAAAAAAAAAAAAAAAAAATAGATACCCAAGAGGAAAGTCTCTGGACCTAGACAGCAGTGAACTGGAGTAGGACACGGAAAGCCGCTAGAGGAACCAAAGGCCTTAGGCAAGTTTTTTTTTTTTTTTTTAATTGCTGCCTCGGGTTTATATCTAGCTGTACGAAAACATTTTAGGACATTTGACAGATTCTACTGTCAGCTGGTTGTAACCTCACTAACACACACATGAAGCAGTTGGGCTACAGAACCTTTTTTATATTATTCCCTATAAAAAAAGGTAAAGTACTGTATTTTTTGGACTTTAAGACTTACCTTTTCTCGCCAAAAGTGTGGAGGGAAAAAAAAAAAAAAGGCACTGAATTTTATAGCCTGAATGCAGGGAGTTCCTGACTTGTGACCACCTGCCAATACAAACCTCCAACCCACTGCAACGTCGGGGACTCCCTGTACTGTGCCCATGCAGAGGAGGACACGGGGAAAAACGGAGGACACAAGGGGGACAATGGAGCATAGAGGACACAAGGGGGGGGGGCAATGGGGAATAGAGGGGGATACAAATGGGCATAGAGGAGACATGGGAGACACAAAGGGGCATATACAGGAGGACATACGGAGAACAGAGGCAGACACATGGGGGACACAATGGGACAGACGACACAAGAGGTACAAAGGAGGCATAATCCACAAGATGCCCCAGGTTTAGTATATATTTTTTCCCCTGGTTTTTGTCCTCTAAACCTAGGTGTGCCTTATGGTCAGGAGCCTCTTCTAGTCTGAAAAATACGGTACTATGTTTAATATTTAGTACAGTTCTGCTCTGGAGAACACAGGCTTTTTGTTCAGCACCATTTTGTACTGTTAAGGGTAAAGTGAATAAAACCTTCAACATAAAGTAAAATAATAGAAGCATTTACCTGTTCAATCTTGTCCAAAGCTGCCTCGACTGCATCGAAGAACTCTTCCTCATTGATGAGACTGTTGGGTCCCTCCTGTCAGAGCAACAAACATGAAATAAAACTCACTGGGTCACTTCCTGGCAGTATAAGCAGCTTATCTGTGTAGGCCATCTATAGGTGCATAATGAAGAGGTTTCTACACATTGCTCATACTTACCAGCACATGCTGCTCCAGGTATACAGCCAACGGATGACATCAGATTTTTACAAACCACTGATAATAAAAGGGCACATTATAATGCACAGAACAAGATTCTTTCACTAAAAAAGCACCCTATAAATCCTCCTAGTTTAGTTCATAGCCATCTGACAAGGCAATACTAACCGGTCTAAATTCCATAAAGCTTCTTATAGTCAAATGGAATTCCTTTAAATGCAGAATTTTCAGGGGGGAAAAAAAGACTATGTTCCAAGTGGAAGGTAGGACTGAAGTCGCTTGGCATACTTTGATGCACACAAGTGAGATGAACATTTACTAAGGAATGACGGAACAGTGTTTGCTTGGACAATATGGGTATGTTAATCTGGCCTCCATTCCTATAACAACCCAATAACACATTACTGAGTATAGGTAAGATTAGAACTCAGCAAGTGAAAGACCATCTAAGCTTACAATTGTCTGGTGAAATGCTGCTCTAGCAACCATCTACACTGACTGAAAACAAAGTGGATATTACAACCTCTTATTTGTAATAAAGTAAGCAGCACTGGACTAAGTGAGAAGGTTTAACTGCTTTCCATGAATGACTATCTTACTGCATAAGCAGGAATAACCGATCAATTCAGGAATAAGATAAATTCAGAGTTAAATATTTTCTATATACATGTAGTACTGTCCAGCTCTAAAGGCCCTACTTAAAGTGCACCTGAACAGAGAGGGATATGGAGATTGCCATATTTTAAACCGTACCAGTTGCCAGACTGTCCCATTGATCTCTTTGGCTTCAGTAGTGTCTGAATCACACATCTGAAACACGTATGCATCTAATCCAGTCAGACTTCAGGTCAGAAACATCTGATCTGCATGCTTGGGGTCTAAAGCTAAAATGTAAAGAGGGCTGAGGATCAGCAGGGCTGCCAGGCAACTGGCATTGTTTAAAAGCAAATACATATGGCAGCCTCCATATCGCTCTCACTTAATGTGTGCTTTACATTCAAATTCGGTGTCAACAGTAACTTCAATAATTTGGACATACAGACATTACATGTTCTCTTCAAATGCCACAAAAATGACGCCATGTGAGACACCTTGCTGCAGATCAAATAACTGCCAACGTCAGAATTCAAGTAAATGCTGAAAGCGGTGAGCCATTATTGCAATGTTGTAAAATGTAGCAACTTGGTTGCATGCAGCAAGAGATTTTACTTTGCCATCACTATGATCTCTCATAGGCTCACCACACTGTACAATCTTGATCAATCTTACCACTTTCATGTAGTATAAAAACTTATCAAATCAATCTTTTTAAAGCAGTTTTCAATAGGTTGGTCCTTATGCCGGGAATACACGGTACTAACTATTATGCCGCCGGATCGATTCCTGCTAGTCTCGGCGGGCAATATTCTTATCTTCTGCTCGTTTTCCTTATCTTTTTCCATTGTCCCGCCTGCAGTATCGAGCGCGGAATCGATCCGGCGAGTGATTGGACATGTCTGAAATTATCAATCTAGCCATCTAATGGCTCAAACGAGCGGTACCGTGTACTCCCAGCATTATACTACATCGATTCAGTAAATTTGTACAATCAAGGTTGTATGGTGTGTGGCCACCTATATACTGATCTCTTAGGCCTGGAGCACACCAGAGGAGTTTTTCCGAGCGTTTTGAGTTTTTAAATTTGCTGCTAATGTTATCCTATGTGTCTGTGCACACTGGAGCAATGAGGTTTTGTAAAAAAAAACAAAAACCCCATAACATTACATTGGAAGAGCTTTTGAAACCTCTAAAAGCTCTTCCCAATGTAATGCTATGGGTTTTTTTACAAAACCTCATTGCTCCAGTGTTCAGACACATAGGATAACATTAGCAGCAGATTTAAAAACTCAAAATGCTCAGAAAAACTCCTCTGGTGTGCACCAGGCCTTAGTTTGTAGGAGGGGGATGGGCAGTCAAGGTCAGAGGTACTGTTGTGCTTAGAGGGTTGAAGTATGGTGTGCAGCTGAGGGCACAATAAAGTGTAGGTGGTGAGCAGGTGGCAGTCAAGCATATGGCTACTTCGATGGAAGAGTCAAAATCAATATCACATTTACACGTGGGGGTCAGTCAAAGGGTGGTGGGTAAAGGAAGGGGGGGGGGGGGGGAGGAGGAGCAGTTATGGAAACAGTAATGGGCAGTTATATCAGGAGAGGAGCAGTCAAGGGGCACAGTCATGGGGGGTGGGGCACAGTAGTGGCTGGAAGAGGTAGCCGTAGTAGTGAAGGAAACAGTCACATAGCTGTAAGAACAGTCAAGGGAACAGTCACACAGGGCAATGTACAGCCCCAGAGCACCAGTTCAGAAAAAGGCCACTTGAGCGGTTAGTGTGCATGCGTTAGTGGAGCAGTGTTAGTGGTGCAGTGGATTCCATCAGAGTAACCTGCAGCATGCTGTGCACTACCAGACGATGCTGTGCACGAACAGCTGAGCATACATAATGGACTGTATGCATCACATCGTGTGCAGTACAATAGTTTTTTTTTCACATTGTTGCACTGTGATCCTGTTTTCCAGATGTGCAGCGCATAGTGTGGAAGTAGCCGAACAACCCAGCATGCTCTATGCAGCTGCTCAGAACCCAGCATGCACTGCGGTGCTGCAAGCATACCCAGGAGCAGCTCTCGCGAGGAACACAGGGTAAAGATACTCTATTACACTTTACTACAATTTAAAAGGATACTGTAGGGGGGTCAGGGGAAAATGAGCTGAACTTACCCGGGGCTTCTAATGGTCCCCCGCAGACATCCTGTGTTGGCGCAGCCACTCACCGATGCTCCGGCCCCGCCTCCGGTTCACTTCTGGAATTTCAGACTTTAAAGTCAGAAAACCACTGCGCCTGCGTTGCCGTGTCCTCGCTCCCGCTGATGTCACCAGGAGTGTACTGCGCAGACACAGACCATACTGGGCCTGCGCTGTGCGCTCTTGACGACATCAGCGGGATCGAGGACACGGCAATGCAGGCACAGTGGTTTTCTGACTTTAAAGTCAGAAATTCCAGAAGTGAACCGGAGGCGGGGCCGGAGCATCGGTGAGCGGCTGCGCGGGCACAGGATGTCTGCGGGGGACCATTAGAAGCCCCGGGTAAGTTCAGCTCATTTCCCCCCGACCCCCCCTACAGTATCCCTTTAACAATCCACTTTTCAAATAGGGAAAAATTAATTCACAATCACATACTTCATAGTCAGGTCCTCCAAAATGAGATTTCTTCTTAAGTTCTGTCATTGCATTCTTGTATGCTTCTTCTACACGCCTTCTCTTCTCCACTTCCTAGACAGGAAAGCAAGCGATGGTTCAATCACAAACAGGCCAGCAGCAACACCTTCTCAAACATCTCCCTGTTTCAAACTGTAATGCACGTGTGACTGTGCCAATGTTGTGGATGCTAGCAGGCTGGCTGTCTATACAGTGATGTCCCCATGTCCAGTATTCACATAGCTCTGTAGTGCATCTCAATTATGTATATTAACAGCAGCAAAGATATAGTAATGGGAAGACCACTCAATCACATTCATAGTCCATAAATTAAAATATAAATACTATTATACTACTGCTATTAATCTTATTGCTGCACAAAAAACTAAAATATATATACAGAGATAAAATACATAAAATCATATAAGCACAATGCCTAGTTTAATGTTTTAATGATTTAATCTTGTTCTTTCTTTCTTCAGCTGCATTTAACACGCCAGGACACAATCATATTGGACCGGTCCGAATCGGTACACACAGGCAGTCCAATCTCAAAGTATGATCAGATTGCCTATGTGTACTGATTGGGACTGGACCAATATGATTGTGTCCTGGTGTGTTTATCTTGTTCTTTCTCTGCCCCAGTTTTTACTCAGTATCCAATATAATAAAAACAAACAAAAAAAAAAATCTCTACTAAGGGGAATTGTCTTTAACTACTTAACAACCGCCTAACGCCGATAGGCGGCGGCTGGTCTCAGTGGTCGTTCGAGCGGTTGTTCCATGTCAGCTCACGGCGGGGAGCTCCGTGAACAGCCTGCGAGCCTCAGATTGCGGCTCGCAGGCGAAATGTAAACACGCTGGGAAGAAATCCCCGGTGTTTACAGCATACGACGCTGCTGTCACAGCAGCGCCATAAAGGAGATCGGCGATCCCCGGCCTCTGACTGGCCGGGGACCGCCGCCGTCTGATAGGCTGAAGCCTATCAGAGGCGGTACAGGACAGATCACTGTCCTGTACCGCCTATTCTGAGGAGGGGGGAGGAGAGGGAGAGGGGAATAGCGCTGCGGAGGGGGGCTTTGAGGAGCCCCCTCCGCTAGTCACACGTGAGCGGCAGTGATCAGACCCCCCAGCAGGACATCCCCTAGTGGGGTTAAAGGGGGGGGGGGGGGAAGTATGATCGCCCTGGCTGCTGATCTGTGCTGGGGGCTGAAGAGCCCACCCAGCACAGATCTTCCAAAACACCCCTGGTCCTTATGTGGTTAATCTACAATGGATTAATTTAGTTCTACCAGTACGACTGATAAAATATACCTGGGCATAGGGCACGCAAACTTCTACATCCATAAATGCCAGGGTGTAAAAATAAAACAAGCGTGCAAAATTAAAAGCCAATACAGAACAGATGAGCTGATTCTTGAGTTAGGCAGAGAGCAAGTACAAGAAGCAGGTCTGACAATGAATGACTCTTTAGCAACACTGTTTCATATCAGTGTAATCAAGTTTTTCCACATGCTTACATTTCGTAAACACAGACCAGCCTAACTTTAGTCTGTCTATTTTGGTACAGCTTGTTCTCCAAAGCGGAAGTATTGGTTTACTGCTTTCATGTGTACAAGTCAAACTTTAGCTTATTTAAAATAATCTCCTCTGCACAGGACAAGCACAATTATTTTGTGACAGGGTGCAAGAACACTCACTTCTGACTGTGGCCAGGATGGGCATGACTTGCCAAGTTATCGCTGGACTGGAAATCAGAGCATGTCACAATGGCACAGATCTGGCCTCTATTACAAATTGACGGATAGAAAGAGTCTATATCCCTTCCCAATGGAAATCTGAACACAAAGCGGGTTACTAATGTTCGTGAATTTATAGTATAAGGCATTCTTGCAGGACAAAAGTTGGGGCTGAAGGCAAACTTCCTGTCTTGCTTGCAGTCTTACAATTTGGCATCTAATGCCTAGTACACACAATTACATTTTCAGGCAAATTTCCTGCCAGACCGACTATTTTGTCCGATCTGATTTTGAGCGATCGATTTTTCGTTTACGCCTACGGAAAATCAATTATTTTCAACATTTCCGATCGGACAGGAAATAAGCCTAGTACACACAAAGATTTTCAGGCAGAACACTATGTACTTTAAGGGTACCTGAAGAGACACTGAAAAACTTGTAGAGTCTCAGGCCTAAATATTCCTTTTTTTCTTACTGTAAGGATTAAAGGATACCCGAAGTGACATGATGAGATAGACATGGGTATGTTCTAACTGAAAGGACAACTAATGTGCAAGGTAATTTCCATGTTTTCCTATAACTGCTTTCACATTGTACACTGAAAAACTGGAGCTTTTTCACAATGCACTGCTATGTAGCTGATCAGTTAAAATGGCATCAGTTTTTCAGTGAACAATGTGAATGAGCGCTAAGGGTGAGAATTATTTACAATAAAACTGAAAAAGTCACAGAAGTGTGTGTGTCCATCTGCTGTAGCCATATGTTAGATTGTGGATGGTGAACTCTGCATGCTACACTACCACAGAAGCTGGTAAGAGGTTTGTGGATGAGCAGATACACAGGCTCAGCAGAACTCATTTCCTCAGCATGGACCTGGTTATGTGCAAATACAGAAACTCACCGTGTGTTGAAGATGCTGCACCATCTTCCTTAAACAAAGGGGGTTTTATAGGGAATACTAAAGCTATGTCCACACTTTCCTGCCCAAAAAGGATAGTTTCTGATGGCCTCTGGCAAATATCTATGCTCAGGTGTCACTCTCTCCTCATGTTAACTTTCCTGCTTCCTGGAACACAGGCCCTTAAATATTTTGGACAACTTTTTAAAGGGTGTACATATCTCCAGAACTCAGGTATTTCTAGCAGTATTTATCCTCACTGAAGGATCACTTCCTGGAAAAATAAGTCATATCGTCAGCGAATGACGCTGCAAAGGAACAGGTGTCGTTAAAGCTAACCAATATCAGTGTAGCACAACAGGAAATGAGCCTCACCTTGTCCAGTCGTTTTTGCCAGCTGTCCTCTCGCTTGACCATCAGGTCAATACAGTGCGAGAGAGTGGCCAGAATACCGGCTGTGGTAGCTTTGAAAGTGATGGCTTCTCCTTTAAAATCAATACCATTAATCCCCTTGGGAGTCACATGTGGGAAGGCTGAAGGAAAAAAAAACGAAGTTAACACTTTTGCATAACAGCGATCTGAGCATCCTTACATCCAGGGCTGTGGAGTTGGTACAAAAAGCCTCCGACTCCAACTCCTCAGTTTATGAAACCACCGACTCAGACTCCAGGTACCCAAAAGGCTCAGGCTCCTCAACTCCGTCTCTTTAGTCTGTTACCAGGGCTGTGGATTTGGTACAAAAATCATCTGACTCCATCTCCAACTCCAGGCACTCAAAATTTCTCAGTCTTCGACTCCACAGCCATGCTTACATCAAAGACTGAGAAACAGAAGATTCAAACCTCAGACCTCAATCCAACAGAGCCTGTGGTATGACTTGAAGATTGCTGCACACCAACACCTCATCGAACTTGGAAGTTTTGGCTTGAGCAGTGGAAAAACTCCTAGAGCGTACATATACTACCGTAAGTGAAGAGAGACATACCCCCGGTAGACTTTCAGTTGCAGAAAAAGTCTGCAAATTACTGATTTTAGAGCCTGAATAACAATGCAATCATGGTTTATGTTCTTTTGTCTGAACCATTTGTGACAAAAAAATTTTTTGCTCCTCCAATTGATTTAATAACCACAAAATTAATTTTAATTCCACACTGTAGTGCAAAAAAATCACCATAAACAGAGGTGGGTGAATACTTTTGGTGAGGTACTTTACAGTTATATCAAAAAGGTGTCATCTCTTTACTAAGAACAGCATCCTTATTAGGCTTGAAAATTGCAAAAAAATTAGACTGTACCCCCCCCCCCCCCCCCCCAAAAAAAAAAAAACAAAAAAAAAAAAAAACTACCTTGCAAATAATCCCTAGTGTGATGTTCTGTATTTTTCCAGATGCTTAAAATTAGCCCTACCCCAAAAAAAGCCCTAGTAGTACAATACATTTGAGTGTTGCAGCTTCTGGCCACCAGAGGGAGCCAGTAGAATGCAGAAGAGAGCAGCTGGAACGTTTCTGACAGAATAGTGTGAGCATGTGTACATTCCATGTACATATCCAGAACCTTATGAATACCTCTGGTCTAATTTTATTTGTTTCAGAACTACTATACACATCTGGTGCGCCAAAAGGGAGGGCTATAAATTGGTTTCCTTTGTGAGTGGTCTGTCCTGCTGCATGAGGCTTTTTTTACATGTTGGCTGCCTGGAATCTAGGACTATGTTTGAATACAAGAATAAAAAAATGCATGATGAGAAGTGGGAGGATGCTCGATTCCCACCACCCGGCCTCCATTTCTGCCAATGGGAAGCTTATTCAGCTCTATATTCTTAGACAGGCATATTTAAAACCCAAACGTTTGGCCAAGATTTGACAACATGCCCCAAGTGCTCCATACATGATGCAGATGTTTGGCATCTTATTTGGATGTGTCCCTCAGTGTCGGATCCTGGGGGCATCGTACATTTACTCTGAAGTGTTGGGTCAACCCCTGGACTGCCATCCCAAAACCTGCCTCTTGGGTATTTCTGGGAAAAATCAGTTCACCCGACCTGGTTTCACACCCGCAGAACTATTACGCTAAAATGGCTAGCACCAATGTCTTCCCGCCTAGACGATTGGATCAAGAGTGTTAATGCTTATCTACCACATTGGGTCTCTGGTATAAACCCCAGCAAGGGCACTATCTGCACAGAGTTTGTTTGCTCTCCCCGTGTCTGCGTGGGTTTCCACCGGGCACTCTGGGTTTCCTCCCACATCCCAAAACTTACAGATACGTTCGTTAATTGGCTTCCCCATAAAATTGGCCCTAGACTGATACATATACTACATACATGCATAGACATGACTATGGTAGGGATTGGATTGTGAGCCCCTCTGAGGGACAGTTAAGTGACAAGACCATGTACTCTGTACAGCGCTGCGGAAGATGTCGGCGTTAAATAAATACTCAATCCCCTGAAAGTGCTAGTGCAGCATATGGAGCAAAATTGTATACAAGACCCGGTTTTATTTGCAGTTAAACAGGATGTGCGTAATAAATGGGCAGCAAAGCCTGTTCAGATAGTAAAGGCAGCAATGGCCACATAGAGTATATAGGTGTTAATGTGCCATCATTTCTCTAATCCCAAAGTGCTTATTCTAGCCTCCTCTGGTCAGTGTGAGCACTTTGTGGTAATGTTACTGCTCAATTAGCAAGGAAGAAAAATCTACATATCAACTCAATACAGGATAAATATTTCAGTAAAAGTTCCTCTGTTTTGTATACAAAACAGAGCTGTCAAGTAAATTTATCGCTTTCTCTCACTGCTAGAAGGCTCTGACTAATCAGCCAAGGTGGTAAAATGTTAAAACATATCTGGCATTTGGCACATATTGTCTAACTCACACACAAAAATACGCAAGCCAGTTACAAGAGGATGTGGGTGAGGAATACAGTAAAAGGACTAAGCAGGGAAGGGGAAAAAGAAAAAAAGTAAAGGTCAGCTTACATTTTTCTTTATTTCCGTTACTGGTGTGAATATATTCCCCATCCGTGTGGTTCTGTAGGAAGTCGTCTTCATCATCTTCAACTACTAAATGAGCAGAAAGGATTCACTATGAGATGTTGGTCTCTGGGGCCTCAGTTCAGGCACAAGGTAGTCACAGCACACAATCAATGCAGAGTTCACTGTACACAATACAATAGAACTGAAACAGCTGGCAAACAAGCATGCCATTCTATTCCAGATATGAACTTGTCACCACTGCTGTTCAGGATCACAAATGCACAGAGAGCCCTTGTGTAACAGGCTCCTATGAGGCTAGCACTACCAGGAAGACACAGTGATGATGAGATATTACAGCAGCCAGCAGACCTCTCTTCATGCAGCATTTCAGAGAGAAAACACTTAGAGAGAATACAAGACAGCAGAATTCTTTCACTGTGTTTCTTCAACTGGATTATAACCAACAGGGTTTGCAAGAGTATGAAGATGGACGTGTCTTTCATTACATGTAACAGAACATAGGGGGATTATGAGTGACAGGTACTCCGCTAAGGGCCTTGAGACTGTCTTATGTTCCTCGTAACTCAGCTGACAGTTTTCTAATGTGACACTCCGACAGCACTTTCCTTACATATGTACCACTCTGCATTCATTCGCCCGCATGTCAGATTTTTCACTTTGACAAGAAACTGCTAAGCTCATCAGCAACCTCATGCACGCATGCTTCAAAAAGTTGCTGCACTTAAAGGGAACCTGAAGCAACAAGTACATGGAGGCAGCCATATTTATTTCCTTTTAAAGTGGATCTGAGAAACTTTTACTCATTGCATAATTGTGTTCCTGTCATATAGTTTATAGGGCATTCCTCAAGCCAAATACTTTTTTGTTTTTGTTTTAATACTCTAATTCCCTGTAAACGAAACCAGTCTCGCCCACAGCTTTTCCAGAGTGCCTTGGCATTTTCAGACAGTAGCAAGGGCTTAAAGGGAACCTAAACTGAGAAGGATATGGATTTTTCCTTTTAAAATACCAGTTGCCTGAATCGCCTGCTGATCCTGTGTCTCTAATACTTTTAGCCACAGCCCCTGAACAAGCATGCAGATCAGGTGCTCTGACTGAAGTCAGACTGGATTAGCTGCATGCTTGTTTCAGGGTGTGATTCAGCCACTATTGCAGCCACAGAGATCAGCTGGACTGCCAGGCAACTGGTATTGTTTAACAGGAAACATCCATATCACTCTCAGTTAAGGTTCCCTTTAAGGGAGCTCAGTCTGGGCAGGAGGAGGGGGAGGTGTTACCAGCCAGAGATTTCAGAGGCAGAGGGGAGGAGGGGGAATTAGGTTTTCACAGGCTGAGGGCTGGAGATGCAGATCAGCTTGCCTGTGTGTAATGTTTACAAACAGAACATGGCCGCTGTCATTGTATCACAGGAAGAAATAATCATTCTGTTGAAGCGGTTTGCAGCTAGATTTGCTGTGTAAACTATCTAAACTTTAGATAAGATATATAGACAAGTTACTTGTTATAGTTAGTTTTCATCTCGGATCCGCTTTAAACAAAACAAGTTCTGGCAGCCCCGCTGGTCTATTTGGCTGCAGTGGAGTCTGAATTGCGTACTTGAAACAAGCATGCAGCTAATCTTGTCAGATTTTAGTCTAACATCTGATCTGCATGCTTGTCCAGGGTCTATGGCTAAAAGTCACAAAAAAAGGTCACTTTTGTCACTAAATTCCGTATTTTGAACCAATTCTATATATTGGTGTATACCATGGTCTGTATTATGTACCCTATGTTTTTTTTTTTTTTACTTTGCACTGTGCCACAGTAAAAGTATTGGAAGGAGAGGATCAGCAGGACAGCCAAGTAACAGGTATTGTTTAAAGGGAAATAAATATTGCAGCCTCCATATTTCTTTAACTGAGTTCCCTTTAAGAAAAAAACCTTCAAAGGACAACTAATGAGGGTTATGGAGGCTGCCATATTTATTTTCTTTAAAATACCAGTTGCCTGGTTATCCTGCCTCTAATACTTTGAGGGCTCGTTTCCACTATCGCGAATCCGCATGCGTCCAACGCATGCGGATTCGCACATGTAATGCAAGTGGATGGGCCTGTTTCCACTGTAGCGTTGTTAAGGTGCGTTTTTTTCAGCGGTAAAAAACGCACAAAAGAGCCAACGAATTCGCCTGCGAGTGGAATGCATGCAAATCGCCGCTAATGTATTTAATAGGAAATTCGCATGCGGCTATGGTATGCAAATTTTCATGCCATAGGTACCAATGTAACTTCAAACAGGCAGTGACATGGTTAAATTCGCATATACCCTCACCTATGCGAATTCGCGGCAAAAAACGTGAAAAAATTCGCATCCGCATGCTATTTCATGCAATTTCAACAGCGGTGGAATCCAGGCGATTCTGCACCGCAATAGTGGAAACGAGCCCTGAGCCATAGACCCTGAACAAGCATGCAGCAGATCAGGCAGACATGAATAGCTGTATGCTTGTTTCTGGTGTTATTCAGGAACTACTGCTGCCAAATAGACCAACAGGGCTGCTAGGCAACAGTCTATGGCTTTGTTGTAAAAACTAGAACATCCCTTTGTCTCTCTAATTCCTAAGCATGTAAAAAGCAGGAAGGAAAATATCCCTTTACCCCAGCCCACCCAATTGAGGAGCTAGATTAACCGCAACGATGCATTTTTTTCTATTGGAAATGGGGATCCTACACATGCTGGTTCCATAGACACAGCTCCCATCTCACTAAAGCCTCTATGGGACGGAAGGCTGAACTGTATATGCTTGTCTGGCAGTTCAGCTGCCGCCCCACAAGCGCATGCGGGTGCAATGAAATTTCAGCTGAATTGCAGAGTTTGTGACAATGCGTGGCAGCACTTGACAATGGTGTAAACCGCTGACAGAACTGCAACATGTCACGTCTGAGCACAGCTGCGGCAGTGCTCATATGTGACTCCATGTGGAGACCACCTGTCCAGTACAGGTACCAAGCCAAAAAAAATTGCATAAAAAATGCTCAGACCTTATTTTAAAGGGAGCCTGAAGTGAGTAAATTTAAACACATGACATAGCTGCAAATTAATATTGCATACTAGTCTCACCATCAGTTCCTCTCAGAAGCTCACCATTTTCTTCTTACAGTGATCCCTTCCAGTTCTGACAATATTTTGTCAGAACTAAAATAGAACAGTTGCTGTCAGTTATATATCAGCAGCTGTCAGTTACAACTGAATGTGCAAGGTAATGTCCATGTTTCCCTATGGCTCAAGTGGGCGATATTACAGTTTAACACTGTGCTGACCAGGAAGCTGTTAGGGGGTAATGGCCATTTCTAAAATGGACCGAGAATTCCATTGATCACAGTGTACAAATGGGACACAGGAGACAAGAAAGATTGGGGAATAGACTACACGGGAGGTAAGTATGACCTGTGTATGGTTATTTTGAATTTGTGTCTGACTGTGGTGTCCATCTAATTGCACGGTGGTCCAGCTCCCAGATGGGTGTGAATGCGAAAAAAAAATAATCTGAACCTGAAGGCCCGCATAGAGCTGTGGCTAAGATCTGAAATTTTATTTAACATAGAAACAAAAAATTTAGCAGGCAATTCAGAGTTTCTAAGGAGGTCAGTGGTGGAAGCCATCTTGCTTAGAATTTTGTGATACTTTATAGATTGTTAGTGTATTTTATGACAAGACACTACTTTGCAAAAAGTATTAAAAACAAAAAACAAACAAACAAAAAAAAAGTCAGGCCAGAAACACACTAGGAGCGATTTCAAAAAGCTCTTTCTAATTCAAGGCTATGAGGGATTTTGATAAAATCACATCTCTTAAGTGGGATCATACCCATAGCATTACATTAGCAAGACTTTCCAATACGCAAAATGCTCAGAAAATCGCTCCTAGTGGGTTTCTAGGCATACTCTGGTTACAGTTTGCAGACGGATGTTACCTTTATCCCGCTCAAGTTCATCTTTACAGACTGCATCGGCACATGCGTCAAAATACTTCTGTAACGTGTCGACTTGTCTGCACAGTATGTCCCGGAAAGTCTCCATTTCAGCAAGCTTCTCTCGAAGGCTGTGTCCTTTCTGTATGGGAGAACAGAAGCAGCATAAATACCCTGCAGATGAGCCTTTAGCGATAACCGCATGCAAAAACCTTTGGCTCCTGAAATAAGAAAATGACATTTAGTACAGATAATGTAAGTCAGGAGTATGTCCCTCCCACTTTTATGTACCAGGATACCCTATTGGTCCTTTTAGGTGTTAAATGGCTTTACCAGCCAATGGGGGATCTCGCTGATTTCTACTAAAAGTAACAAACTGATTTGTACTACTTTAATCACGCTCCAATGCTAGTAGGGTTTGCTTAAAGAAATAAAAAGAAAAAAAGCTTGTTTTTACAATCCCTGTGGACTTGCCCAGTTTTTTAGTAGCTAACCCAATGTTATTAAAAAGATTATCTGTAAACACCTTATACTCCCAACCCTCTTGTGGCATGTAATGTGGTGTCATGCAACATTGGGCAAGATGGTGCTTTACAGGACTTCCCCTATTCTTGAATAGGGCTAAGGTGGATGTCACAAACCAATGGGAGATGGAGACTACAGCATTACATGGCATTCTGGGCGAACAGGACATGCCCTAAATACAGCTCTTTCAGTACAACACAAAAATTGGAAAAAGTACACAATTCAAAATTTGACAGTTAAAGAGAAACTGTAACCAAGAATTGAACTTCATCCCAATCAGTAGCTGATTTCCCATGAGAAATCTATTATTTTTCTTAAACAGATCATCAGGAGGCTCTGTATGGCCGATTCTGTTGTGAAATCCCTCCCACAGTGTGATGTCAGCGCCTCACAGCACTGAGGTACTGACATGACACTGTGGGAGCCTTGTTGCATTGTGGGAATTAACAGCTGTTTCCAACTGACAAAAATGCAAGCAGCATCTCCTTCCACTGACATCACCTGCCAGCAGTAAAAATGTCACCATGTGATAAATGTCAGAATGTAAATCGGGGAGAGGAAAGATTTTACAATGGGCAAACACTGACTTAATCATTTATACATAACTATTGTAAAAATTAAGCACTTTTTTTATTACTTTTTTCACTGGCGTCCCTCTTTTAAGTCTCTCTAGGCAAGTACAAAACAAAAGTGAGATGTTGGCCTGATTCCTAGCTTTCTCTATATAACCTATGCAGTGATCCGGACCGGCCTTCATTACTTTGCTCCATTGGCAGCCCTACCCTAAATACCATTTAATGCTCCATTAACAAACAGGAGTCATGGGAAAGGCTACAGCATCCCTTAAAGCCAGCTCCGACTGACTTAGCACAGTTCCTTTGACTGGAAGTAGAGACAACAGCCATCTCATCACAGTGAGAAAAAAAAGTCACAAGGTAAACATTAAGCACGTATAAACATTTAAGGGTGTATGGTCTTCATTTTGCCCAATGAGCTAAATTATACCCAGCTGTTCACTTTCACTTAAAAGAGAAACTAACCAAGGATTGAATTTCAGCCTAATCAGTAGCCGATACTCCCTTTCCCATAAGAAAGCTTTATCTTTTCTCAAACAGATCATCAGGGGGCTCTGTATGGCCGATATTGTGGTGGAACCCCTCCGAGGGACGAGCGGGAATCGATCCGCGCGGACGAGCGGGGGTCAATCCGGCGGCTAATCGGCTGCTGGACCGACCCGTGTATGCCCAGCATAAGATTTACCTGCCAGATAGATAATTTCCAACATATTGGAAATTATCTAACATCTATCTGCCTAGCAGTTAAGCATTGTTCTACTCAGCAGGAGATAACCAGAAGACAATGCACCAGAGATAATAATGACCAGTCTCTACCAGTACTTTACAGAAAATCTAAAAAAATCTTCCAGAAAAATCTGGTAGAAAATTGTATGGTGTGCACTAGGCAACAGACATCACTTGCCAACAGTGTGTCGCCATGTGATGAATGTCAGAAAGTAAATCAGGGAGCGGAAAGATTTTACAATGGGGAAACTGACTAAATCATTTTTTTAAATTATTGTAAAAAACTTAAGCACTTTTCTTCATTAAGTTATTTTCACTGTAGTTCCTCCTAAACAAAATTCCCCAAACATTGCTCTATCACTGTGCAATGCTGAATAAGTGGAGTAGTAAATGCATTTGATCAACGACTGACCTTGAACGATGATGTAGATGTCGCTGAATAGCCACTTGCTCCAGACACAAGGGAGACCATCGAGCCATGCCGCCGTAAGCTAGACTCCGATCCATAACCAGATTCAGACTGCAAGACAGAAAAACAAACATGAAACAAAACTGCAAGAATATTAAGACAAGGTAACAGGACACAAAAGAGAAAAGGGAGTTACGTCAATGCTTGTAGGAATGTGTGGAAAGATGTACAAAAAGTGTTAACCCTAATTCACTTTGTACTTAGGCGAATAAGCAAAGTGTTCACTGCTCACTCAAACTGTACACTTTAACAGGACACCCACCTCCCAACATGACTAAGCTGCATTTACACAACACTACTCTGCCTGCAGATCACTGAGAAATGAAACTGATCAGAAACAAAGATGAATTCAGGACCTTCAGTAGCTCCAAAGCTAATAATAATGAAGTTGGTTTCTTTGACATTCTAGTGAATAGGTTTTCTCCAGTCTGCGTTTAGTATAACTGAACAATTCTCATCTGCTCCCATAAAACAAATAGCACAACTATAAAATGTAGTCAGTTATCTGCAGAGCAGAGGGTCTTCTTTTCAAAGCTCCATGGAGAGCCCAGGTAAAAGGAAGTAGATTGAATCTTCCTTAATGGTTGCATAAACTGCAATAGTACCGCCCCTCCACCCCACTGTTCAGCTAACTGCAGTGTGAAAAGGTAAGAGGATGATGTTGTAATAATTGTTTGGATATCCTGCATTCTGGATGAAGTCTACATCTCAGGCAACAGTGTGTTGGTTTTGGCATCTAAAGTTTGGATACATACCAGAAGTAAAAAGCATTTAAGGTAGCCATACACTGATCAATTTGCCATCAGATTCGACCAACCGATAGATCCCTCTCTGATCGAATCTGATCAGAGAGGGATCGTATGGCTACCTTTACTGCAAACAGATTGTGAACAGATTTCAGCCTGAAACCGTTCACAATCTGTTGTGGTGGTGGTGCCGACGCTCCCCCCGCATGTCCGCATACATTACCTGCTCCGCCGGCGCGTCTCCAGTCCCCAGGTCTCCGCTGTCTTCTCCGCTCTGGTCTGCAGGCCCGGCATGCTTTACTTCTTCCTGCCCGGCAGGAAGTTTAAAGAGTAGAGCGCCCTCTACTGTTTAAACTTCCTGCCGGGCAGGAGGAACTGAAGCATGCTGGAGACCAGAGCGGAGAAGAAGCAGCGGTGACAGCGGGGGAAGTCGCGCCGGCGGAGCAGGTAATGCATTGCCTCTCTATTGCGTCGGTCGTCAGGCACTCGAACGCCGCTAGCGACGCGCTCCCTACCCGCGGGCGATCGACGGTAATTTTCCGCACGGAGCGATCGACGGGATCGGACGAAATGGATCGAAATTTGGCGTGTAGCGCGAACGATTCGCAGCAGATTCGATCCCAGTAATCGAATCTGCTGTCGAAGCGGCGGCAAATCGGGCCAGTGTATGGCCAGCTTAAAAGTGTAACTGTGGGGCATAAAATAAGAAATCTATTTCATCTGGTAAACCAGTAATATGGATGCTAACCAGGCAAACCAAAAGTTAAAATCACTATTACTTTTCTTGTTGATAAGCATTCCCCAGTTTACCCGATTTATTTGGTACACAGAAAATTTGGTACAGAAAAAGGAAGTTGCAGGGTATGCTGGGTTGTCCTTTTTTGCTACTCTACTTCCCCTCAGACTTAACTAAAGCAGTCCGATTGGCTGAACCCTCTTTCCCTCCTGTTTTCCCCTCCCACACCTCTGTTCCTCTCTGATTGGACAATATTTTGCATGCTGAGACAATGCACTTTCTATAGCGAAGGGTGGGCAAATCAGGCAGAGGAGAGTAAGGGAGGAAATTACATCAGGATTGGCTTCAAAATAGCCAGAGTTAATATGGGAAATGCCAAGAAGGATTTTCTCTTTTATTGTAGAAAAAGCACTAAGATCAAAACGTGGCCAGTGCAATACATATGTTATGACCTCTCCTCTTTAATAGCTAGGTGGACAGCGCAGTAGGTTCAATCGCATTCGCTGCTTGTCCAGATATCACAATCTGGTATCCGCCGTGCATCCGATCAAACATCTCAGCCCACCATCTTGCAGCATATCCAATCGATACAGGTGATCAAATTGGTCACATGGTCGATCAAGCATGTTCTTAGCGGCACTGATTTCCATCCGATTAGAATTGGATTGTCGATCAGCCGCCAAGTCGCCTTATGTATGGCCTCCTTTACAGCCAACACTCCACTAACATTCTGAATTTACAATCCAAAGATTCATTTTTCCTTAGAAAAGTCAGATTTTTTTTCAGTTTAGCGCAGCAGGCTGGCTTGAGGCTTTTGCTGATGCAATTTGCTTTAAATTGTTTATGTGGTTACATAAAAGCCATTTGAGTCCATACGTTCCAGGAAATTGGAAAAGCGATCCAGTAATTATTCCTTCCACTCTGTTAATGACTTTTAAAAAAAAAATGTGCACGTTTTGACGTAAACAAATTAAGAAATACCATTTCTAAGAGATTGTGACTGAAAAGACTAGAAACCACTTAAAGGAAACCTGAATATGGAAATGGTTATGGACATTCTCTTAAATAGGAAAAAAATGGCAATTACTTGGTGAAAAGTTCATTTTCAGTTTCAGTAGCATATCAGCCATGCCTGCAATAAGTAAGCAGACTGGGAGTCAGAACAACACTTTATGACTCCCACATCAGCCAAGAGTAAAGCGTAGGAATATAAGAAGTTTTTATGTTGAACCAAATTTGTATTAGGCTACATTCACAGTGGTGCGTAGTAGCGACTTTATAGGGGCCTCTTAACGCAGGAAGTTGCACTGCGATAGTAAGTCTATGCGACGTTCATAGCGCATCCTGTGCGTCTATCGATCACACTGCATGCAGTGCGTTACCTAATTGAGTGCTCATTTACACTAAGGGCATGTGACTTTTTTTTAAAGAAAACCAGAGAGGAATGTTAATAAAAAAAAAAATAGAACAAGGTTTTATACATACCTGGAGCTTCTTCCAGCCCCATAAGCCTGGAGCACTCCCACGCCGCCATCCTCCGCTTCCTGTATAGGCGGTACCGGGTCCCGTCACTTCCGGCGGATGCGGCCAATTGTCCGCATCACAGAGGCTCACTCCATAGCCGTACGCATGAGGCTGCGCAGTAGGCAGCCTCATGCGTACGTATAAGGAGGGAGCCCCGTGTGATGCGGACAATTGGCCGCATCTGCCGGACGACTGGCCAACTCGCGGCAACGACGGGACCCGGGCTGTAAGGCGGATATTGTAGTGAAACTCCTCCCAAAGTGTGATGTCATGACCAAGGGCCTGAGTTTTCTGTCTGTGAACCTCATTGCATTGTGGGAAATGTCTCCCTTTGTGCATAATAGAACTCTGTAAAAAACATTACCTACAGATCACCTGGCAAAATTAAAAATGTCACCACTTTTTTTTTGACAAATTTCAGAATGTACTTCAGAGAGAAAAAAGATTTTACATGGGGCATACACTGACTAAGTTTATAAATGAATATTGTAGACTAGCAGTTTTATATTCATTACGTTATTTTCCCTACAGTTCTTTTTTAAAGGAATACCTAAGCAATTGATAAGCAAAATCAGTTTTACTCACCCGGGGCTTCTACCAGCCCCCCTGCACCCGTCCTGTGCCCTCATAGTCACTCATGGATGCTCCTGTCCCCTGCCGCCAGCTAGTTTCGTTTTTGCCGATAGGCTTACTGTGCAGGCCTGGTCACGATTTTCCTTCTTCGTTTTTTTTCTACCTATCAGCAAGTCTGCTACAACTTCAATGCTCCACCGTAAGGTTAGTCTTTGGCCCAGTTTCCACGAGGATATTAAATGCTGCATGTATTTCCATATGCAAATTTGTGTTATTTTATGCAAACTGCGCAGTACAGCCCGGCGGACGTCCGATGACGTCAGTGCGCCGGCGTGGGACGCAGAAGTGCCGGGCCTTGGAGCGCAGAAGAGCCCAACCTGGCAGCCGGCCTGGCCAGGTCGGGTCGGCCACCGAAGACGACCGGAAGCCTCTGGAGCGGCGGCGAGGGCACCTCCTGCCTGCCACGGGCTGGAGGAAGCCCCAGGTAAGTGGATATCGATTTTTATTTTTTGCAAGGTGTCCCTGAACCTTCCCTTTAAGATTAATTGATTTGTATTACCATATAACTATAACTTTGGCGTCTCATTTTTATTTTCAAGTGATTACATTTTAACTCTGCATTGTGCAGCAGCCATGACAGTTTGATGTAAAATCTGGTTCATTCAGCTGCCAACAAAAATAAATGCGCTTTCAGTACTATTACTGCAGGGCTTTTAAATCGAATATGGTCTTGTCACTAACCATCCCTCAGAGGCGCGGACAATCACATATCCTTCACAGTCAAGTAATCAAGTTTGATTGAGTTTTATTGGAAATTAAATTGGAACCTGCTGCTGCTAGGTTTTGCTCTGTTTAAAGTGGACCTGAACTCTTGCACAGGACAGAAGGAAAACCAGGAAATGCACTCTGTATTTAGACCGCTTAGCCTAACCAATCCCCCCCTCATCTGTGACTAATCAAGATGTAATTTGATCTCTTCCTTGTGTCAGCTGACTGCCACGGCAGATCAGCTCATCTGAAAGCACAGGCTGTTAATATGTCTGCTTCCATGAAAGTAGTAAGTAGGAACAGTGCAGATTTATTGAAGGAGCTGTAATAGCCGTAACAAATGTTTCTTTAAAAAGGATTATGCTGTTGTGTATTTTAACCACTTAACGACCGTCTAACGCCTATAGGCGGCGGCTGGTCGTAAGTGGGTTTCTATGGAACCGGCCGGCCGTTCCATGTCCGTTCATGGAGGGTGTCTCCGTGAACAGCCTGCGAGCCTCAGATCGCGGCTCGCAGGCTAAATGTAAACACGCGGGGAAATAATCCCGTGTTTACATCGTACGCCGCTGCTGTCCCTCTGATTGGCCGGGGATCGCCGGCATCTAATAGGCTGAAGCCTATCAGAGGCGGTACAGGATGGATCGTCGTCCTGTACCGCCCATAGAGAGGAGCAGAGGGAGGGAAGGAGAGGGAGGGGGGATAGTGCTGTGGAGGGGGGCTTTAAGGAGCCCCCCGCAAGGCACAACAGAGCGACGGCGATCAGACCCCCCCCCAGCAGGACATCCCCTAGTGGGGAAAAAAAGGGGGGAGGGGGGGTTGAGTCTGATCGCCCTGCCTGTCCGCTGATCTGTGCTGGGGACTGAAGAGCCCACACAGCACAGATCAGCCAAAATTAGCCCAGTCCTTAAGTGGTTAAAGCCGAGCGGAAGTTCTGAGTTCAGGTCCACTTTAAGAGATTGCCTTCAAGTATCACCATTGAAAAAAACAGCTAAATTGAATGAAACCAATGAAATCCAGAAATGATTAGCCGATCTTAAAGGATACCCGAAGTGACATGAGACATGTGTATGTACAGTGCCTAGCACACAAATAACTATGCAGTGTTCCTTTTTTTCTTTCTCTGCCAGAAAGAGTTAAATATCAGGTATGTAAGTGGCTGACTCAGTCCTGACTCGGACAGGAAGTGAAAACAGTGATAACTGATCACTGATAAGAAATTACCCTTTTTATCTCTTCCTTGCTCTCAGAAGCCATTTTCTGCTAGGAAAGTGTTTTATAGTTGGAATTTCTTATCAGTGAGGGTCACACTGTAGTCACTGCCTGTCAGAGTCAGGACTGAGTCAGCCACTTACATACCTGATATTTAACTCTTTCAGGCAGAGAAATAAAAATAAAAAGGAACAGCATAGATATTGGTGTGCTCAGCACTGTACATACACAGGTCTATCATGTCACATCGGGTTTCCTTTAATATATGCTGCCTTCCTCAGCCATTCTACATGCGGATCAAGACTGGTCTTCCAGCACGGAAACCGTTTACCCAGCAGCTTTGTCTACAATCTCCATTTTGCTGATAATTCTACACACAAAGTTTTGATATCAGTGGTATAGAGTGGCGTGAGCCACCAACACAGCAAGCAATATTCTCCACACAACTGACTTCCTTTGCAGAGCTGTATGAGCAGCGTAACAAATGTCCTTGTGTCACGCAAGCTCCACTTTATATGCATTACAGTATAAACTCACTTCCTTTCATACTTTTTCCCAGCCTCCTTATGCCTTATTCTTTTAGGTATTTTGGTAAACCCGCTGGTAATTGTAAACAAATGTAGATCTATGCAGATACACTGCAGTTTTTTTATAAGGACCAGTTACATAAAGTCTCAGTAGCTGATGCTTCTTGTTCCCAAAACACCAATGTGCTGCTTTACAGGTCCTCCTAACAGAGGATAATGGGGCAGCCAGTGAACAGCAGGAGCAGTCAGAGCATAGCCCGTGAATTTAAATTATTCCATCTTGGATGAATAACGCAACACACACATTGTACATTTGACAAATCAGGCACTTGGGAGGTACTTGTCCTAATCTGATGGGATAAGCATTCCACACATACCTTACTTGCCCTCAAAGTTCATTTTAAAATTAAAATGAATCCAAGGTGAAAAACTGATGAGAAATCATTGTATTTATATCCCTACAAATGACTTTTTAGATATGCCATGGTTTTATTTTAAACATTTACAAAGCAGATTGAATTTTTTGTTGTTTCTCAGTAGCAGCCTATTAAGTGTCCCTAAATGAAAATACATGAACTATTGACTTTTTCCCCATCTCTCCCTGCCCTCTTCTGCCAAGAAATCTTATGGCTGTAATTAATTTGTCAGTGATGTTTACTATATTCCAACTAGGTACCGACAACAGAACTCTTTCAGGCAGCAAAACAAAACAAGTAAAAAAAGCCTGGTTATTAATGTTTTGCACAGTAAATACACATTTATCTCATGTCGCCAAGGTACACTTTAAAGGCTTAGTATATTTCAAGTAACACCTTATTTTGTACATACAAGAAGAGAGTCTGCTACACCATTTTACAATGTAGGATCTGTAATTCCAAAAAAGCAGTATTATACATTATATAGCAGCTAGGGAGTTTGTCCCAGTCTCTTTCTGGACTTTAGTTTTTATCAGCATAAGGAGACTGACAACACGCCACTGCCCAGTAACCGGCAACTGAAGTACATGCAAGCTATTCAGGGATATGGATAGCATTGCTCTGACTTTCTAGCCTCCCATCAGTAGATACTGCAATGCAATACTTGAGCCTGCAAATGTCTAGCTATTCATCATTACTGTAGAAAATCACTGAGAAATGAGATAATCAATACCACAGCCAAAGAAAACCATAACCGCTACAAGCACAACAGTCCAAAACGAACTATGCATCCACCAGACTGCAATGAACATACAGTTATCTACAACTAGACTACCAGTCCAACAGCTTGCATGAGGCTTAGGCTGTGGATGACAAGAGCATCTGGCTCAATATATGGAGCATTGAGGTTAATCAAAGCCTGGTAAGAAGACACTGACTGCCCATCCCAGAGAGAAGAGGCTGAGCTTGTCCAGTCTAGCAGTTACCTGGCCACTGCCTAATGCCTGTGGCACAGTGTGCAGGAAGATTCAGCACAATCCTTAACGTCTCTCTAAACCCTGCTGCACTGCGTCACCTTCTCCAGCACGTTAGAAATCCGTGGGGCTGCCATAATGTGCTTCCTCTTTCCAAGAGTGATGTCAGGCAGATGAGACGATGCTCACGAGTGCTGCCCGGCCAATGGTATTGCTTGCAAGTAATGGCTGGCCGGACTGGATGACACGCAATCTGAGGACAAGACTGAAACGAGCAGGGCGCTCTCAGCGAGCTGAAATGGTCAATAAAGCTATCAGTGGAAGAGACTCATGGGAAATACTTCTCTGAAAACATGGATAGCTTTTCTGCATAAGAAACATTCTACAAATTTCATGCACAGTACAGGAAAATGCACATTGCAATGGCAATTTCCAGCAAGATCTAAAAACAATTTCCTTATTATGGTGCTCTTTACCCCATCACCCAGCGGGACCACAGTAAACTGTGAGCTTTTACACCCCTGTTGCCCAAGGGGTCGAGTACCAATCCCTCCCAGGCAACAGAAATGCCTGCGTGTTCGAGGCTTAAGCATTTAATACAGATCTGAAGTCATGCTTAGCTATGGGGCAGTGTAGCAAAACAAATATGCAATAAAGTACAGACGGTTTCTGCTGCTCAGTCCAGCCCTCTGAGAGCATCATAGGATAACAGCATTCAGGCAGAACTGTAATGTCAGGCTCACTTATTGGTAGTCTCTGGCATCACACTGCCTGCCAAGAGAAAACTGCAAAGCACACCAGTCATCTTTACCCAGGAACTGATCGCAAAGTGTGGACTTCCATGAAAAGGGGGGGGGGGGGGGGGGGATTTGAGGTGAAAACTAAAGACTTTCTAAAAACAAATATATGCCAGTGAACAGTGTCCAGGTGACTGTATTTAGTAGCACTTTATTTAAATTGCACAGACATTCCACAGTACTTTTACATAGTACATAGTCTTGCCACCATGTGTTCCTCAGAGGCGGACAATCTAATCCCTACCACAATCGTATATCCTTTTTAGCAGGGCTGTGGAGTCGGAGTTTGAGTCGGAGTAGTTTTGAGCACCCGAAGTCGGAGTTGAGTCGGAGTTGAGTCGGAGTCATTGATTTCATAAACTGAGGAGTCGGAGTCGGGAGTCGGATTATTTTTGTACAAAATCCACAGCCCTGTTAAGTATTAGACTAAGGAGTCGGAGAGTCAGGGCTATTTTGGGCAGGGCTGTGGAGTCGGTCCAAAAATCCACCGACTCCGACTCCTCAGTTTAGGATTCCACCGACTCCGACTCCACGACTCCGACTCCTCTAATTTGCATATTACAATTTTGTTGATTAAAAGTATGTAACATGAAATTCGTCTCAACTGCCAACGCTTAAGAATTTTACAAGACAACTGAAGTGAGAAGGATATGTAGACTACTATATTTATTCCCTTTAGACTAAAACTAGTCCTTGGTAAGAGTACTTGTAAAAGGTACAAACCGGAACAAAGAACATCTATCAGGCCGTAGGCAATATGACTGTGGGTACATGTAAGAATGATGTGCAGGTACTCTGCAGGGGAATGAGGAGATTCTTCCTCTATTACACATTCTTCATGCACAATCTGAACAAGGTTTATGGGTGACAGACAACACCTCTGTGTTCAATGTGCACAGCATTCTCAGTGGATTTTCTGCAGCTCTGTGGGGAGTGCATATGTAGAGTATAGTACTACTGTGTAACAAAGTAAACCTGAGACAGATGAAATTAAAGTTTTATACATACCTGGGGCTTCCTCCAGCCGCCTTCAGGATAATCAGTCCCTCGTTGTCCTCCTCCACCACCTGGATCTTCTGCTATGAGTCCAGGTACTTGAGCCAGTCAGGCGTAGTGCGCATGCTCACACTCCTCCGCCAGGAGCATACTACACCTGTGCAGCACTATTGCACAGGTGCAGAATGTTCCTGGCTGTGGGAGCGGCATGCGGCCGGATAGCGCTGACTGGCTGAATTACCAGGATTCATAGCAGAAGATCCGGGTGGTGGAGGACAGCGAGGGACTGATTAGCCTGAAGGGGGCTGGAGGAAGCCCCAGGTATGTATAAAACTTTACTTTTCATCTGTCTCAGTTACCCTTTAATTTGTAGTCACCAAACCAAATTTTAATAACATATCACATTATTTGATTTCATCAGCAAAGGGAGTGCATACATTTGCATAAATCAGCATCAATGCAGAATTATTTCCATCTCGTTGACCATCTCTATTAGTGACACAGCTACACATCAGGCTTTATTCTTACAGCATAGATGTTATTTAGTATATATAAGAGATTCCTGTGTACACATCATATACAGTCACAATCAGATATGTATATCTGACCTTAAAAATACAGGGACTGCTTTATTGAAGCAGCACAAGTAACTAATTTTGATTGGTTTATTTCATTTTTGTGGACTAAGCACAGCTATTACTGTATATATACTGTATATATACACATTATTTTTAATGACTATTATCTGAGAAAAAGAACATTTTATCATATTTTCTATTTTAATTACAGTTACAAATTCATTAGGAGTCGGAGTCGGGAGTCGGGAGTTTTTCCCGACTCCAGGCACCCAAAATTGCCCGACTCCACAGCCCTGATTTTGGGTACTCGGAGCTGGAAGCGTGGTTTCATAAACTGAGTCGTCTGAGATGGACGATTTTTGTACCGCCTCCACAGCCCTGCTTTTTAGTCAAACATCAATTTTAGCTGGAAGCCAATTAACCATGTTTTGGGTCTGTGGGGTGCCCGGAGAAACCCACACAGACATAGGAATTGTATACAGACTGCAGTGTACAGTGCACTGGTTGGTATTCTAGCCAGCGCTGTAGAGTGCTATCCACTACACCACCGTGCCCACCTCACAGTTTCTCATTATTACAGCACACAGGACTTTATAAACTAAGGCGTTTGCCAAAAGCACCATTGTGATCATCTTAAGTACCCCTTGACATATCCGTATGTTTAATATTTGGGTATTAAGACTTCATGCACATTTTAAGCAAATATATGCAGCTTGAAAATGGACCAATCAAGTGTCCCGCCCAAGTTTAAACTGATGGGTCAATTTTCAAGCAGCATATATTTGCATAAAATTGATGATCCCTAGCTGCAATGTGCAAGGACTAAACCATGTATCCTGCATGTCCTCTGTGCCATCCTTGTCTCCAGGATAATACAAAGCCTCCGCTTCCCCTCGTCTGTGCATCATCTAACTGCAGAGCATGCTGGAGAGAAGCTATTCCGCTTGTGGAATCATTGTCACAGCTGGTAGTAATGCAGCTCCCCACTGCTGACACCACAATGTCAGTGAACATCGGAGCTCCTCTCTGTAGTATTCATTAGAGGAGGAGAAGGAAATACACATGTTCATTATACAGTGGTATAAATGTAGGAGATTTGTTTTATGGACTAATTCTAGTGTATTTATTTTATTCCAGTACTATGAAATCTTTATTTAGCTGTTCCTGAATGACCCCAGTAACTGCTTCCGGCAAATATTTCCCACATCACTGTATGGTACAGATTTTATACACCTTATTTTCCAGGAAAGTGGGGTGCAACACAGACAGCCCTTCCAACAGCACAGCCACATGTGACAACAGGATGGCTGCATTGGATTTTCTGAAGCTGTACAGTTTAAGTGGACCTGAACTCTTGCACAGGATAGAAGGTGCACCCTGTATGTAGAAGTTTAGAACAACGCTGGGTAACCTATGGCCCACGCGCTACTCCGGCCCGCCAACAGGCAGCTGGATTCCCCTCCTTCCCCCTCTGCAGAGCTGTGAGGGGGGGGGTTGTAACTCCTCACTCACCGATGTCCCACGTCGCATCTCCATGGCAACAGGACATCACATGATGTGACTTCAGGACCTGCCCATGTATTACACACAAGCAGCCAGTGTGTAACACGCTGGCGCACCCTGATGTCACATCATGTGATGTCCTGTTGCCATGGAGATGCGACGTGGGACATTGGTGAGCGAGGGGAGTTTAAAACCACCGGTGCCCACTTGCTACTTTGCAGGGAGGGGGGAATAAATCAATGCTGCCCGGGCCACGTAAACTTTGCCCAGGCCTTGTTCACCTGTCTAATACAGTAAAACCCCCCGTTATCCGGTACCAACAGGGATTGACAGATGCTGGATAAGTAGCTTCTGGTTGCCCAAGAGTCAATTTTATTAATAGACCTAGCTTAAAAAAACAAACAAAAAAAAAAAAAAAAACAGTACTACACCCCACACTGTATACTTACCATAAACTCTGTATTAAATGTTGAAATACAGTAATTAAAACAAAGTAAGAAAGGGCAGACTTATCTTTATGTAAGAGGTTTGTTACTGTAAAAGAGTATAAAAGCAGATTTATGCATCCTGCAAGGCCAGAATTGTTTGTTTTCTGGTTGCTTGAGACTTCTGGTTAACGGAGTTCTGAATAATCGGGGTTTTACTGTACCTCATCTGCGACTAAGCAAGTTGTAATATGATCTCTTCAGCTGTGTCAGCTCCTGCCACGGCAGAGGTAAACAGGATGTTGACAATATATCTGCTTCCATGAAAGCAGGAAGTAGACAAACTGCAGATTTTTTGCAGGATTTGTATCAGCTGTAACAATTTTTTTTTTGCTATTATGCTGTTGCTTATCTTTTAGAGCAGAGAGGAAGTTCTGAGTTCAGGTCCGTTTTAAGTTTAGAGATAGGATTCAGATTCATTCATTAGGCATCGGGGATGATCTACTTGCCTGAAACTAACATGGACTTTGTGGAGTAAATACACAATGATTTGTAATCAGAGACAAACCCTGCAGGAAATTGCCCAGTACAGTACAGGAATGACAGACATGAAGCTACACAAGTAAGAAGATTCTATTACACTTGGCTTGAATTATTCATACATTGATCAGTGGTCTATTGCCTCAATCCGCTACCAGCAAACATACTGAGCACAGACCGCTCTTGTGCAGCGTATGGCTCCAGCTAAAAAGATTTTGCTCAAAATACAGATTCTCCAGAACAGAATATAACTGGGCTGAAGAAATCAGGGTTGTGGAGTCGGTACAAAAATCCACCGACTCCGACTCCTCTAATTTGCATATTACAATCTTGTCGATTGAAAGTATGTAACATGAAATTCGTCTCTTAACTGCCAACGCTTAGGAATTTTAAAAGACAACTGAAGTGAGAAGGATATGGAGACTGCCATATTTCTTCCCTTTAGTCATAGACTAAAACTAGTCCTTGGTAAGAGTACTTGTAAAAGGTACAGAGCCTAGGCAATGCAATTGTGGGTACATGCAAGAGTGATGTGCAGGTACTCTGCAGGGGAATGAGGCTATTCTTCCTCTATTACACATTATTCATGCACAATCTGAACCAGGTTTATGGGTGATGGACAACACCTCTGTGTTCAATGTGCACAACATTCTTAGTGGATTCTCTGCAGCTCTGTGGGGAGTGCATATGTAGAGTATAGTACTACTGTGTAACAAAGTAAACCTGAGACAGATGAAATTAAAGTTTTATACATACCTGGGGCTTCCTCCAGCCCCCTTCAGGCTAATCAGTCCCTCGCTGTCCTCCTCCACCACCTGGATCTTCTGCTATGAGTCCAGGTACTTGAGCCAGTCTGGCGTAGTGCGCATGCACACACTCTGCCGTCAGGAGCGCAGCACTATTGCGCAGGTGCAGAACGCTCCTGGCTGTGGAAGCGGCCGGACTGCGCTGACTGGCTGAATTACCAGAACTCATAGCAAATTATCCAGGTGGTGGAGGTGGACAGCGAGGGACTGATTAGCCTGAAGGGGGCTGGAAGAGGCCCCGGGTATGTATAAAATGTTTTTCATCAGTCTCAGGTACCCTTTAATTCGTAGTCATCAAACCAAATTTTAACATATCAAATTATTTGATTTCATGAGAAAAGAGTGCATACATTTAAATAAATCAGAATCAACGCAGAATTCTTTCCATCTCATTGACCATCTCTATTAGTGACACGGCTACACATCAGGCTTTATTCTTACAGCATAGATGTTATTTCGTATATATGTTACGGCCAGAACCCGAAGTGTGGCCGGCCAGAACTAGAAGTGGCCACACTTCGGGTTCTGGCCGTAACATATATAAGAGATTTCTGTGTACACATCATATACAGTCACAATCAGATGAGTATATCTGACTTTAAAAATACGGGGACTGCTTTATTGAAGCAGCACAAGTAACCAATTTTGATTGGTTAATTTCATTTTTGTGGACTAAGCACAGCTATTACTGTATGTATAAATTATTTATGATTACTTATCTGAGAAATAGAAAATTGTCATATTTTCTATTTTAATTGCAGTTTAAATTCATTAGGAGTCGGTTCATTTTTTCTCGACTCCGAATCCAGGCACCCAAAATTGCCCCAACTCCGACTCCATAGCCCTGGAAGAAATCGCAGTAGTACTGAACCAGCTACCCGCATTCCAGGACTTTTTGTCTCCTAACCAATACCTCTACTTTCCTTGAACTACCAATGTGCCTCTACTCTTCACATCTCTCTTCATTCACATATGGGGGTTTACAACTCCAATGATCACATGACCTCACCCTCAAAATCCAAAGTGAGAGACACCTGGTGGCTATCACATTTCCTTTTAAATAATAATAGCAGTTGCCTGGCAGTCTTGCTCATCTTTCTGGTCAGTAGTGTGAATCACACACCTGAAACAAGCATGCAGCTAATCTTGTCAGAAACCTCGGATATGCACGCTTCTCTATGGCCCAAAGTTTCTGAGGCGGAAGATCAGCAGGACATCCAGGCAATGTGCATTGTGGTAGTGACAAGGCAATATACTCTGCACAGCACTGCATAATAGTCAGCACTATATAAATACTGAAATAAAAATATGCAACAGCATAACCACCTGTAAAGAAAACCATTTGTTACACTGCACTGTTTGCACTGTTTCTACTTCCTGCTTTCATGGAAGTAGACATTGTTACATATTAACATCCTGTGCTTACAAATGAGCTCATCTGCCGTGGCAGTCATGTGACAGGGAACAGATCAAATTACAACTTATGATTAGACACAGATGAGGGGAAATGAGACTGGCTAAACTCTCTAAATACATATAGAGTGCATCTCTCAGTTTTCCTTCTGTCTTGTGCAACAGTTCAGGTCCACTTTAAAAATAAGTCAGTCCCCATGCCTCCCACCTTAGGATACATTTAATCAGACAACCATGGTCTGCCTCACCACTCAGGCCTTTTCATGATCTCTATGAAACATCCTTATGTGCAGAAGTTGCTGCAGAACTCCCTGCGGTATGATTTTTTCTAAATTTTAGGGTCTAAAATCTAATGGGGGAAAAACTACTGCTTTTAGACCTTAAACCCTGGGTCCTTAACAGAGACATCAGCCAGTCTGTCTACTGGTGTGCCACTATTCTGGCAGATGGACTGTCAGCAGTCCAGGGGGTGCTTTAAAAATTAGAGGACCTCTCGAAAATCCCCATGTGGAGTTGGACTAGTCCAAAAACTGTCAGATCCGTCCGCATAATACTAGGTAATGCAGTGAGAGCTATTTTATAGTGAATTTCACTCAAATGCAAATCTCCTTTGTATGTCTTTACTTGGATTTAGAGTTTTAAATCTATTGTTTTATGCCGGGTACACTATGCGTTTTCCCGCTCGATCCGCGGGTGGATCGGGATCGACTATTTCCGACATGCTCGATTCGGGCTTCGATCGTTCCTGCCGTCAATTTGGCATACTTAACATGCAAATCGATGGCAGGAACGATCAAAGCCCGAATAGAGTATGTTGGAAATAGTTGAAACTGCATGGTGTGTACCCAGCATTAGGCATCTGAATAATCCGAGGTTGTAAGAACTAGTTTCATATCGGCAGTTTTCCAACCACAAAACAATCTAGTAGTGGTTAGAATTCACAACTTTAGCTCTCTGAAAAACAATTTTCCCTAAAACCGAATATCCCAGTTTAGTGAAGCAGAGAAATGAAACCTAACACTGAGGAGGAGGACTAGCCCCAGAGCTGAAGCACATTGCTGGGCAGAGATTCATTCACAAAGTGATCCTGGCATCTTACTACAGGATGTATTGCAATGCTACTACTATCCCTGTGTGCTGGAGCAGCAGCTGTGCTTGTCTTGGCACTCGCACAGCAGAAGAGGAGTGCCAGCTCTCTGGTGGATGACTGTCAGGTGAGGAGTCCAAGCTGGCTACAAGTGTACTGGAATGTCAGGATTAGGGATGTGCTCTCATACACCCACAACCATAATAAATCACACTGCAAACCAAAGGAATGTGGAGACATTCAATAACCACATGATGAGCATAACACATAGCTAAAGCACACTTTCACTTCAGACGTCAAACTATTGTGACATCTTGCTGTAAGGGCTGGTTCAGACGGTCGCTTGCAGAGCGTTTACAGCCAGCATTCGGGGTTTGGTGCTAAACGCTCCCATTCAAGTGAATGGGAGCGTTTGTACCAAGCTTTCAAGCGCGTTTGCACAAACACGGCGTTCGGATCCCGATTTTCCCTGGCGTTCAAGGAGCCCCTGGAAGCTACATGTAGCTTCCAGGGGCGGTTAACCGCAACGGCTAATGTCCCTCTAGGGGAAGAAAAACCGCGACCGCATCCGAACGCTGCTGAAAGCCCGCGACGCCAACGAACGTGACGCCTCCAAACGTCCGTCTGAACCAGCCCTAAGGCTCTGTGCTCCCTGTTTTAAAGAGACTCCGTAACAAAAATTGCATCCTGTTTTTTATCATCCTACAAGTTCCAAAAGCTATTCTAATGTGTTCTGGCTTAGTGCAGGACGTTCTACTATCACCATCTCTGTAATAAATCAACTTATCTCTCTCTTGTCAGACTTGTCAGCCTGTGTCTGGAAGGCTGCCAAGTTCTTCAGTGTTGTGGTTCTGTGATGCATCTCCCCCCTCCAGGCCCCTCTCTGCACACTGCCTGTGTATTATTTAGATTAGGGCAGCTTCTCTCTTCTCTTTTACAAGCTGGATAAATCCTCCTCTGAGCTGGCTGGGCTTTCACATACTGAGGAATTACATACAGGCAGAGCTGTCTGCACTCTGCAGGAAGAAACAGCCTGACACTTCAGTGGAAGATAGCTGCAGGGGGAAAGAAACACACAAATGATCTCTTGAGATTCAAAAGGAAGGCTGTATACAGCCTGCTTGTGTATGGATGTATTTTATATGTGTGGACATACTGTACATCAACCTACTTCCTGTTTTGGTGGCCATTTTGTTTGTTTATAAACAAACTTTTTAAAACTGTTTTTAACCACTTTTAATGCGGCGAGGAGCGACGAAATTGTGACAGAGGGTAATAGGAGATGTCCCCTAACGCACTGGTATGTTTACTTTTGTGCGATTTTAACAATACAGATTCTCTTTAAGGGCAGTCAAATGCAAGGGATACCCACCCTTAAAACACAACAAATTAAAAACTTAAATGTTACATGCCAGCTGAAATTAAAGCAAACCTGTAAGGTAACAAAATAAAAAAAAATAAATAAAAAAAGATACTTTCCATAGGAGAGGGAAGCAACTGGATTGTCAAGAGGCTTCCCTTGACCCCACCGATCCAGTGGTGGGACCCTCCAAGCATATTAGATGACGGTTGGTCGTCACGTGGCAGAGTACCCGCCCCCATGCAGGGCTGTGGAGTCGGTACAAAAATCCCTTGACTCCAACTCAGACTCACCAAAGCCCCATATATGATGGCTTCCAGCGTGTAGCCCAGCCACCTTGCAGAAAAACGCCTCTAACTTTTCTATATCGGATATAGAAGGTGCCAAGGCCATGTTCTGCAAGGGGGCAGATCTATGCACTGGAACCCAGATGATCCTCAAGGTCTTTGATCTTTAACCACTTTCCCCTCCACTACAGTATATCTACGTCAGCTGTGGCACCCTCCAAGCCACAGCGACGTAGATATACTGACCTGCTTGCAGCGCTGTTGTGCAGGAACAGGTGCGCTTCAGAGCGCACCCCCCGGCACTGTCAGCTGCCTTACTAATTGGCAAAAGGGAACATGTTCCCTTGTAGCCAATTAGTGACCCCCCCCGCGGATGAATGATCACCGCTGTAGCAAACAGCGTGATCATTCATCTTTCCCCCTCCGTGGCCAGATCGTAAAAAAACCGCCCCTGCAAGATGAATATCTTACCTGAACTGGTTCCTGCGATCATCCTGCAGCTCCAGCCTCCATTCTCCGCGGTGCACTCAGCCCTGTGACGCTGAATATCCGGGTCCCAGCTTGATGACGTCATCAAGCCGGGACCCGGATATTCAGCGTCACAGGGCTGAGTGAAGAGCGGAGAATGGAGGCTGGAGCTGCAGGATGATCGCAGGAACCAGGTAAGGTGAGATATTCATCTTGCAGGGGCATTTTTTTTTACGATCGGGCGGGGGGGGGCATAGTGATAAGGGGGGGGGCACATCAGGCTGCCCATAACAGAGGGTGGGGGTTTAAAATCTGAAGGGGGGGTTGAAATTATTATTGGGGCCCATCAGGGTAATGGGGTGGGGGATTTTATATCGGGGGCACATCTGATGGTCCTGAGGGACATAACTTAATGCTGGGGGGCACATATGCAATAATGGGGCGGG
Source organism: Hyperolius riggenbachi (assembly GCF_040937935.1). Taxonomy (NCBI): domain Eukaryota; kingdom Metazoa; phylum Chordata; class Amphibia; order Anura; family Hyperoliidae; genus Hyperolius; species Hyperolius riggenbachi. The sequence continues at coordinate 587,275,419 of NC_090646.1, forward strand.
GGCACATCTGGCTATAATGGGGAACACTGATCCTGGGGACACATCTGGCTATAATGAGGGGTGCTTATTTGGGATACGCAGCTGTATAAATATATGTGGGGGGTCGCAAATGCGGGGGCATATCTGGCTATAATGGAGGCGAATATTGGGGGGCACATCTGGCTATACTGGGGGGGTCTGATACTGGGCACACATCTGGCTATCTATCCTTGGGGGACTTAATACTGATGGCATGTCTTTTACCTACTGTAGCACTTTGTATTTTTTACTAGAATTGAAGAAAACCGGAGAAATAATGCAATTTTAACGTTTTCCCCTCTTTTCCCGCTAAAATGCGCAGAAAAAAAAAAATTCTCGGGACAAAATATCCCCCAGTGAAAGTCTAGTTTATCCTGAAAAAAAAAAAACGATATGTACATCATTTACGTGTTGTGAGTAGGGATAAAGTTATTGCTGATTGAATAGGGACATAGCTAAAACGTCAAAACTGCTCTGGTCAATAAGGGGAAAACAAGGTCTGGATGCGAAGTGGTTAAAGAGACCCTTAAGCCAGAAAAAAAAAAATGAGTTTTACTCACCTGGGGCTTCTACCAGCCCCCTGCAACAGTCCTGTGCCCTCGCAGCCACTCACTAATCCTCTTGTCCGATGCCAGCTAGTTTCGTTTTTGCCGACAGGCCCGTCAGGACTGGCCACACGTAGCTTTTTCCGCATTCCCGACTAATTAGCGCTATTGCGTACAAAAATATGCGTTGCCGCATTACGAACGCATAGATATGCGGCAACGCGTATTTTTGTACGCGTCGGACCGCAATAGCGCTAATTAGTCGGGAATGCGGAAAAAGCTACGGGTGGCCAGTCCTGACGGGCCTGTCGGCAAAAACGAAACTAGCTGGCAGCGGGGGACCAGAGGATTAGTGAGTGGCTGCGAGGGCACAGGACTGCTTGCAGGGGGCTGGTAGAAGCCCTAGGTAAGTAAAAATTTTCTGACTTAAGGTTCACTTTAAGGGACCAGAGACTTCTGGTACTTAAAGGACACCTGAAGTGATGGTATGAAGGCTACCATATTTCCATTTAAACAATACTAGTTGCCTGGCTATCCTGCTAATACTCTGCCCCTAATTCTTTTAGCCTTATGCTGGGAATACACAGTTCATTTTTAAGCTGATAAGAGTTCGATAGACCTGTCCGATCTGACTTTCGATTCTTTGGACGCTCGTTTTCTGATAGAAGTGAATGGAAAAAAGATAAGAAAAACGATATGAAGATAAGAATTGAGAGCTGAATCAAGAGGCAAAAAAATCGAGAGCAGAAACGCATGGCAGAAACGAACCGTGTATTCCCAGCATTACACCCTGAACAAGCATGAGCAGATGAGGTGCTTCTGACACTGTCAGATCTGACAAGATTAGCTGGATGCTCATTTCAGGAGATCAGCAGGGCTGCCAGACAACTGGTATTGTGAAAAGTCTATTTGCAGTTTTCCTAAGTTAGCTGCGCAATTATGGCCACGCAGATGCAGTTTAAAAGAGAGTACGTCCATAATTCACACAATCTGTAAAAACTGACCTCCTCCTGTACTACATTTTACTCCAGAGAACTTGATCGCCAATCACGAATCATAATTTCCATAGCAATGGGACAGCTCTTCACAGAAGAACAAAAGCTAATAGAAAATATCAGATTACTAATATCTACATTCATGCAAGGACTGTAAGCCAATCCATCAATTTAAATCAATTTTTGCAACCACACATCTTTTTGTTGAACCTTTCCCAGCTAAATGCTTTGTAACAAACGCCATCCACATCCTAAGGAAAAAAAGCAAAGAGCTCTTAACTGATGGAACAAAACAAATTATATTTCATAAGGAAGTGACAGACTTATATAAAACAGACAGAACACAAAATAGGAATGAATGTTACTTGACATGGAGGAGCTGGGAATGGAAATACTCCATGTAACCAAAGTTCTCTACCACCTGCAGAAACCACAGTTGACACTAGATGGTGCTATAAAGCAAAACAGTCACAAGGTGAAGGTTACTATCGGTCAAAGACCAAAGGTAACACTTTCTATGCAAAGCAAATATTAACTGCCTCCATTGATATGAGCAATTTAATTAGTAAATAGATAGAAGTTTTTCATTAGCTATATTAAGAGGCCAAAGGTGACAGTAGAGGCGAGGCGTATATTATTTTTTTTAAAGCCATGTAGCTGTTATTGATCACAAGCACCTTTGTAAATAAACAATGTATACTCTGTTCAACAGGCTTAACTACTTTGTATGGCAAGAACTACAACAGCAGTAAGGCCCCACTCACACTAGAGAGTTTTGCCGCAATTTCAGCAAAACGCTCAAACGCTAGCGCTTTTTAAAAGCATTAGTGTGATGAAACCCTATGGGCCTGTCCTTACTTGGGCGATTTGCGCTAATCGACGCAAATCGCCCAAAAATGGGCAAAACCGTGAAACGCAAACGCATCGCCTGCACCATTTTCAGGCGATTTCCCGGCGATTGCGTTTCAGTGCTATAGAAGCGCTAAACGCGATCGCGGCAAAATCGCCGCAGTGTTCAGTGATTTTCCACGTGAAATTGTGGAAAAATCACTCCTGCAAAAAATCTCCGGCGTTTTGCGTTTCTAAGTGTGAATGGGGCCTAAAAGGATCAGTGTGATGTCTGATCGCAGTATTCTAATCGCCAACAAGCCAATGTTCAGACAGGCATTCAGTGTCAAGGTTTTGCAAGAAACCACCAGCTGCAACATTTTGCACAGTTACCAGGGCTCGGATATCACATTTTACATAAATGGGGATGAAAACCATGAGTTTCAAGTGTGGCAACTCCATGCACTATGGACACTATGACACTGCAGTACTTTAGGAGTTCATAAAAAGAAGAGACTAGCGAGGACATTCAGTAAATTGTATAGGTAACCAGAAAATGAACCATACATAAAATGCACATATGCCAATACCATCTTTCTTGGCTTAAAAATAGGCCTGGTGTCCCACACCCAAACTGCTAAACCTACTTGCTCCACCTTATTGCTCCACAGTTAGGCACTACTGTCAGAAAACAATGCACAGGTGTACTAGACAAGCATGGTCATACAGTAGGAAATAAACGACAGCTGGGAAAGGAAGTGTGCATTAAAGCACACTGGCATTAAGGGACATTTCTGTTTGCTGTTAGATCTATAGTATTCAACCCTTTAGGTCATTATTGCTGTGTGTGTTCCATTTAAAGAGAAACCGTGACCAAGGATTGAACTTCCTCCCAATCAGTAGCCGATACCCCCTTTCCCATAAGAAATCTATTCCTTCTCATAAACCGATCAGGGGGCTCTGTATGGCTAATATTGTGGTGAAACGGCACCCACAGGAAACTGAGGACCATGGTCCTGTCAGTTTCCTGTCTGTGACCCTCATTGCATTGTGGGAAATAACAGCTGTTTTACTATTTACAGCTGTTTCCAACTACGAAAAAAACAAGCAGCATCTGTCACTGACCTCACCTGCAAGCACTAAAAATGTTGCCATACGATAAAACGGCAGAATTTAAAATTAGGGAGAGGAAAGATTTTACAATGGGCAAACAGTGACTAAGGCTACTTGCACACTAAGACGCTGCGTTAGGTGCCACGTTAAGGTCGCATAACGTGCACCTAACGCGACGCCTGGTGCTCTTCGTTGTGGACGTCAGAGTGAGCCGCGTTGTGCAGCTCACTCTGGCGTCCGTGATGCGTACTCTTGTGCGCATGCGGCATCACGTGGTCCCGCCGGCCAATCACCGCATAGAGCGGCCGCTCCAGGAAGTAAACACTGCACGTCACAACGTGCAGTGAATATTAATTAGCCATGTGCCTGGCCGCTCTCTGCTCCTCCCCAACATGACTGCGCATGTGCAGACAGTCTAACGCGGCTTAAACCGCTCTAACGCCGTAGCATGCTGCACTTTCTTAAGAACGTGCAGCGTTACATGTAACGCTACGTGGGCTGTGTGAACAGCCCACTTGTTTTACATTGCTGTGCGTTGGGGGAGCGTTACAGGCTGCACTAACGTGCGCCTGTAACGTCTTAGTGTGTAAGCAGCCGAAATCATTTATACAGAATTGTAAAAATGCACTTTTTTTATTACATTATTTTCACTGGAGTTCCTCTAAGATTTATTTTTTCCCACTAACTGTCCTAATGGCGGGCCACTAAACAAAAAGTGGGCTGAGACTGGGCTCAAACTGCTCCAATAGGGATACAAGCAAGATGGATTCTTTGCCCTCTCCCACCCATGTAAAACTAAAAGCGTGAGGTTTTGCCTGAAATTCAATTTTAACATTCTGGTAACGGCCTGTTTACAGGCAACCGGTCCCACTTAAAATGACTGCATCTCCCTACTCTGCCATACCAGGTGCACTGATCACCATTAAATAAGATCATCAAATCACAGGGGTAGATGTGGATCTGTCCTACACCTTCTATATCTTAATTCCATCCTCAAATTCCAGCCCATTTGTGCCTATAGAGCTTATCTTCAGGCAGTATACATACAAAGAACAAGAACCTTGAAATGTTAGTGTACTTACACAAGAATGCTGACAATGTATTAGAAGGGGTGCCTAATCCGTAATGTGGTATACTTCAGAATTTTGCCTACTTTTTCAGATACAGACATGTGTTACCAAGTATGTACAGTATAAGATGTTACACTGTGTTAATACTCAAAGTCTATGCATGTTGGATTATTATGGCTCTGTACTAATTACAAGTGGACATTGCATTCCAGCGGATATGGAGGGGTGTTTAGCTTTTAAGGAAGACAATGGTTAATTTGCATATATTCAGCAGTGATGCCCTGGGAGACATCTCAAGCCCACTCCAACCTGAATTATCGCAAATTCTTTCCGTTTTAAGAAAGCAAATGTTTGTTACCCAAAGTAAAGAAACTGCAACATGCGCTATGATTAAAGAGAACCAGAGACGAAGCACCCTCATGTATTTTATTACATTTATCAGTGGGAACATGACAGTAAACACCTACCCTGCTTTTAGTTTCATTGTTATCTGCTTAATTAGTCTATTAGCAGCTGTGATAAGAATCCCTGACTGGCTCAGTCTAGGTTTGACCTGGAATCATTATAGCTGAGTCACTCCTCTGTGGAGTCTTCAAGCCCAAGCCTGCCACCTCCAGGCTCAGATTTCCTGCTTTGCATACTGAGAGCTATGATAACATGGGAGGGGCTGCTGCTGCCGAGAGAGAATCTCTGAAACAGACAAGTGTGGCTGCAATATGATCCATGTGTGCTCTGAGTGCACTAGATACTGATGAGGACTGCAGTTTCATTCCTATGAGAGACACTTCCTACAGGCAGCTGCACATCATACCAAAATGAAAGCACATAGATGAAAGGCTGCATTTAGCCTAGATAGCAGCATAGTCTCATATAGCCTAGACAGCACATCCAGAACAACTCATAACCCGGAAGGAGAAGGGATATGAGCCGGCGGCCATATTTGATTTTTCCTGGATAAAAAAAAAAAAAAAAAAAAAAACTAAAAAAACTGCTACAACAGATGTAAAATCAAGAAAACTCAGTATTCTCCCCAGAATTTTTTTTTCCAGTTGGGCGGCATGAAATAGTAGCCGGGTGGCATGAAGAAATAGATGGGTGGGGCGAGATGAGAGAATGCAGGGCCGGTGCTTCTCTGCACAACTCTGCTTACAGCAGAGGAGGGAGTGAGCCGATGACAGCCGGCTGCTCACCAAAACTAGCCGGGTGCAGCACCCGGCTGAAAGAGCCTGGGGAGAGCACTGAAGCTCCTCAAACCACCTCTAAAGAAAAATCGGCCACTTCAAATCAGCAGGAAATGCACTTGATTGCACCAGTTCAATGCAGCATTCAATAAGGATTACATTTGCATTAAAGCTAAAGTTACTAGTTTGTCATTGACCAACTAAAGCTGGCCACTAACTGTCCAATTTCTAGCAAAAAAATCGTTCGAGCGATCAGAAATTCTGATCGGACGAAAAATCGTTCACTACACCATCAACTAACCAATCATTGCTTCCTATCTATCACGACCACCAAGAAAATCCAAATTTTCGTTAGACGAAAATTCATTCGGCCGACATTTTTTTCACTCGTTCATAATAGATTGTGTCCACCAATGGAGATTTACAAACAATCCGATTATAATTTCTGATCGCTCAAATGATTTTTCGCTAGAAATTGGACCGTTAGTGGCCAGCTTAAGGGCTGGAACCACAAGGAGATCTTTTTCTGCGCTTACCGATCGTCTGCAACCAGTAGAACGCTAATCCAGTGGATCCCCTAGGGGGTGATCCCACTAGCAACGCTGCTTGCAGCATTTTGCGAGCATTTGCATCACACCAAAAGTGCTCCTAAAAAGACTCTGAAGCAACTTTAAAAACAGCTTTTTACCTTATATTCTACATGGGCATGTTTGCCCCTGCTAAAACGCCGCTATACCACGGCAGAACGAGGGGTCTTTACCCCCCCAAATCCCCCCTGCAAAATCCACGACCAACTTGGTCGTAAATGTTGCTGCTCATGGAGGCAGAGCTTTCGGCTGTAGCTCTGCCTCAATGCACGTCTATCAGCGTCGGATCTCCGCCTCTCCCCCGCCCCTCAGTGAAGGAAGACAGAGGGGCGGGGAGAGGCAGAGATACGCACTGATAAACGCACATGGAGGCAGGGCTATTTATTGCATTTATAAAGCGGCAACATATTACGCAGCGCTGGACAATAAATTAGCTCTGCCTCAACAGGAAGCGCTCCCCGGGCACCACGGAGCGGATTTGGGGGGTAAAGACCCCTCGTTATGCCGCGGGATAGTGGCGTTTTAGCAGGGGCAAACCCGCCCCTGTTGAATATAAGGTAAAAAGCGTTTTTTAATCTCGCTTCAGATTCTCTTTAAAGAGCTTTTCTGATCGCAAACTGTCCAGTGCTTCGAAAAGATTTTGGACAATTATACGGGCCATTTCACACCAAAAAGCACTAGCTATGTTGTAGTTGAAGTTGAAACAACACTAATGAGAAGGAGAGTTAAGAGCTACAGGATGACTCCTGCCAGAAGCCAGACAGGTACTTGTTTAAAATCAATTTTCTCAAAAACTATAAGGTCTTTTTGAAAAAATGTTTTGCGCCTTGTTTCCAAGGGTCTACTTAACATATCCTGAAAATTTGGAGTTGAAATCATGTAAGGGGGCTTTGCTATTAACCGCTAAAGTCGGAATGTTTGGCGTTTTTTTAGCAAATACTTTTTCATTTTAATTTTACCCGCTTTTCCCTTTAAAATGCATAGAAAGGAAAAGAATTACTGAAAAGAAATATCACCCCCAAAAAGCCTAATCTGTGGGGGGAAAAAACAAGGTATAGATAATTTTGATGTGACAAATATTGAAAAAGTTATTGGCAAATGAAAGGGAAGAGCATTGACAGGTGAAAATTGCTCTGGTCCGTTAGGGTAAAAACCCTTGGGGGTGAAGTGGTTAAAAAGCTCCAGCTAATGTTATCCTATGTGTGTGCGCGCGCAACACTGGAGTGATGTGATTGTGTAAAAATCCCCAATTGCATTGCATTAGCAAGCGTTTTTAAAATCTAGCATTTAAAAAGCTCTTGTGGTGTGCACTAGCCCTAAGTGAGCCCAGCCATTACAGCAGTCACATGTGTGGTATGTATGGTAAGAACAAAATATCCCCAAGTACAAAAAAATGGTCCGTCTTAATCAAGCATGTGCTAACAGTAACAAGCTATAACTTTTATTTAACTCAGAGACCACCCAGAAGCAAAAATCATAACAGTGCAACTACTAACCAGGCTCCATGCTGAATAAACTTCTCAACACACTGATAATATTACAGATAAGTCTTCCCAAGGAGTCTATTCAGGAACAGAACTGCTTTTCCTCCCAGATGATTTGGGTCTACAGCTTACTGACCATCTATACCTACAGCAAATTAATACTACTTATCACAAGGAACAAAAATGTTGAATGGTCTCCGTTTTAAAACTAACCCATCAAGTAATATTGCAATACCAATGAAAACAAAACCAGAGTACTATTATTGTGTATTTATAGAGCCCATAGGTATGTTATTGAGAACATCAAAAGTCTAATTCCTTGGAGGAACTGTAACAACACTGGTACCCTATTTCATCTTCTTTGGGCATGCCCTAAAATCCAACCCTTTTGGGCAGAAATTGACCAGGAACTGAGCAATATTATGCAGACAAGATATGTGACTACACCTCAACTAGCCATGCTCCACATTGGATTAATATCCATTCCAATTAAATCTAGACTAATAGTCTCACAAATCTGTGTAGCTAGGAATTTGATCACATCTAATTGGAACTCTAATGAAATCCCCACCCTCTCCCAATTAAAACACCAAGTAGACTTTAACCTCCAAATGGAACGGTCCATCAGATTAGGCAAAGGAAAGAAGGGATTCCCCTATCTGCTTGTTACTCCGTGGACAGATCTCTCCTAGTAATAACCCATACCTCTACCTCAAAAGATGACTCCCCATGTCTACTTCCCCTCCCACAGGAACCCTTTGAACCCGGCTGAGGAACTCAGTCCTCCACAACCCGGGATATGACCCTTTACACAAACCTTGCAAAAGGGAAAATAGAAAATTCATTAACCTCGATGTATCAACCACTGAGCCTAACACACCTAACTTTTTAGTTTTGCTCGCCCTACCTGGACTTCCCACAACCCTCACTGCTACCTAGGATACACCTCCCCCATTCACTAATGTTTATTATTGCTTACCAACATTTATTACTTGTTATTACTGTTACTACTGTTCATAATGTCTAGTTTTTGGTTTTTTTTCAATCATTACATTACTCCATTTTGTACTGTTTAAACTGGAAGTTGACCTCCCCAGATCAAACTTCTGCTTCTATATTGGAACACTTTGAAGACGAACATTTGCTATGCGTCCATGAGTTACACTGTTCCTTTGTTTCATGTTCCAACTAACCAATTCTTTCTAAATGCTATGAGTCAATTTGCTTATGTAATGTACCATTACTAAAAACCAATAAATATTTACCGTAAAAAAAAAAAAAAAAAAGTCTAATTCCTAACACCCATCAGTCAGTGTAATGTCTTCCAGACTAAAGATTTGTACACAGATGAAACTCTGCTGAGGCAGTCGATAATGACCGCCTCTGCTGAGAGTCTAGTGTGTGTACAGTGGTCCAAAACTCCTTGTCCAGCAATCAGCCCGAGCCCCAGCTAAGAGCCTTGTTCTTCTCACTAACCCCTCCCTCACCCCATGGCCCGACGTTTCTCAGGTGTTGCTCCAAGTAGCAAGTCAATACAGAAAGCATTTTATCATGGTACCAGGTGACACTAATTGGGTTTCTGTATAGATTATTAAAGGACAAAGGCAAGAAAGGCCTGGCAATTTGTAACGATGTTGCAGTGACAATTTGTTCACACTGATCTTTGTTGCTTGCGGTTTTCTGAGCCAGACACGGGGATAGCCCTTTCCCACGGTTCTGTTCTTGTGACAAAGCCAGCCAACATTCACTATTTAAAAATAGTTTGAAATATAATTGGAGTAGGGTAGCATGCTGGAGTATACATACACACATGAAATCTGTGACAGAGTCCCCATCCATGTTATCCACAAAGTCCAAGATTTTCTATTCAGTAAATATGGGGGGGTGGGAGAGGATTGGTGGTATAAAGGTAAAAATACTCAGCGATTTCAGCACTAACCAGTAATGTATTTTTTGCAAATTGTATTTTTGCTTCAGATTTTCTAGTGGTGTTTTTTCAGGGATTCCTCTGGTCCTATCTGATAAGCGCCAGCTAGACAGACAGGCCCTGCGGTTACCTCACTTCATACACGTGGCCAGTCAAAGTCTAACATTCCACAACACACTGACAACTGCTGAGGCCTCATACCTCTGCCCTAGAAGTCCCCTGCTAGATGGTTTGTTCATTAGCACTGGAGTATCAGGATATCTTGTAAGGTGAAGTCAGTCAGGATCAGATACTCAGGAGGAAAGCTGATTAACAGCCACATAGTCAGATGGAGAAATGACGCACATGCTGACACAAGACTGCTAATGACGAGGTAGACAAACTCAGAATGTGACACCCAAGATCTTTCATGCCCACAGAGGAGTAACGCTAAATCGTGTGGAACAGAGACACAAACATCAAGGCTCGGTGTGAAAGTAACCTGTAACTGGTCTGTTCTAGTGTGTCAAATTTATAACCCGATTGCAGAGAAAAATAAAGTGACAGCTCATGGTGTAAAATAAATCAGTGTCAGATTATCCCTTACACTGAGCATATAACTTCTGTCATGATCCTCCTACAGATTATTCCGTCGCGCACACTGCCTATTAATAGCCGTCTGGTTACTGTGACTTGATATATACATTAAGTAGTAACTACAGTTTCCTAATACTCTGCAGATAATCACAGGAAATGTGAAAAGTGACATATCCAGAGTGACATATCCAGAGGTTTGAACAATAGCACATAGCACAAGCACAGAGGATCCTTCACTAGGATGCGGGGGGGGGGAAGATAGCAACACATTTTTCACACTGCCAAGTACTTCTGACCAACTATAAAGATCAGAAGCGCTGCTCATTTGTTAATCGGCTTACACACAAATTAGAATCCTGTTTATTTCACCAAGTATAACGCAAGTTGTACCCAGAATTGATTTTGGCACAACAGGGTCTGTGGTGGTCCAGTAGCAGAATGCATTAAAGAGGAGCTGTTAGGTATAGGGTCTCAGAGGAAAAAAAAAAAAAACATCAGTAGCTAAATATTGGCTGTACTTACATTACATATGCATTTCACTGTCCACGTTTGGATTTCACAGAATTTTTATATAGTATTTGCAGAGAATGATGCTCCTGACAGCTCATGGCAGGTTCCATGTTTGTCTGTCTCCTATGAAGCCAATTGTGTGGTCATGTCCTCCCTGCTTCCTGATGATTCAAAGATCCTAATAGACAACACTACTGTGCAGTGAATATTAATTAGCCATGTGGCTAGGAACAATAGCAGACTCATGCAGTATACTCTAACGGAACATATGCCTTGATTTTTCAGTGCTGTGAGCTGGGCTGAGTTACAAGCTGCTGTAACTTGAGCCTGTAACTTCTCACTAGCAGCCGAGGGGAGGACCCAGTATGGTATGCGGCCTCTCGTAATTTTAAGAGCTTGGGAATAACAGCCTTGCTTGTTCAGCACACATCAAAAGTAAGAGAGATTTTTAACTTCAGTATTGCCTTTTTGGCTTCCTTCTAAACTGTTTAACACAGGAGAATAGAGGTTTAAATTAGCTTTTGCAGCCTGACAGTTACTCTAAGCATACAGTAGATACAATGCATATACAAGGCATAGGTAGAAGGATACGTAAAGGATGGACCCAGGAGGACCACCTGGGGGTAATCCGCTGCTGTCTAGGGCAAACAAAATGCTTCTGCAGTGATAATTTGAATCAGATGCCCCCCAGCCTATCCTTGGGGAAAAGAGGGGAGTGGAAAAAGGAAAGAAAGGAAGAGAAGGACGGCCTTAAAGTGAACCAGTGACGAAACACCCTCATGTATTTTACCATACATCAGTGGGGACATTAAAACCACTTACACTGCTCTGTGTTTTCATTTTTAACTGTTCAGCTTGCTTCTCATCAGCCATGATAAAATCCCCGACTGAGCATTCAGTTCTCTGGTGTCTTTTCAAGCCCAAGCCTGACCCCTTGTGGCTCTGCTCAGGAATCATTATAGCCGAGTCATTACAGCAAAGCTAGACAATGCTCAGTCGGGGATTTTATCTGGGCTGATAAGAAATCTGAACAGTAAATAATGAAAAAGAGCAGGGTAGGTGTTTTCTCCAATGTTCCCACTGATATATATGGTAAACTACATGAGGGTGCTTAGTCTCTGGTTCACTTTAAATCCATGGTCCTTAAATATTTAAAGAGAACCCGAGGTGGGGTTCTAACAATGATATCTGCACACAGAGGCTGGGCCTGCCTATACTGCCCAGCCTCTGTTGCTATCTCAACCCCCCCTAAGTTCCCCCTGCGCTCTGATATTCCCCCATAAATCACAGCCACGCTGTCGACACGCAGTGGGTTGTGTTTACTTATGTACTGTCACTCTCGCCACTCCCCCACCTCCTGCATCCCCAATCAGCGGGGAGGGAAGGGCGAGTGTGACAGTACATAGGTAAACCCAGCCCGCTGCGACACGCTCCGTGTAGACAGCGCGGCTGTGATTTCAGGGGCATAGCAGAGCGCAAGGGAACTGTTGAGAAAGCAACAGAGGCTGGGCAGTATAAGCAGACCCAGACTGTGTGCAGATATTGTTAGAACTCCACCTCAGGTTCTCTTTAAATATAACAATGATGTTTCAGCCGCTTTTGACTCCATAGCTCCCTTAAAGAGACTCCGTAACAAAAATTGCATCCTGTTTTTTATCATCCTACAAGTTCCAAAAGCTTTTCTAATGTGTTCTGGCTTACTGCAGCACTTTCTGCTATCACAGTCTCTGTAATAAATCAATGTATCTTTCCCCTGTCAGACTTGTCGGCCTGTGTCTGGAAGGCTGCCAAGTTCTTCAGTGTTGTGGTTCTGCTATGAACTCCCCCTTCAGGCCCCTCTATGCACACTGCCTGTGTATTATTTAGATTAGGGCAGCTTCTCTCTTATCTTTTACAAGATGGATAAATCGTCCTCTGAGCTGGCTGGGCTTTCACATACTGAGGAGTTACAGACAAGGGCAAAGCTGTTTGCAGGAAGAAAAGAGCAGCCTGAAACTTCAGTGCATGAGAACTGCAGGGGGAAAGAAACACAAATGATCTCTTGAGATTCAAAAGGAATGCTGTATACAGCCTGCTTGTGTATGAATGTATTTTCTATGTGTGGACATACTGTACATCAACCTACTTCCTGTTTTGGTGGCCATTTTGTTTGTTTATAAACAAACTTTTTAAAACTGTTTTTAACCACTTTTAATGCGGCGGGGAGCGGCGAAATTGTGACAGAGGGTAATAGGAGATGTCCCCTAATGCACTGGTATGTTTACTTTTGTGCGATTTTAACAATATAGATTCTCTTTAAAAATTAAACGTTCCGCACCATCACATCACGCTCGCTGGTTTGACAACTCTAAAGGAACTAAAGAACAGAGCCGGGACAAGGTCCTCCAGCACCCAAGGCTGAGACAGCAAAGTGCGCCCCTCCATCCCTGTCACCCCAGCCATCACACACTGATTGCTATTAGACTAAGAGGCGCCACAGGGCCCACAACCTCCCCAACACCTTAATATCTAGTTGTCTGGCTTGCAGTCACTGCCATGTATCCCTTCTATTATTTCTTTCTGCTTCAAACACAATTAGGAATGACAGCTGAATGAATTCTGCGCCCCCTCCTACACTGCGCCCTGAGGCTGGAGCCTCTCCAGCCTATGCCTCGGCCCGGCTCTGCTAAAGAAACAGGGACGCAGACTGGATCGACAGTGGCGCAAACATCAGTCCCCTGAAAACAAACTTTCCCTAATTGCTCACCTGGAAAAATATCAAACGCTGAACAAAAAGAAGTCCTTATTCCTGTCTCACAAGATTGCAAATGCAGCCAACAGACCTGCCCGGACGGTTGACAATCTTTGCAATCCATCTTGCCGGAAATCCAGAGTCAGACCTTCACAGGACCTGTGGGCGAAATTTGCCCACCACTTTATCCTCAAATCTTAGCCAGTCTACCTGCGATCTGGCCCCTGGCCCCACTAAGTTCATGTTGAAATGCCCTGAGCCATTTACACCGAGATACCACAAAATAGTCAATAGCTCCTTACAAGAAGGGTGGTTTCCCTCTTGTATGAAAGAAGCAAGTCAGGCCACTACTCAAGAAACCATCCTTAAGATCCAGATGCTCAAAATAGCTACATACCTTTCTCAAACCTCCCTTTCTGGGGAAAATTGAAAAGGCCGTCTACCTCCAACTTGAAGCCAGGCTCTCCAGAAACAGCATCCTTGACCCTCTTCAATCTGGCTTCAGGAAATATCACAGCTGTGAAACAGCCCTCACCCAGATTTGCAATGATCTGCTCATGGCCAGAGAGACAAAGGCGAATGTTCCATCCTGATTTTGCTCGATCTCAGCGGCTTTTGAAAGTTGATCATGAAACCTTGCTCAACAGGCTACTAGAGTACTGTGGCATAGATGGCATTGTTCTCTGGTGGTTCAACTCCTTCCTGGCTGGCAGAACAAACGGTAGCCTTAGGGCCCTTCCTCTCCAACCCTGTACCACCGCGATATCACCTTCACTTTTCAACATATACATCCTGCCACTTGGAGAAATCATACAAAAACATGGCCTGACATATCATTGCTACCCTGATGACACCCAGCTATATTTGTCATTCAGACCTGGTGTCGCAAACCCTACTCCAGATTAACGCTTGTTTAGCTGAGCTTCAGGACTGGATCAATAATAACTGGCTAAAACTTAATGCTGACAAAACAGGTTCTTATTATCGAAGGTCAGGGCTTGACAGCAAAGCAGTCCCCGTGTCCACCAACACCTAAGGATAGGGAGCTCAGACCTGAACAACTCAGACTGCGTGCACAGCCTAGGTGTACTGATTTGATGGGAAATTAAGCTTCAGGAATCAAATCTCAGCTGTTGCAATATTCCTTAGGTGAAAGGAGGAATGTTTCACAAGGATTAAACACCTCATTCCTTCAGAGGATCTTCCAACCCTAGTTCATGCCTTCATCACATCAAGGTTGGACTTCTGAAATGTTCTCTACACAGGCCTTCAGAAGACCTACGCCGCCTGCAATTAGTACAAAATACCGCCGCAAGGCTGTTAACGAGCCAACCCTGCCATTGCCACATAACACCAATCCTTTTCACTCCACTGGCTACCGATAAAATGGAGAATTTTGTTTAATATCGGCTTACTGACATTCAAATCCTTGCACAATCTGGGCCCTGGATACCTGGAGGACTTGGTGCAACTGCATCACACCCCCACAATCTTAAATCAAAAGGATGTAACATCTTGATCACCCCCAGAGTCCACCTCAAAACCTTTGGAGACAGAGTCTTCTGTCATGCTGCCCCTAGACTTTAGAGCTCCCTGCCACATGCAATCAGGATAGCACCATCCCTAGAAGCATTTAAGACTAAACTGAAAACCCACCTCTTCAGTCTGGCATTTATGAACACCTGACTATCTCCTCTAAGTCTAGCCTGCAATCCTATAGTGATCTGAGACACAACAATTCACTTTGAGTCCTATGGGAGAAAAGCGCTTTACAAAGGTTCTTGTATTGTTATTGTATTATTGTATAAGGAAAGTGAAAGTGAAAAGAACAGTTATGGTTGAATGACTGGATTTTGTGAGATATCACTAAAGGACGATCCACAGTATTTGTGTAGCATTATGATGGTCAGGCTTCTGGCAGCACTGGCTAGATAGCACCACATCACATACAGGTCAAACCTAGAAGAGTAGTTTATCAAGTATGATTGCTCCCCATTATTTTGCAACAAGTGATATGCCCTGGCCAGTCCGTGACAATACAAGCTGTGAATCTGAATATCTGCTAGGTGAACTGCAACAGATTAGCAGCAGCAAATGGAAAACAAAATATCAGCATGAAGTGTGCAGTGCGCGGCAGGGCAGAATTATCTATAAATCTATCCAGAGTACTGCAAAAGTCTGCTGCAAGCTGCTACTGCTTGGCAAGGAGGGATGAATGATGTGACTCCATGGAAGTGACCCCCTCAGGATAATAAATGGGAACAGTTATTTCTTCACTGTGACTGCAGCAACTAAAAAAACGACTTGCTGTCTGAGAACAGCAGGAACTCCATTCTCACTTTTAAACCTTTTCCAATCCACAGCACCAGCGCCTGCACATCAAAAAGTCGGACTAGGTCAGACACTTCCCACCAGCCCCCAACCACCATTGCTGCGCCACAGTGTAATTATGTGGCTGCATTTGGGTTTGTTGTAGGGTCGCCGCTGCCAGATCTGGTATAGCATGGCATCCATTCTAAGTGTTGTACAAAGTCCGACCTTTTGATGCCCTCCAGCACCATACCAGAATTATGCTAGCAAAGGGGCAGAGTTAGAGCTCATAATCAGATTCTGGCCCCGCCCATCGATGATGCTGGGTCACCTCCCTCTAGTGTGATGAGGTAGAGGCCCCCACCAGCACGTCACACCCCAATCAACCACACCCCACCAAACACACAGCAGGGGGGAAAGAGTGAGCGCGCGTGAGATAAAGAGATCCAAAAAGGGTTAAAGCACAAAGTACTGTTTGTTTTTAATAAAGTCTATTTCTATGTCCAGTTCTGTCTTCAATTGGATTCCTATTAAAAAAAAAAAAAAAAAACTGGGGAGGGGATTTTTATTGTTGGTATGAGTAGCAAAACTAACTATGTACTATGCAATGTACACACAACTGTGCTGCATCAATGTACATCACTAACAACAGGCAACAGAACAGGGCTTGTCACCAGTGTTTGTACAATAAGCAGCTCACAATAGAAACAAAAAAGCATGTGTGCATTGAGCAATCCTTGCTACCTCCTGCTGTCACATGGCAAAATTAGTCATTAGGAAGTAAATCCTGTCACTAAACAGTACAAAACTGCATAGCTCATGTCCACACAGGAAGAGGATTAGAGCAAGAGGTTTCTTCATTTTACACCCATCCCTGGTCACATACTGATTACGCATTAGTCATCTGCACAGCATGACCAAGCTGGAACATCTGACTACAAACCCAGGAATGCTGCTGATTCATTTGCATGGGGGTTCCCTCACCAATCACAGAGTTACAAGGCTATCCTCTTCACCAGAAACTTCTTGCAACTGCCCTTAAAGGGGAACGGAAGAGAGAGCTATATGGAGGCTGTCATGTTTATTTCCTTTTAAATCAATACCAGTTGCCTGGCAGCCCTGCTGGTCTATTTCTCTGCAGTAGTATCTGAATAAAACCAAAAACAAGCATGCAGCTAGTCTTGTCAGATCTGACTTTAAAGTCTGAACCACTGAAACATCTGATCTGCTGAATGCTTGTTCATGGGGCTATGGCTAATAGTATTAGAAGCAGAGGATCAGCAGGGCTGCCAGGCAACTGGTATTGCTTAAAAGGAAATAAACAGGACAGCCTCCATATACCTCTCTCTTCAGTTCCCCTTTAATGCTGCCCATTGCCTAATGTGCAGACGTGCCAGGGGGTTTCACTAGTTTGCATTTAGTGCGCAATTAATGATGGAGGTCTCCTGTGGTATACAGCCCCTAACAAACCTACAGACTGAACTATGCATAAGTGAATGTCTGCATTACATACCAACTCTAGATTAAAATATTAAGGAACTCAAGTGACATTGCACAATGCAGTAAATGATTCAGGATAGCCACTGCTACATGAATTGTGCTGGTTTCAGCATCAGAAACACTTCCTATAACTAGAAATTTGTTTATATAGCGCTGTCCTAGTGACGTTAAACGTAGGCAGTTTATTATGCAGAAGGGCTCTGCCTCTGACACAGGAGACCAGGGTTTAAACGTCGGCTCTTCCTATTCAGTAAGTCAGCACCTATTCAGTAAGGAGTCCTTGGACAAGACTCCCTAGTGCTGCACTTGCCTAGTGGCTGCACCTCTGTCGCTTTAAGTCCGCCAGGAGAAAAGCGCGATATACATGTTCTGTGTCAGAACTTCTCCCAGTACGTATTTCTGCTCTTTTCAGAGCACATTACAAACATTCCACAGTGATTGGAAAAATGATCAGAAACCTCATCGAACCAATTGGGAATTATCGATTCCACCCACTGATCTGATGGTAAATTGCATGGTGTGCGCCAGGCATAATACTTTTAACTCCTTAACGACTGGTCAACACCAATTGGCGTGAGAAGCGCAGCAGCCACAGGACCACTCCACGCTCAGTCATCAGCCTCCCAGGGGCGATCGTCGCTAGGGACTGGTAGAAAGTTGTTTCGCCCTCTAACACTGTACAGCACTGCGATCTAAGGCAGAGCTGTACTGGGGACAGCCATGTCACATGGCTGCCTCCCTGGGCGGCAGAAAAGTGATCTGCTGTCATCCAATCACGCCAATTGGCTGGCTGGTGCCAGCCCTGCAGCAAGCCTTTAAAGCTGCAGTGGCCTATTTTGTATATAATAAAAAAAAAAAAAAAAAAAATGGCCTGGCCACAGGATCCCAAGACTAGGGTGTGTCTGTAAACCACCCCAAATTCACGCCGTTCAAAAGAGGCCTGTGACGTTACATGAGGGAGCAACCAGAAAAACCAAATACTTGTTATAGTTATTGAGACCCTACTCAGAATCAGAATTTATTTTTCGCCAAGCACGACTGGGTCGTGCCCGGAATTGGGCTTGGCACAAGCAGGGCATAGAAACAGTAAATGACACACCAGAGATAGCAATACATCAAAACAAATACAATACGATACAGTAATTAGATAACCATTTCCAAAAGAAGAGTACTTCAGTGCAGGCATGCTTAGAAAGACTATTCCAGCTAGTAATGGTAGGGGATGGGAGTGAGTCCAGAGAGTTCAGTGATTTGAGGGGAAGCTGCTGTTCCTGTATCTTGAGGTCCTGGTGTAGATGGCCTGATACCTCTGGCCTGAACGGAGACAGAAAAAGCGGGAGCCTGGGTGCGAGGGATCATTTGCTATCCGCAAGGCTCTGGAGCGCAGTCTGGTGTTGTAGAGTAGGTCCAGTGGGGGGGGGGGGGGGGGGGGGGAAGTGGTTTTCTGATGATCCTTTCCGCTGATCTGATGACTCTCTGTAGTTTGTGTCTGTCGCTGGCAGAGGAGCCAGCGTACCAGACAAGGATAGAAGAATAGATGACGGATTCGATGGTGGCTGAGTATAAGCTCATCAGAAGTTTCTGGTCAATGCCGAACTTCCTCAGTTGGCGAAGAATAGTCTCTGCTGGGCTTTCCTTTGGGTGCAGGTGGTGTTGGCCTTCCACCTCAGATCGTTGGAGATGGTTGTGCCCAGGAGACGAGCGCAGGGGACACGTGCAACTTCTGTGCAGTCGATGTGGATTGGGGGTGGTGTGGGTGCACGCTTCCTAAAGTCGATGATCATCTCAACTGTTTTTGCGGAATTGAGGACCAGCCCGTTCTTCTTGCACCAGTTGCTGATTCTCTCAACCGGACGACGGTATGCCTGCTCATCGTTATTGGTGATGAGGCCCACAATGGTGGTATCATCTGCAAACTTGATAACTGACAGTTTTCAGTGGATCTGCAGTTTGTGTACCGGGAGAACAGGACTGGTAACAGGACGCAGCCTTGTGGGGCCCCTGTGTTGGTGGTCCTTGGTTGGGAGAGGATGGTACCTAGCTTGACGACCTGAGATCTGTTTGTGAGGAAGTCAGTTATCCACAGGCGCAGGGTGGGGTGGACTTTGAGCTCAGCAAGGTTCTCCTGAAGTATTTGAGGGCTGATGGTGTTAAACGCTGAGCTAAAGTCAAGGAGGAGGATCCTGGCAAATGAGTTTGGTCTATCCAGGTGCTCATTGACTGTCTCCAGGCAGATGTTAATGGCGTCATCAGTGGACCTGTTTGCTTTGTACGCAAACTGGTGTGGGTCCAGCAGGGGCTCTGTGGAGACTTTTAGAAGAGGCATGACCATGCTTTCAAAAGCTTTCATAATGACGGATGTGAGAGCCACAGGTCTGTAGTTGAGGTCGGTGATTGTTTTTTGGGAACGGGGATGATGGTCGACCTCTTGAAGCATACTGGGACTTTGCCTTCCTGGAGGGATCTGGTAAAGATGGAGGAGAGAATAGGAGCTAGCTGTTGAGCACAGGTTTTTAGGCATGCTGGTGACACTCCGTCTGGGCCTGAGGCTTTCCTAGCATTTAGCTTTGACAGGTGGCGCAGGACATCATCCTTAATACCCAAAGAGGGCGAGATTGGACATGGAGCAGATATGGTGGCGGAGGGGGCAGGTGGCTTCGGGAGACCTGCAGATGCTGCTTGGTTCTCAAATCTGCAGTAGAAGTCACTGAGGTTCTCGGCAAGCTCAGTGCTAGGAGTTGCATGTTGAGGAGGGGGGCTTATCGTTGGTGACGGCCTTAAACCCTTTCCAGACAGCTCGTGAGTCATTTGAGGAGAGGTCCTGTTCCAGCTTTTCCGCATAGCTTTTTGGCAACTCTCAGTTCTCGGTTTAGGTTGTTTTTTATTTACTTATTTGTGACTCTGCAGGTGTCGTAGCTTTTTGGAGTACCATGGTTTGTCGTTTGGATAAAGTTTAGCCACCTAGCTACCCTAGATGGCTCAGAACAATTGTATATATAACTAGTTGACCTAAGCTGGTTTAACAACTGGCTCTAGGTCTGTCACCACCGCCACATGTCAGCGCACATGCATGCGCCCGCCGCGCACACGACCAGCCAGGCCCTGGCTTAACGGCTGTCCGTGCGTCACATGCGCATGTAGCGTAAACGCACGGACACAGGGACAGGAGTGTACGCAGGGACAGAGGATTATAATATAGGATAACTGTGGTCCTTCATTAAATTTATATCAGTTATTAACCATTTTAAATGTTCTTCTGTGCAGGCAGTTTTAAAGCGAGATTGTCAGCTGTCTACAAAATCAAATTCCATTTACCTACTGTTCTGTGTTTATTATGCAGTCTACAGCCTGACCCTACATCGCAAGCATTCCAATATAATTATGAATGTTTCTGCTGTAATACATTTTCTCTCAGTCAGTCTGGCTCCTTTGTGGTACATTGCTGGATAGAAGCAAGCTTGTTATCCACCCTCCCACATTCCTGCTCCTTTCTGATTGGCTGAGTGCAGTTCAGTGTGACAGGCTGAGACAGAGATAGGTAGTACGCCTCCCCTCTGCAGAAGCTGCTGAAATACTATCTATACTGTGCTCACATGTGTTTACAAAGCAAGCTAGATATGACCGTGCAGTTTGTAGGTAAAAAAAAAAAAAAAGTAAGGGAGGAAATGGCATTAAGATTGGTTTCAGTCACAGGCCGTAAAGATGGAAAATGCCTAAACGTTTTATCTTTATTATATAATATTCACTGAAATCAAAACATGGACAGTACAATATATATGTTATGCAAGTAGAATAAGTATTTATCTACTTATATCTGGATTTTTTTTCCTGGGATAGTATGGCCATCTCTGTTGCCGAAGTCCAATCAAATTCTAAGCCTGAACGCTGGTAAAATCTTGTGTAAGCAGACCAAATGGAAGGCTCCTTCCCAAACACTCATGGATGCTTGTGTACCATCACCTGTGGTTAAGAGCTGAACTAAGACAAGTGATACTGTATGAGCAGCAGGTCAGTAGAGCGCACATGTGAAACGTTTTAGGTTTGCAGAAAACTATTACTGGCTCAAAATTCCTAACCTGTCCGCGAACCATCTGCTCTATTGTAGTGCTTGGAAGGAATTTCCATGTAACGCCAGTGCATCTGTCTGGATCTGTGAGCAGGCAGTCTCAGCAGAAGTGACTAACAGGGATTAAGGTTAGTGTCTGTAGCAGATTAGAGAGATTAGTATGGACTTAAATCGATTAGACTAAACTGAATGGGCACAACACGTGAGTAACATCAGTTTCCACAGGACACAAGATTCCTTCACAAATACACAAAGCTGTAGTTCAGTTCTCTACAACCAGACATCCTTGTGGATCAAATTCCAGTGTGTATAAAGGTCTCCCCAACTCAGGTACTTTGACATTTGTGGCCGTTGTGCCCAGCAGGGTCCCTATCATCTGTGTGCCCCCCCCCCCCCCCCCCAATATAGCAGAACAGGTTGTGCCCAGCAGGGTGCCTATCATCTGTGTCCCCCCCCCCCCCCCAATATAGCAGAACAGGTTGTGCCAAGCAGGGTGCCAATCTGTGTGCCCCCCCCAATATAGCAGAACAGGTTGTGCCCAGCTTAAACTAGGTGCCGCCATAGCAGTGATGTGGGGCACATAGTGGCAATTCAGGGTCCCAGTGATCGCTGGACCTTGAATTACTCCTCCCTCCGAAGCACTACAGCTCGGAAAGGGAGCAGAATTTAATGCCACCACGGATTTGAGAGGCAGCGGGGTGAGTTGTCATTCAGCTCACCAGCGGTGTACATGTATGTACACAACAGGTTACTCAGCAGAGTCACGCAGTGTTTTACAATGATCCACTTCTAAATACTTCTCCAATGTGATCCAGAATGATTGAGTCAGACCACAAATACTGATGTGTACATAGTGTAATGTATACCTGTCACTAATGGAGCCTTTCTTCACTGGTGTGACCTTTGGATATAATCAGGGCTGTGGAGTTGGTACAAAAAACATTGAGTTTATGAAACCACCGACTCCAGGTACCCTAAATTGCTCCGACTCCCTGCTCTAATTTTTACAAAGGCTATGGATTTGGTTCAAAAATCATCAGACTCAGTTTATTGAAACCACCGACTCCATGTGCATTTCTGCTATGCGTATAGTTTGCGACATGTAAGGAAATCAGAAGATCATACACTGCACTGTGACATTCTCATTTCAAGCGCTGAGCAGCAGTGTAATGCCACAGTGCATACATTTTCAGCAAAAACACAAGACTGACCTATTCTCTGTAGTTGATGGGATCAGCAGCACACATTGTGTGCGATCCCGAGTGTTGCATTCCGTTCACACGGCCATCTGCGCTTTCTAGTGTGTATGAGGCCTAAAGCATATCAGGCAAGTAAAAACATCTGATCTGCATACTTGTTCCATGAGAGAGTTAGTGTTTACACACTTGAAAGATTAATGAAAGATCACAGACCAATTTTACCCCCTTCCATGTAGTGAAAGCCATACTCTACACAGTATTCTATTGAGCTAGATTGTGAGCTCCTCCGAGGGACAGTTAGTGACAAGACTATATATACTCTGTACAGCTCTGCGGAAGATGTCGGCGCTATATAAATACTTAATAGTAAATAGCTGAACTCCCCATCAGATAAAAATCTTTGCAAGATGCTGCACACAAAGATGTTGTATACATGCAACAGATTAGCATCTGCAAAAGATCAGTTCCTGCAAAATGCATTCATAGTCTATGATATCTGCAGATCCTCATACACACCTTGTTTGACATTCATCTGCAGATCAGATTCACCAGGATGTATTTTCGGATCTGCAAGATTGTCAGATATGCAGATGAAGTCTGTTAAACAAGGTGTGTATGAGGATCTGCAGATATAGACTATGAATGCATTTTGCAGGAACGGATCTTTTGCAGGAACAGATCTTTTGAATGTGTACAGCATCTTTGTGTACATCATCTTGCAAAGATTTTTATCTGATGGGGCGTTCAGCTCAATAGAATAGACTGTAGAGTATGGCTCTTATAGTACATGGAAGAGGGTAAAATTGGTCTGAGATCTTTCATTTATCTTTCAAGTGTGTATGTAGCATTACTCTAGGTCCTCAGTTCTCAACACATGGTACGTGGACCCCTGGGAGCACATGAACTCGTCAGTGTCAATTAGATTATGTTTGGAGAAAATAATGAGAAATCCTTTAACTAGAAATGCTTATTGAGGCTTATTTCTAAAAATTACATGACAAATTCAATCAGATTTACTTACCTGTGGCTTCCTACGGCTGCTAGAAGCCCATGTCCCTCGCTGCAGCTCCATTCTCTGCCAGTCTCCTGGGCCACCGACCTGCACTTGCGCAGTTCTGCAGGCGCACAAGAGTACCGTGGCTGCACAGAATGCTCCTGGGTATGGAAGTGCAGCTGCGCGCATGCGCAGAAGCTGCTGACCTAGCCAGTTCTCTGACTGCTACAGAGGAGACCCCAGGAGACTGGCTGAGAGTGAAGCTGGGGTGAAGGACACGTAGGGTTCTAGGAGCTGGAGGAAGCCCCAGGTATGCATTGGATTTTATTTAACTTGCCTAATGTAGCCTTAAAGCATACATGCCAAACTCCGGCCCGCGGGCCAAATCTGGCCCTCAGCCATTAAAATTTGGCCCTCAAGTGGTTTCCCCACTTTGCATTATGTTTGGCCCACTCTAGACCTCCATGGAAGCTATAGTGGAGGTGAAACACTAGAACACCTGGGAAACAATATGGAGGGGGGAGGAGTTCTGAACACCAGGGAACTGTATAGGGGAGGGAGGAGGGCCACCTGGGAATTTTACAAGGGAGGAAGGTGGCCAGTAGACATTGAGGTTGGCCCGAGACTAGGTCCCAGTGTACTATTTCGGCCCAATTTGTATTTGAGGTTGATACCTCTGCCTTAAAGTAAAAGCATCAAGTACTGTTTGTAAATCATTTATACACAAAGGGGTGTCCCTATCAAAAATACACACGTGAAGAGGGTGTTTTTAGGGTACCTGAACTCTTGCACAGGACTTAAGATATACATAGAGAAATGCAAATTATGTATTTAGAGAGTTTAGCCTGTTTAATGCCCCCTCATTTGTGTCTAATCACAAGTTGTAATCTGATCTCTCCCGTGTCACATCACTGCCTATGGCAGAAATGGAAGATAAGCCCATTTAAAAGCACAGGATGTTAACAATATGTCTGCTTTCATGAATCAGAAAGTAGAGACACTGCAGATGGTTAGCAGAATATGTATCAGATGTAACAAAAATGTTTGTTTAATGGCTATTATGCTGTTGCGTATCTTTTACAGCAGAGAGAACGTTCTGAGTTCAGGTCCAGTAGCTGGCAAGAGGCAATCATTGTTAAGGGGGCACATAATACAATGTAGAGATACACAACTCTAGGTATTACTGCCACAATGGGGAAAATAAAATACCATCCTATTCAATCAGTCACGGCAGCAATAAGAGTGACAGGCAGCAAGTCTATCAGTTACCACCTCCTCACTTAGCACTGCAGAGCTGCACTTGTATCAATCAAACCTCCTCCTGGGTGTCCTTACTCTGAAAGGTGGCTTTTACTCACTAGAATACACATGACCCTTAAACTCCATGAACAATAAGAAAATATGCAAAGATGATTGTTCAGAGACAACCATTAATAAGTAACAATGCAAGCCTATAATCACAAACAGACTTCAATATGCTGATAACTGGGGCTTTGCACTCAGCCATGCACTTTGCACAGAATTCAAGATGCTGAACTGGAAGGAAAACAAGAATGTCACGTGGAAGTGATGAATGGCTCACTGCTTCTCTCCAGCTTGTACATACCCTGCCCTGCTTAGTCTCTCTGCACCACTTCACAACAGCCTATGTGAAACATGCTGCAAGGAATAAAGTGCTGGCACAAACAAAGCTACTCACCAAAACACAAGCTACACATGGACATCAGATTGCCCTCCAACCCAGTGCTTTACAGGAAACCATCAGCCTGTTCAGCATAGCATTGCCTGGCCAGTCATGTCTAGGGGGACAAGAAATTTTCCTTGATAACTGGTAATGTTCTTGATGATGGAATGTATGCAACTCTAGCCTACACACAAGCCAATGCTGAAAAGGGCTATCTGAAGTCTCATCTACACTATACAATTTTCCATCGGTTCTATTAGATAATTTCCAACCGGTCCAATCAGATTGCGTTAGATTTTGCTTTGATAAGCATCCAAAATCTATTGCAAAATCTATCGCTAAATTGATCTGAAACAATTTGGGCTTCTACACTGCAATTTCTTATTAGATTTATCTAATAGATCTGTCTATCTGATGGAAAATTGTACAGTGTAGATGAGGCTTGAGATAAATAAACTATGGTACATACAAAAGAAGCAGCAGCTGAACACACAGACTGCAATCTCCATGGATTCAGATTACTCCCCAACACTGCCTCTTTCTGGTCAGACTGGAGGCTACCATATTCATTTCCTTTTCAACAAATGCAGATTGCCCAGCTGGCCTGCTGATCCTCTGCCTCCAAAGGCCCATCTACACCATACAATTTGTGTGTTTCGATTAAATTCGATTCATTGATTCGATTCAATCGGACACATCCAATCGTGATTAGATTCATTTTGCCATTGTTCTGCAATGGCAAAATGAATAGAATCCTGATCGGACATGTCGGATTGAATCGAATCAATGAATCGAATGGCACAAAAAAATTGTAGGGTGTAGATGGGGTTCGATACTTTTACCTATAGACACTGAGCAAGTGTGCAGATCAGATGTTAGAATCTTTAAAAATTGTCCCTATGGGGTACTTGCCTCGGGAGGGGGAAGCCTCTGGATCCCAATGAGGCTTCCCCCATCCTCTTGTGCAGCCCTGATTCAGCATTGGCTCCCCCCCCCCCCTCCTCCCCAGAAAGTCCACAGACAAGCTTGCACGCAGGCACAGTAGTGCCTGCACCAGACGGCAATATTTACCTTTGCGACCCAGAGCAGATGCAGTACCACCTTCCCACTCAGCCTTCAACAGAAACAGCTGAGGCGTGAGACTCCTACACCATAGAGCGGGCCTGACATTTCCTCCGGAGCCCGAGAGGGGGAGGGGGGGGGAATTGGAACTGTGCTAAATCACAAAGCTGCCTTTTTATATTGCAGTCTGCTGCTGTCCAGGGGTCCCAGCACAGGATCCATGCTGCAAAGGAGGAAGAGGGATCCTAAGGCTTCCCCCTCCCGAAGTACCCCAGGGGCTCTTTTCTTACAGGTTCTCTTTAAGCTGGACTAGATTTTTTGCATGCTTGTTTCACGTATGTGATTCAGACACTACTGATGCATAAAAGATCAGCAAGGCAGCCAGGCAACTAGTATTTAAATGGAAAAAAAATATGGCAGCTTCCATATCCCTCTCAAGTCAGTTGTCCTTCAATATGGCTGCAGATGGCCTTTGATATTTAGGGGGCACAGGATTTGCTGACCCAAAGTGCACCAAGATTAACAGTACAAACAGTGCCCTTTTCTCCACTGGAGTGAGTCACTCGAAAAGGGGCCCGAGCGAATTTCCAAGTGGACCTGGAGTGTATTTTAACATGGTAAACATTAATGCCAAGAGTGTAGAGGTTAAAGCCTGAAAACCCCCAGACTAAAGAAAAATAATCAATTACCGGTAGTAATTTTGAGGAGACGGAGTTGGATGATATTTGTACCGACTCCACAGCCCTGATTCAGACACACCAGAAACCACCACTTCCTTGCTTACTTGTGGTGTGCGGCTTCCTTCACACCTCTTGTGAGCTAGAGATCTGGTTCTAGATTTACAGTAGGCTGTGCCAGCATAATGACAATGCACACAAGCTCTTGCCCATCTCATGTGACGCGATTGCATCTGGTTGAGCTCATCAAGTTCTATTGGGCAGGAAGATTACTGGGAGATGCCCATTAAAGGTCTGCCAGTAGCCAGATCCAGCAACATAGCCGGCAGGAGACACCGAACACGTGCGGGTACCATTACCCTGCTGCACCGCAGTCACTGCTTCTGTCAATGTCATTTCACATAACAGTCTAGGCCAGTGGTTCTCAAACTTTTCAGAGCGAAGGCACCCTTGGCGATTTAGACATTTTTTTCGAGGCACCCCTATGGGCTGTCAATCTACCGTTGCTCCCCCGCATTAGAAAATACATCTTTATTCATATCAAAAAATGACACATCTAAAAACAGTAAAATAAATAATGTTATTTAAATAAGCAGGTGTCACGCTCCAATAATAAATTACATATGAATAATACTAGTAAAATATCCCTAAGACAGATCTATTCCACTGGTAATGCAAACAGAGGACATATATGACAAAGTATAAATTATATTCAAACAACTTTAAGAGGTAAAAAATGCTAATATTGCACTAATAGTGTGCATGAAATATCCCACAATTTGTCCAAAGTGATGACCAAAGTAATAAACAGGACCCAGAAATTGTGTAAATAGAGTAGGACACAGAAAAAGTGAATAAGTAAAAGATTGTGCTAAGGGGATGCAGGGGTTGCCAAATAGTGAAAAAGTCTCCGTGCTGGAGATAGAGTGAAAGAGGAATAAAGCCTGGGAAGTCTCCACTCTGGAGATAAATGTGAAGGGTGTTGAAGTGGAAAAAATGGGGTGAAAAGGTGAGGAGTAGTAGGCTTACCAGGGATGACCTGTATGGGAAAAGGTGCTGAGCGTGACAGCCTCACGCCAATTGCTGTGCTCTTACCCCAGCCCAGCTCATAGCGATGTGGGGTTTTGATTGGCCCGCTGCTCTCTCCTGTGGGCGAATACTGTATACTCTACTCCTGTATCTGCCCACAGGAGAGAACAGTGGGCCAATCGGAGCCACACATCGCTGTGAGCTGAGTAAAGAGCACAGCAAACGACGGCCGTGTTTCCCAAAAATAAATTAAAAAAAAAGCTCTGTCACAAAACACACAGAGCAGGGCAGAGTGCGGCACCCCTGGGAAGTGCCCGCGGCGCACCGGGGCGCCGCGGCACCCACTTTGAGAACCACTGGTCTAGGCTAAGCCTCAGTGGGAAGCAGGGTTGCATACAGCAATGCATAGCTATAGGAAGGTGTTCACATGCTTGAAAAAAGGGCATACAAGTAAAAAAGGGCACAGGGAAATTTGGGCACAAGAAATAGGTTCACCCTGCTGTGGAAAATTTCCCAGTGGTGATAGTTACTATTCCCCCCTCCAAGACACCATACAGTGGAGGTACAATGGAATTCAGCTTCCAGATATCGCCAGCAGCCAAACCGCTAATTTTTAGCGTAATTTGGGCTCCATCTTTTCCCAGCAACCAAACTTACTCACCGAGCACCGCTATAGCCGCAATTTACAACAAAAATTGGTGGTGCCCTTTTAACCTGACTAAGAAAACAGGAGATACAGATTATATATTCTACTATAAAAGCATTACAGTTACTGCCTATGGAAAACAAAAACAATGGGGAAAAAAAATACATTTTCTGCAATTAACACTTCAAGCTGCCCATAAACCTTATAGTACCAAAGTCTCAGGTCCAGCATTGCAGAAGTTAACAGAGAGGCATGTCAGCAGCCATACAGTGAGTATGGGCTTATTATGTCCACAAATTCCTAATATATGGTAATAAAAACATCACCCACGCAGAGGAGAAACAGTGTGCACATGCAAACAATATGAAACAGATCAGGAGTGAAAGCATAGTGTTCATAAACATACAATTATAATATTGTGAAGGCTTTATTAAGACTAAGCTGTATCTCTGTATTTTATGTTTGAATTTGCACATGGTTTTCCCACTACGTTGGTGTTTTTGTTACCATATATTAGGCATTACATAATATGCACCTATACATTTGATGGCAGCTGACTGCTATTAATGTGTGCTTCTGCAGCTGTCATTTATAATACCGGTATACGGTTTCCATAAAATACACCACTTCACACAGCTGGCTGCCAATGGCTCGTTTCGCTGTGGCCAAACACTTTTCTGCTAGCGCACAGAACAGGGCTGGACAGAGTTTGTTGCAGAGTTTGAGCCCTTGGAGGATGGACTGTAGCAGTAAATGCCACCGACTCCAGAAGCTGCATGCAGCGATCCAGAAACCACAATCCACCGCATTACACTGAGGCCCCTGGTTGGATAAACTAAGCAAATTGAACTTACACAGCAGAAAATCCCCGCCTGTGTGTCGTTTAACAGGGACTTTACGGTAGCTAGATCAGCTACTATCATTTGTATTAATTTTTAATATCCATTTTCCTCATAATATACTTTAAGTACTGCATGATGAATTCATTCTCACACCATTTTGTAGTTTAGGTTACGCATATTACTTTTCCAGTTCATTTGGCAGACAGGTAGGCTGAACTCGGCTGCAGTAACAAAAGGAAATATCACACTATGGAAGCAGCATCTTCAACCTTCAGTTACACTTGCCAAGCAGACAAGCTGATGACCATTCACTGCACCATTTTACTTCTAAACACAATTCAGATTGATATGATTGACATTCTGATCAACGGACCAAAAACGAACATTGTGGTTCAGAGTTTCGAAAGGAAAATGGTTCATAAATACGATTGCAGATTCTTAAAGGTAACCTAAACATAAAAAAAAAAAAAAAAAATAGAGTTTCACTTACCTGGGGCTTCTATCAGCCCCCTGCAGCCACCCTGCGCCCTCACAGTCACTCACAGATCCTCCTGTCCCCCGCCACCAGCTAGTTTCGTTTTCACCGACTCTGGAGTCGGCGGGCCGCCGCATGTACCTTTGCACGTTTTCCCGCTGTTGCAGGATGCCATCGCGGACGGCAACACGTATCTTTGTACGCGTTCCACTTCATTTTATAATTAATTGGACATGGTCTAATTGAAGGTCATTTTGTGCTAAAGAAAAAATGTTTAAGTCTACCTCTAGGCCAGGCTTTCTCAACCAGGGTTCCCTGGAACCACAGGGTTCCTTGAGTACTCTGCAGGGGTTCCCTGGCATTTTCCCCCATCGTGGAGGGAAGTATAATATGCTCATATTATAATAGGGGGTACGGTAAAAACCAGCACTAAATTGGAGGTCAGAATAATAATGAGCACATTAATAAAAAGCACTTGGATAAGGAGACAATGTGTGGCAGTGTAATAGGGGGTAGTAAAATAAATAGCCACAGCTACTTTTAAAGACCATGCCTAATGGCCCATACTCACGGGCTACAAATGTGGCCGCAACACGCGGCGCGCGTGTGTGTTGCAGCGACAGGTCGCCTGTGTGTATGCGGCGTTGCACGGGCGCGCACCCCGAACTGTCGCTCGTCGCTGATGTCGCCGGGCGATTGAACCGCTCAATCGCCTGGCGACAGTCGCCGCCGCAACTGTCGCTAGTCCGCGCGAGTACGCGGACTAGCGACAGCAACAAGATAACACATTGGGCTTCCGGCGGGGGGAGGCGCAACAGCGACAGCTTCCGCCGCATCAGTTGCCAGGTCCCTTCGCCGTGTGTATGCGGAGGGACCTGGCGACGGCCTGTCGCGCACACGCTCGTGTGCTGGCGACAGGCCAAAAAGTTGCCCGTGAGTATGGCCCATTATAGAAAATTCAGGGGTTCCTCGGGATCCAAAGATTTGCAGGGGTTCCCTGAGATCCAAAAATTATTTGTAGGGCTCCTCCAGAGTAGAGAGGTTGAGAAAGGCTGCTCTAACACACACACACACTAACACACACACACACACACACACACACTAACACACACTAACACACACACACTAACACACACACACTAACACACACACACTAACACACACACACTAACACACACACACTAACACACACACACTAACACACACACACTAACACACACACACACTAACACACACACACTAACACACACACACTAACACACACACACTAACACACACACACTAACACACACACACTAACACACACACACACACTAACACACACACACTAACACACACACACTAACACACACACACTAACACACACACACTAACACACACACACTAACACACACACACTAACACACACACACTAACACACACACACTAACACACACACACTAACACACACACACTAACACACACACACTAACACACACACACTAACACACACACACACTAACACACACACACACTAACACACACACACACTAACACACAAACTAACACACACACAGAGCCAACAGATTGAAAGGATTGTTTTGATCGCTTTTACTATATGAACGTGGCAAGACTCAACAACCAAGATTGTATGGTGTGTGCAGAGGCACACGTTCCAGGGCATTTCCAGTCACAGAAATACAATTGTACAACTGCCTATACAGCTGTAAGGCTGAAATCAAATAGCAAATTACATGTAATAGTTTCAGTCATACCTATAATGCTGGGAATACATTGTTAGTTTCTGCCGTGCATTTCTCCTCTCAATCGTTTTTACCGCTCTATTCTGCAATGGATTCTCTTATCTTCCGCTCGTTTTTCTCATCTTTTTCCAGTCACTTCTATCAGACATGTCAGAAATTATCTATCGAACCCTCTAATCACCTAAAAAAACCAACCGTGTATTCCCAGCATAAGGTACTATGGCAAGCGCTGACACCAAACTGCAGCTTAAAGTGGACCCAAACCAAACAATTTTTTAATTAAAAATATTTAGTTGCACCACTGACACATACAAAGATAAATAAACACACCTTCAAGCCTATGAGCATTTCAGTGCATGCTTTTCACCCTTCTCTTTTCATAACAAGGGTTATACAGGTGGCAGCCATTAGCAATTCCTCCATTGCCGGACACCATCTACTCCACCAATTTGCCGGATTCTGTCCCGGCAATATGAAAGGAAGGGAGGGGTTCCTCCAATAAATGTAAAATATTTTAGATTTGTCATCATGCAGCTGAAAAAGGCTGCCATTTATTAATATAGAAAATAGATTTTATTTCTGAAATCTTGTATTTTTAATTTGGGTCCACTTTAATGGCTTTTATAAATCCTTGAAAGCAGGACAGAACCTATCCTCCCCTGTTCCTGTCTATATTTACATGGATGTGTGTTGGGATATGCTCCTTCAGCACAGGAATAATTCTGAGCTGCTTAATAGCCTCCCCGTCCTCACCTGACCTGTAACAGCCAAACATGTGGAGTACATGTACATTCTAGTGCAAGAATAGCACACAAGGCTACAGGAGAACACGAACACTTCCGTGGGCTGACCCGAAAACGAGGGGGTGACATAAGCATTAAGCCTCCGATATGCATCATACACCAAGTTTGTTATAATGTATCTACACAACTGCTGCTGAGTTAAAGAAGTTTCTTCTCTCAAGAACACAGGCATTCTATTGTGTTTACAGATGACACAGTTTCACTAGAGCCTTTGACCGATCAACCTATCACACAGACTCAGTTGGCACAAGTCAGAGAGTTGGCTACAGAGGAAATTTAAGGAATGTCAATCCAGCAGCTGGTGATGTTAGGAGGAATATTTTTTTAGGGTATACATTACAAAGGTTACCACTATGTAACAACCAAACCAATGGCACTCCATGGATTAAGGACCCGTGCATACTGACACTATCCTGATTGGACTTCAGCAACAAAGCTCTGGGTGCGATATGCAAGCACATCAGACCATGCAAAGACCGCACTGATTGGCACATTGATGCGCTGTGCAGCACTGCAATGTCACAATGCACCGCTGCACGCATTTTGAGCACAACACAGAACTGTCCCATTCAGCACAGTTGGAGAGCAACACAGGTGCCATGTGTTTATGTTACAGATTACCCAGCAAGCTCATGGTGAACTAGAACTACCTTCCTAAAACAAAGTATTTGCAATTATTCAGGTTGGAGTGAGCATCTGTCGTCCCCCACAATGCATCTCTGCTGCATATGCAAATCATCCTTTGTCCCTGTAAGCTAACCACGCCTCCAGAACCGCTGGAATGCAATGATGGGTCAGCTTGTTATTTGTACAGAGCCACAATAATCCAACATGCAAACAGACGGTTTCAGACTGGTCGGTCAGCAGTGCATGGCAGTTTAATACGGCTCCATGAGGATGAACTTGAAGCATCCAGATTTACAGATTGAAAATTACTATAACTCATGGTGTTTCAAGTCCTGTCCCATAGAGCCATATTAATCCATGCCATGCACTGATGAGGACTAACCAATCCAAAACAGACTGCAGGCATGTTGGATTATTGTAGCTCTGTTCAATTAAGCTGACATTGCATTCCAGTGGATCTGTAGGTGTGTTTGGCCTTAAGAACAACAGAGATGATTTGCATATTCAGCAGCGATGCATTGTGGGACACCTCAGATGCTCACTCCAACATGAATAATCGCAAATACCTTCTGCTCCAAGAAGGCAAATTTCTATTGTGTAAGGCAGAGGTTCTAAAACTGAGTGCTGTGGCACCCTGATGCGCCTCAGGCACCTTTCAGGGGTGCCTCGGCATGCATCCCGATCCTTTATGCAATACCATCAGGTAATACAACCGCGCATTGATATACAGTGTGGCTGCATTACCTGCTAGTTAACCTTTAGTCCCCGCAACCATGGGTGAAGTTGAACAGGAGAGGAATCACAGTGCCTAATAAGCATCACTAGCTACTTCGAGTGGGTCGTCGAATGCTAAGCGTTATATGGCATTTTGGTAGTTTTTGCCAAGGATTGCCTTGAAAAAAAATGTCAAAGCCATCAAGGGTGCCGTCACCCAAAAAAGTTTGGTAACCACTGGTGTAAGGAGTTTAGGTATAACACATGCCCAATTGCTTTGCTTGGGGCTCTTTCACACTACAGCCCTTTTTCAGCGTTTCAACACAAAGTCGAAACTTTGCGTTGGCCAAAGTAAAATGTCCAAAGACTTTCATTTTACCTTTCACACCCGACGCTGCGTTTCGATGCGTTGCGGTACGACGCACCCGGGAGCATTTTATCGTTGGGAATCTGCGTTTCCCCATCAGGTTAATACTACCGCCGCTACTCAGCGTCGCACATCCAACGACACACCACAGCTTATTTAACGTGTGCAGGAGAACTGCTCCTGTGTGCGTTGTCTCCATTAGATTGTAAGCTCGCAAGGGCAGGGTCATCCTCCTAATGTTTACTGTTCTTGTAACAATATTTGTGCTGCTTGGAACTCTGCTGTACATTTGTTAGTTGTATCTATGTTCCCCTTGTCGTCTTATTGTGCTTTGTAAAGCGTTGCGGAATATGTTGGCGCTATATAAATAAATAATAATAATAATAATAATGTGAAAGAGGCCTTAGAGAACAATACTGTGTTCAGGTCCTTAGAATTTAAATAAACATTCCTGATTACTGCAGATGAAAGTTTTCAGGCATACAGTTTTTAGAAATCAGTGAAGAAATCAGGGAAACTCCATCTGTCAACTTCATATTTAGCTGCAGTCAACATTTTTGCCCCACCTGCATACATTTGACAGCAACTAATTCAGTCTTCTTTAGCCAGGTTTTGACTCTGTGCTGTTCTTTAGCACTCCTATTTCAGGATATAAACAAAGGATATGAACTCCTACGCATGGGTCCAGTAAAGGGTCGCTTTAAAGAGGAGCCGTCAGTCATACTATCTCAGAAAAACAGACAAACACATATATAAGTAAATAAATACTTGCTCTACTTGCATAACATGCATTTCACTCCTCGTTTTCCACATATGTATTTCCATGTGCATGTTTTGATTTTAGTGATTTTTCTACAGTGAAAATCCTTAGCATTTCCTATTTTAACTGTGGCTATACTGAAGCCAATCCTGAAGTCATTTCCTCCCTTACTCTCCTCTGCCTGATTTTGTATGCATTGCTCACCCTCCACTATAGAAAGTGCATGGTCTCAAAACTAGAAATATTGGCCAGAGAGGAACAGTGTGGGAGGGGAAAAAGGGAGGGAAAGAGGCTTCAGCCAATCAGGTTGCTTTAGTTCAGTCTGAGGGGAAAGTAGAGAAGCAAAAAAAAAAAAATAAATAAATAAAAACAGCATGCCCTGCAACTTCTTTTGTGCGTACCAAATAAGAGTCAGGTAAACTGGGGAATGATCATTTATCAACAAGAAATAGCGATTTTAACTTTTGGATTGCCTGGTTAGCACCCTTATTACTTGTTTACCAGATAAAAAATAAAGAACTTTTTTTGATTGTATGCCCAACAGTTATATTTTGACATAGATCTATGAGTGGCCACTGGCAGCAGGCTTGGATCACTCTTTAGGTAATAAGCCTGGCAGGCCTACAGAAGGTAATTGGTCATATTTCAAATATCAATTGAAGTGTAAAGAGTAGGTGTTATGGTACATACACACGGGTTACAACTGTCGCTGCAACCGCGTGGCACGCGCATGTTGCAGCGACAGATTCCCCATGTGTATGCCGCACGCGCCACGAACCGTCGCCGGGCGATTGACTTGGTCAATCGCCAGCAATAGCGGTTGCCGCAACTGTCGCTAGTCCGCCGTCTGTATGCGGACTAGCGACAGCAACTCCATACACAATGTATGGAGCTTCCGGCGGGAGGAGGAACCTTCGGCGGAAGCTCTATGCGACGTGTGTACGGCAGTAGCACAGAGGGACCTGGCGACGAACTGTCGCTAGTCTGTCTCTAGAGAGACAAAAGTCCCCTGTGTGTACCCAGCATTACAAGGTGAAATTTATGCTACCTGGGAAGCTGCTCCGCTTTCTGCAGTTCCTATACTACATACAAATCACATCTCAGCCCCTGACACAGACGAGTGTGCAGTGTTGAATGGTATGGAGCTTCCTTGGATAGACTATTAATGGCTAACAGAGCAGATTGTTATCACAGGCAGATATGTGGTGTATTGATTGCTGACATTCTAGAGAGCGTTCATTCTGATACTGTGAGGGCCGTTGGATGACACTGCAGACTGCAATCAATAAGGCTCATGTGTTTGTTTGAAAACTACAAATTAAGAACACAAAAAGCATTTAAAAGCTGCCTTGAAAGCGAACAAACGTTAACCCTCGAAGTGCAAAACTACACTAAGAAATAGACAGACCATGAGGCCAATTTATAAATGGTAGATTTAGTGATGAATGGTCAGAGGGACCAAGAGACAGATCTCTCCAGATTTGATCAGAGATCTGTTGCCTGCCCATACACTGCAGCCCGTTACCCAACAGATGTCAGCCCTGGCGCTGCTGCCACCGCCACCTGCCTGCACAGTGACATCTCACCTGTCCTGCTGCTCTGACTCTGCCTCATCCTCAGTCTCCCCTGTATCTGCCGTCACCACTTGGTAACTGCGTTAGATATTGAGAGAGGCTTCCAACACACATGCGACCAAGTACTCTCAACAGAGATCTTTGCGGCATGTCTGATGAACACACAAGCTTCAAAAGGCTTCAGAATATGGGCCAAGACACACGCTTCTCTTCCTGAGGTGCCATAATGACGCATAAAGGGGGACTAGTAAGTATTAAAGTGTACCAAAATCACATATAAAGAAAAAAAAAAAAATAAGCACTAAAGAGGACAGGTGTACAATTACCAGGCAGTGAGATTCTGCTACATGCCTTAAAGGGATGCTGTAGGGGTCGGGGGAAAATGAGGTGAACTTACCCGGGGCTTCTAATGGTCCCCCGCAGACATCCTGTG
Organism: Hyperolius riggenbachi; assembly: GCF_040937935.1. Taxonomy (NCBI): domain Eukaryota; kingdom Metazoa; phylum Chordata; class Amphibia; order Anura; family Hyperoliidae; genus Hyperolius; species Hyperolius riggenbachi. The sequence continues at coordinate 587,312,488 of NC_090646.1, forward strand.
CCCGCGCACCCACTCCCCAATTCTCCGGCCCCGCCTCCCGTTCACTTCTGCAATTTCAGACTTTAAAGTCTGAAAACCACTGCGCCTGCGTTGCCGTGTCCTTGATCCCGCTGATGTCACCAGGAGCATACTACGTAGGCCTAGTATGGTCTGTGTCTGCGCAGTACGCTCCTGGTGACATCAGCGGGAATAAGGACACAGCAATGCAGGCACAGTGGTTTTCAGACTTTAAAGTCTGAAATTCTAGAAGTGAACCGGAAGCAGGGCCGGAGCATCGGTGAGTGGCTGCGTGGGCACAGGATGTCTGCGGGGGACCGTTCGAAACCCCAGGTACGTTCAACTCATTTTCCCCTGACCCCCCCCCCCCCTCTACAGTATCTCTTTAACCTATTTTGGTTCCTGGACGTAGAAACTACGTCCAGCAACCATGCGCGCTCCCGTGGCCGATCGCGCACGCACGCTCCCGGCCCGCGGTTCATTAGCCAGGCAATCAGTGTATCGGGCTATGGTGCCCGATCACTGATTCCTCTCCCCCGCTGAAAAAGCAAAAGCTTTTCTCGGAAGCTTTGCTTTTTCTGGCTGTAACGTAGCCCATACGTCGCTCTAAGCGTGTGTTACGCTTAGAGTGACCTCATGTAAACAAACTCATGGCCGCCATCTTGTGGCCAAAAAGTAAAACTACAAGTAAAAAAAATAAAATTCAAACACACATTTACATTATAAATCACATTTTTACATCCCACCCTCCCAAAACTACCCAAATAAAATGTTTAATATAAAAAAAAAAACAACAAAAAAAAACATTACAATAAAAAAAAAAAAGAAAAAAAATGAATATTTACATAAGAGTCTAAACTTTTAAAATATCAATGTAAAGATGAAATATTTCTATATTTTTTTATTTTAAACTTGTAAATAGCGATAGATGCAAAATGGAAAAAATGCACCTTTATTTCCAAATAAAATATTGTCGCCATACATTGTGATAGGGACATAATTTTAACGGTGTAATAACCGGGACATATGGGCAAATACAATACGTGAGTTTTAATTATGGAGGCATGTATTTTAAAACTATAATGGCTGAAAACTGAGAAATAATGAATTTTTTCCGTTTTTTCTTATTCTTCCTGTTAAAATACATTTACAGTAAAGTGCTCTTGGCAAAATGTACCCCCCAAAGAAAGCCTAATTGGTGGCGGAAAAAACAAGATATAGATCAGTTCATTGTGATAAGTAGTGATAAAGTTATAGGCTAATGAATGGGAGGTGAACATTTCTCAAGTGAAAACGACGGAACGCGAATGGGTTAAGTAGGTCATGAATTCCCCTCATATCTGCCATCACGAGCACCAGAAACTGGCTTGGATACCACAGTTTGCTTTAACGTTCACCTCAGCTGAAGTCTCACCCATACTAGCCAGAATGCCACAAGCCAACCCCACCATTGCCACATCAACCCTTTGCTCACTCCACTGGCTACTCATAAAATGAAGCTTTCTATTTAAAGAGGATCTGTAACCTCAAAAAATCCCTTAGGGGTAATCACCTCGGGTGGGGGAAGCCTCCGGATCCTAATGAGGCTTCCCACGCCGTCCTCTGTCCCACGGGGGTCTCGCTGCAGCCCTCCGTGCAGCCGTGACGTAATATTTACCTTCCTGGCTCCTGCGCAGGCGCTCTGACGGCTGTCGGCTCCGAACTACACGGAAATACCCGATCGCCGTCGGGTCTGCTCTACTGCGCAGGCACAAGTTTCCGGCGCCTGCGCAGTAGAGCGGACCCGACTGAGATCGGGTATTTCCGTGTAGTTCGGAGAGGAAAGCAGCCACAGCGCCCCCGCTGGAGCCAGCAAAGGTAAATATTGAAATTACAGTCGGGCCTGTCGCCGGCTGTTCAGAGGGCTGCAGCGAGACCCCCGTGGGACGCAGGACGGCGTGGGAAGCCTCATTAGGATCCCGAGGCTTCCCCCACCCGAGGTGAGTACCCCCCAGGGGATCTTTTTCATGTTACAGAGTCTCTTTAAGACTGGCTTATTGACATTCAAATCCTTGTACAACCTGGGCCCTGGATAAATGAAATATTTGTTGCAACTGCATCAAACCCCCCACAATCTTAGATCAAAAGGATGGTATAATGTCACCCCCAGAGTCCACCTCAAAACCTTCTGTGACAGAGCCTTCTGTCATGCTGCCCCTATACTTTGGAACTCACTGCCACACGCAATCAGGACATCTCCATCCCTGGAAGCATTTAAGTCCAAACTGAAAAGCCATCTGCTTAGTCTGACATTTACAAACTCTGTACGGATTCTGAGACATTTACTGGTATGCCCTTTGTGCCCTATGGGAGAAAACGCTTCAATTTTATTGTATCATTCCGAACACAGACTAATTAATAGCTGAAGTAAACTTTTGGGTTCAAGTTCTCTCAGTTTGCAATTCCCTAGCAGAGCTTCAATATCACCTTATGACAAACTAAAAGCAAACGGATCACACACTGTCACCGAACAATGAAAAGCCCATGTACACAAGCCCTTGGTACTGCCAACTTGTACCGTATATATTATCTCCTAGCTCTTCAAATAGTTCCTGACCGCTTGCACAGGACAGATGGAAAGCACAGAGAAATGCACACTGTATGTATTTAGAGAGTGTAGCCTGTCTAAACCCCCCCCCCTTTTTTCATCTGTGACTAATTACAAGTGTAATTCGATCTCTCGCCGGTGTCAGTTACTGCCACGGCAAAGTGGCTAATTAGTAAACACAGGATGCTAACAATATATCTGCTTCCATGAAAGCAGGAAGTCGCCACACCGCAGAATTTGTATCAGCTGTAACTAAAAAGTTTTTCTTTAAATGTTAGTATTCGGTTTAAAGCAGAGAGGAAGTTCTGAGTACAGCTCCGCTTTTTTATACTATACAGCATTACCAGACTTCTGGCTGACCCGGTAAATACTGTTAAAACTCCAAGGCTGAGCGTTCTGATAAGCACAAGTGTGCCCCTGTCAGATTCAGATTTCTTACAAATCTTATTGTGCACTCCAGACTTAATCATTTATTCTTCAATAAGGACGGTTTATTCTCATCTGACTAATCTCCACCAGACTATCCTGCTCATCCAGTTTGCAAATCCTTGGGAATGGAGCCAAAATGCTGCTCTTTTTTTTACATGGGTTTACACCACGCTCATGAATAGAAAGCAGCCTGACAACAGAGTCCACACTGATCCTAGAACATTTCCAGGAGGAAAGTCAGGAATTGTTCTGTCCAAACATCTTGTGTTCAATACGTGACCATTCATTGGCATTTCAGCATGCAAAGATCCCTTGTCTGCCTCCTCTGTGCGGTGCAACTGCTACCATTAGCAAACAATCCCCGGGATGTCGTCTTTACGGTTAACACTGTAAACTACAAAGCAAATCTCAACTACAACACTGGATCTGCTTCAAACTATTCCCAGCAGGTCAAGAGCTGAACAATCACTCTTGACTGGAGAATAATGGCATCAAACAGCTAGAAATCTGAATTTCTCATTTAACTCTATCAAGCCTTAAAGGGAACCAGAGGCCCCAGGAAAAAGATAATATACATACCTGGGGCTTCCTCCAGCCCCATACGCACAGATCGCTCCCACGCCGCCGTCCTTTGCTGCCTGGATCCGCCGGGACCGGGTCCCGTCATGGCCGCCAGTCGGCCGGCAGACGCGGCCAATTGTCCGCATTACACGGAATCTCCCTCTATACAAGTACGCATGAGGCTGCCTACTGCGCAGCCGCATGCGTACGGGTATGGAGGGAGCCGCTATGATGTGGATAATTGGCCGTGTCCGCCGGAAGTGACTGGACCCGGTACTGCCGATACAGGAAGCTGAGGATGGCGGCGTGGGAGCGATCCAGGCTTATGGGGCTGGAAGAAGCCCCAGGTATGTATAAAAGCCTTTTCTTTTTTCGCGTTCCTCTCTGGTTCCCTTTAGAGGGAAGGTCCGAAGAAAAAAAAAATCCACTTACCTCGGGCTTCCTCCAGCTCCGGCAACCAACCTGTGCCCTCGCCGCAGCTCCGTTGGCTCCAGGTCCCCTCCGGTGCAGAGGCCTACCTCGCCAGGCCAGCATCTTCCTGAATCTTCGTGCGTTTCACTGTGCGGTTCACTGAGTCGCACTGATGTCATCCGGGCTGTTCTTTGCAGGTACAGTCCAGATGATGTCAGGGCTACTCAGAGCAGCTCACACAGGTGCAGTCGGCGTCTTGCGCCAAAAGGGGACCCTAGACCACCAGCGGAGCTGCGGCGTGGGCACAGGACAGCTGGCAGGGGCTGGAGGAAGCCCCAGGTAAGTGGATTGTTCTATTTTTGCAGTCGTCAGATGGGTCCTTTAAATGAGAAAATGCAGGCAACAAGACAAAGCAACAAATACAGAAGCTAGTTACACACATACACTTGTAACTGCATAAAGAGCGTAGCCTGACTCAGTGGAACAAGTGCTATACAAACATGCAGCAGCACCTGATTGGATTTTACCCAACTATATGCGGTCACAATGTACTAATAGACACATCCAACATGCGATGCTCATCACTGAATGGTTTGTTCATAAACCTGTAACATACAGCAGATTTGAAAGATTTGTTTACGTGAGCATTTCACCAGATTCTCGACTGTGGTGACGCGTTTGTGCAGGTTTGCTACTACTGCTGCTGTAGTGCAACTACTATGGAGGATATACAGTATGTGTTCCCTCATCTGGGCCATACTCCTGATCAGGGATGAGATTCAAATGAATTGAGTAGCTATTTATTGAGTAGCTATCTACTCAAAATTACTTGGAAGCGAAACGTTAAGTGCACCTGAGAGGGTGAGTGAGTGTTAACTTGCCCATGCTGCCTTCTGCTTCACTGCGTACTAATTGCGTCCCACGCTGAAGTCACAGGACGAATCGTTCCCCTTCTAAATAGCAATATACACAACTTGACCAGCACTGCAACTAAATTCAGTGTCACTCTCCATCACCAACACCAAATGGAGAGCGACTCACCAGATCTGTAGGATCACTACCACAACGGTCATATGCACATCTGGGGCATTCAAAAAGGCTCCCTCTGCCTTACTCTATGCATTCCACGTTATGCAACAGTCACCATGTGTCAGAAGCTTCACAACGGCCTCAATTCACTAAGCTTATCTCCTGTCTTTAATAACTCTTCTAGAGTTTTACCATGGTGATAAGGCATGCCGTATTCAGGAAACATTTTACCTCAGGCAAACCTAAAGTTAACTCTGTCTTTAAGTTAACTCTTTAATCCTTAAAATAACTCCAGTGTTAAAGACAGGCTGTTCATTAACTGCGTGTGAAAATAACTACAGAAGAGGTAACGTAAGGAATGAAGAGATAAGATAACTCTTATTGTGTGGAGGTAAGTTTTCTCTTGCCTTATCTCCAGCATGATCTTAGTGAATTGAGGCCAATATATCAGTAGTGATGAGCTCCGGATCAAAACCGAATGGGTTTCAATCTGATTTCATCCAGATAATTAGTGCACCTGAGCATGTGTGTCGGGGGAGGGTTAAACGTACCCAGAAGCAGTCTAACTTGTTCCACGGTGCTTCCCACACTGCGTTCCAAGCTGCATCATGTGACTACTAGGCTTCCTCCAAACCGGAAGGAGGAACGTTTGTAGTCACGTGACATGGCTTGAAACGCAGCATGGGATATGTTAAAGAAGATGGCTTCTGGGCAAGTTTAACCCTTCCTGACACGCTCAGGTGCACTAATTATCTGGATGAAATCAGAATGAAACCCATTCGGATTTCATCCGGTGCTCATCACTGTATATCAGCAGTCTTCGGAATGAAATTTTCTTCATTTTATCGCGCAACATTGCTAAAAATTTTATAAAATGTATTCACAATTGCACTCACAGGTTAGCAAAGGTTTTCAGCACAATTTTAGCCTGCGGTCTCCCGGGCTGACTATGGTGTTTTTATCTCCTGGTCCCCCACTTGCACCCCTCTCGCTTCCTGGAGGCTTCCAAACAGCCGTATGTAGCTCCACCCAATTGATTTTGTCACACCACGTGACTCATCAGGGGCTGGGAGCTGCTGTGGCTCTGTAGTGCATTAAAAAGCATCCCCTCTGGCTTGATCAGCCGTTCGTTCTGGAGCATCCACCCCACCAATAAAAATGTTCTTTTTCCCTGATATGCAGGTGTTCCAGCACTCCTGGAAATACTTCCTGGTTTCTAGGATGGTAAATGCTGTTGGTGGTGGAGGGTGACACTGAATGGAGTTGCAGCGCTGGTCAAGTTGTGTATATTAGTATACACGTCCCCTAGTTTTTGCACTTTAAACCTAGGTGTGTCTTATACCCTGAAAAATACAGTATTTTCTCATAATACATACATTTTCCATTTAGTGTATCTCCCCAAATGACCACGAATGCAAAAATTTTATTAAAAAAGTAAAAAAAAAAAAAAAAGTATTTGCATGTGAATTCATATGAATAAAACATACATTTGTTAGAGTAAACTGCGCTGCCTTTTTTTCTTCTTCCTATGTCAACAGATTGTAAAAATCTGCATTTTAGACTGGTCCATCTCCTCAAAGGGGATGCTCAGGGTTCCATTTCCAAAAGCACTATGACCAGTAATTGCTCAGTCCTGCAGCCAAATAGTGCGCAAACAAGTAGCGAGGCTGGGTGGTATTTGTATATAATAAACAAAATATAAAAAGGAAATACTCAGAACCCCCATAAGGAGATGGACTGGTCCAAACCCGTCAGATCTGTGAGATTTTTACTGCCTACTGTAAGCGACAAACACAAAAAAAATATATAGTGCATTTTACACCGTCAGAAATGTACTTCTATACAAAAAAGTATTTTATAACTTTTTACAATAAAAAGGTCCTTTAACTGCCTCAACATTTTCTGGTACAGAATGTCAAATGAAAACCACATGTACAATTCTAAATTACATTTGTAGAAACTATAGAAAATAGATCAGTTTCAGAGATTCTCTTTTTAATCAGGCTAGGTAACTTTTTACCACCAGTAATTAAAAAAGCAAAAATCAAGTACTTCTCACTTTCAAAAAAGCCACTTGTGCCATAGTGCCATGACCACATCAAAAGGTTTTATGATATTGGACAAAACAAAATACACCAGAAATAAATACAACTGACTGACACGCAGCTTATACAAAAAGCTGATAAGGATATGATCTTGGTATAACCACTTTGGCTAAACACATTCACAGATTGCCACTGGCTTCCTTGCTGCTCTTTTAAAAACAAAGATCAGTGGCCACCAACACAGAACAAAGGGTCAATCTCCGCAGGCATGCTTCACAACATGCTATTTAGCTCAGTATAACAGATGATGCTTTCAGCACTGTCCAGAGTGCAGAACAGAGAGCACTTTTCCATGGACATGCACTGCTTTAAATAGACATAAGAATCACATAAAATGAATGGAAGCATTATAATGGCAAGTGTTGTGTTTTCCAAGAAAAATCAATTAAATGCCATAGGAAAGGCCTGCATGCAAAAATCATTTCCAGCAAATCCATTCAACTTATTCTTAATGTAACAGCGGTGCACAACAATGCAGATCTACAGCAAGAGTTAGTTTAGCTAAATCAGTAGCAGCACCCAAGAAAAAAGCAGAGTTAGTACCTGCTAACGATGTTTTCAACAATCCTACAGGGCAAAGGTGAGACGTAGCTCCTCCCAGGAACAGGAACAGACAGCACTTCCCCTATAAAAAAGTCACATGGTTAGTCCACCCTCAGTGCGTTTAGCCAAGTACCCGACAGGTGAATATTCCACTACCCATAACCGTGCAACTATCAGACACAGACAATTAACACCCGGGTGGGATCGTTGCCCTGAAGGATTGTTGAAAACATCGTTAGCAGGTACTAACTCTGCTTTTTCCCCACAATCCTTCAGGGCAAAGGTGAGACGATTAACAAGTAATACAACCTCAGGGTGGGACCAATGCTTGGAGAACGTTTCTACCAACCGCCTGGTCGTGTGCAGACATTGCATCAATTCGGTAATGACAGATGAACGTAGAAAAGCTTGACCACGTTGCTGCTTTACATATTTGCTCAGGCGAAGCCCCTGCATTATTAGCCCAAGAAGCTGCCCTAGCTCTAGAAAAGTGAGCTCTAAATGAAGCAGGAGCCTCACTTCCCATAACTCTGAAAGCTTCTATAATAGCTAAACTAATCCAATTAGCTATAGTAGATTTAGAAGCTATCTGACCTACAGTTTTCCCTGAAATAAAACAGATAAGGAATCGGTCTTCCAGACATCTGCAGCTCTGTTCAAGTATTCCAGAACACATCTTCTAACATCTAATGAGTGAAAAATCCTCTCTTTTCCACAACTTGGATTCACAGAGGGTAGGCAAAATAATATCCTGCGACCTGTGAAACCTAGACATAACTTTTGGACAAAACTATGGATCCGTCTGTAATGCTAACCTATCCTGAAAATAAGGACTTTTCATAGACAAGGCCTGTAGCTCACTAACCCTTCTAGCTGTAGTGATGGCTACTAAAAATAACGTCTTTAATGTAAGAAATTTAAAAGAACTGTCCCCTAGCGGCTCAAAAGGACCTTTGGACAGCCCCTCTAATACTAACGATAAATCCCAAGGAGAAACGTATGGCTTGTAAACTGGCAGTTTCCTAGATCGAGCCTTCCGAAATCTCAGTATTGGAGAGGAAGACAAGGGGATACCTGAAAAAGCAGATAAGGTAGCAATCTGCACCTTAAGCGTACTCACCAATATTTTTATCCCAACCGTCCTGGAGAAACCAGGACTGCTGGGACTGACAAGCTATCAAACTTAGAGCCAGATAACCAAAGATGGAAAGTCTTCCAGTATTTCAGATAGATCCTCCTAGTAACTTCCTTACAGCTAGTAACAAATGTAGAGGCTGCCTTCTCAGATACTCCCAACTTTTTGAGTAAGGCTAATTTAAGATCCAGACTAACAGATTCAATCTTCCTGGATGCGGATGCCACAGGTTCCCTTGTAGCAGTAGATCCGGCCTGCAAGGAAGTCTCCAAGGGTCTTCTGATGCTAACCTGAGAGCTGAAAACCAGCTCCTTCTCGGTCACCAAGGTGCTATCAAAATCATCCAATTTTGACAACCTCTCCATTTGCTGATGACCGCGGGAATCAAATCGAGAGGAGGAAATGCATACAGAAGTGGAAAGTTCTACTCTTGAATGAATGCATTCACCCCCCTGCTTTGATCTCTTGGATTGAGAGAGAAAAAAGTCTGAATCTGGGTATTGTCTTCTGTTGCAAACAGATCGATTGACAGTGTTCCCCATCGTTTTATGATGTCTGCGAAAACACCTCCTTGTTTAGAGACCATTCTGATGACAGAATCCTGCTTCTGTTCAGTTTGTCTGCATGTATATTGAGTGTTCCCTTGAGATGAACAGCTCTCAAGGATGACACATTCTTTTCTGCCCAAGACAAGATGTCCTCCGCTTCCTCCTGCAACAACAGGAATCGCGTGCCTCTGTTTGTTGATAAACGCTACTGCCGTAACGTTGTTCGACTGGATCAGAACATTGGACTGCAACAGTATCGATTGCACCTGAAATAAAGCCAGCCTTACTACTGGTAATTCCTTTCAATTGGATAACCTTTGAGACTGATTTTGTCCATTTCCCCTGAAAGGCTCTGTGAGCTATATGAGCTCCTCAGCCCCAGGCGCTTGCAACCGTAGTTATTACGTTGTCTACAGGCCCCTTCCAAGGCCTGCCCTTCATAAGGTAGGATTCCTCCAACCACCGTTGCAGAGACACACAGTTTGAGGGATTTTGACTTTGAAATCTAATGTTTGTGGACGACCGTCCCAATTTTCTAGGAGGAACCTCTGTATCTTCCTGATATGCGCTAATGCCCAGGGAACTGCCACCATCGTGGATGACATTAACCCAAACACCGACAAAATCGTTCTTAGGGAAACTTTGTCTTCCCCTTGTAATGATTTCACTGCCAAACTTATCTTCAGAATCTTCTTGGGAGGAAGGAAAATCATCTGTTTTACTGAATCCACTAGCATGCCAAGAAACTGAGTTCTCTGACTTGGAATTAGAGAGGACTTCTCCAGGTTGATGATCCAACCTAGGGATCGGAGATGTTCCGATACCAGATTCAAATGGATTTTCAGCTGTTCTGCTGAACTTCCTAGAATAAGCAAGTCGTCTAAATACGGAATGATTAAAATCGATTGTTCCCTTAACGGAATTAATGCTTCTCCCAGAATTTTTTTGAACATTCTTGGGGCAGAAGTGATCCCAAACAGGAGGCAAACAAACTGGTAGTGTTCTACCATCCCATTTATTCTCACTGCAAAACTTAAGAATTTTTGTGATTTTTGGTGAATCGGCATATGCCAATATGCATCTCTTAGATCCAGAGATGCCATAAAGGCCTCTGGAAACAATAACTCCCTTACTGATTCCATCCGAAAATTTTTCATAAACCGACTCAGGTTTGTTAGGTGCAGAATCAGGCACAGGATGAATTCCATTACCTTGTACAGCTCCACGGAATATGTTGGCGCTTTATAAATCAATAATAATAATAATAATTCTGTCTTAGCATGTTCTGCAATATGCTCAAAATCTCTGGATCTCTTAGGGCCTTTGAGATCACAAATCTTGATGGTGGAGGAAGGGCAAACTATTTGGAAACCAAACATTATTGTCACTTTTGACACTTTTGCCCACCTAAGAGAAAGTATCTTAGCCTTCCCCCCACCGCCTGACACGAGTCATTGGGATTCTGACTGGGACTCTAGAGCTTTAGACTTAAAGCCCCCTTTCCTGGACTTGTCAAAAGTCCACCTCCTGCCTTTACTTTGATCCTTAGAGGCATCCTTTTGATCACTCCTTGGCTTACGAAAAATATTGCTACCACAGTCTTCTGTTTCTTAAGCAAAACTTTATTTTTATTCAATGTTTTTTCCAAAGCTGAATCCAGTTCTGGACCAAACAACAATTCACCTGAAAAAGGGACACCACACAGCCTGTTTTTGGATGAGATATTACCATCCCATATTTTAAGCCACAAGGCTCTAATAGAAACAGAGCAATGGACCTGGCAGTAAACCTAATTGCTTCAGCAGAAGCATCTGATAAATATGCAGCAGTTTAAATGAAAATAGCAATAGAATTAAACAATTGCAAAACAGGTGCACCAGCCAGTATGTTAGCTTTGAGCTGATTAATCCACAGCTCCAAAGTTGTGGCCACACATGTAGAGGTAAAAGCCGGCCTAAACATAGCCGCACTAGCCTCCCAAGACCTTTTCAAATAAACATCCACCTTTTAATTAAGTGGATCCTTCAGCTTTGTATAATTGATTATGAATAAACAAAACAGCTACCACATCCTCAATACAGAATTTAAACTTTGAAACAGATTCAGATTCTATTTCTCTAGTGTCTGAAACTATCAACTTCAGTCACCGATACTCCAGATACAGCAACCTGAGAAGTGGATGGATTAGCATTCAATAATGAGGACTTAATTGATTCCAATGAAGCATTAATCACCTCTCTAAAGGATTCAATGTATCCTGAACAGAGTGACCCGGCTCCTCCCCTACAACCCTCTGTATGCACAACAGACAGAGTTTTTGCATAGGGCAACATAAAAATTGCACAAAGGGCATGTTTTATCATTAGGAGGATGCCTATGCTTATCTGCAGCAGCAGCAGATTTAGCAGAAGCCTTAGTATTGGCATAAACAACACAACAAGGCATGTAACTCTGCTCACACATATAGCACAATCAGCCCAGAAAGAGAAACCATTATCTCACCTTTTGGGCGGCCTGGTTGCTCTCAATCCTCTCAGCGTCTGACATGCTTCCAGCTGACACATCCAGCGCAGGACAAACTCTCTCTGAGCAACAGTGCTACAGGCCCGCGCAGCTTCCCCTTGAAACATACCTGGCCTGCCGCGAATGGATGAGTGGCGGCCCGGAAGCTGCAGAGAGAGTAATGAGCCGGCACTACAAATTGTTACTTTTGGCATACCCGCCGGAAAGTACGCATCCGGACGCGGCCAAGCGTCCTAATGGCCGCAATGCGCTCCACGCTGCACATGGCCGCCGGCTTACCTCCGTCCTGCTCACTCCGCCGCAAGGCCGCCAAGGGGAACCCACGCCTTCCACTCTTGCTCTCCCTGGAAGCGGGAGAGAAAGGTAGGCAAACCCCAGGAAAGCTCCAGCCTGGGGCGCATGGCCAGACTGCCTCAGTACCACAGTCTCAGCCACCCAGAGAGATCCACCTGCAGCCCAGCACACAGGCTTCACCCAAAGGGGAGATGCCGACCTGCCTGGACGCAGGAACAAACAGCACTGAGGGTGGACTAACCATGTGACTTTTTTATAGGGGAAGTGCTGTCTGTTCCTGTTCCTGGGAGGAGCTACGTCTCACCTTTGCCCTGAAGGATTGTGGGGAAAAAATTGCATGCCAATAGTAGAATGCCATTGCTTATTTGTCTTTGTAATATTAGCCAATTCAACAAGGAGATGACTCATTAGGTTGTGGTCTCAAGATAACCAACAACTTCATGCCATCTTCCAACATGACATTCTCGAGATAGGCAATTTATTACACAGCCTACATCCTGCTCAATACCTTATACCAGTGATGGCCTAACCTTGGCACTCCAGCTGTAGTGGAACTACAAGTCCCATGAGGCACTGCAATACTCTGACAGCTCTAAGCACAACTCAGGGAGGCAGAGGCATGATGGGATTTGTAGTTTTGTCACAGTTGGAGTGCCAAGGTTAGCCATCACTGCCTTAAGCCGCATCTACACGCGTAGATGCGGGCGCGATGTTCCTTATCAATCGAGCCGCTGATCCGACAGGAAGGATCTTGCTACCGCCGATTCCCTGCTCGCTCCCCGCGAGGGGACAATGGCAGGGAATCGAGCGGAAGATAAGCAGCACCGGCGGGTAATCGAATGCGGCGGGCGGGGAGGCGGAAGAGGCGAGCCGCCGGATTGCAGCCTCATCTACCCGTGTAGATGAGGCTTTATACACTTACCTAAAGGATCATTAGGAACACCTGTTCAATTTCTCATTAATGCATTTATCTAATCAACCAATCACTTGACAGTTGCTTCAATGCATTTAGGGGTGTGGTCCTGGTCACGACAATCTCATGAACTCCAAACTGAATGTCAGAATGGAAAAGAAAGGCGAATTAAGCAATTTTGAGCGTGGCATGGTTGTTGGTGACAGACGGGCCGGTCTGAGTTTTTCACAATCTGCTCAGTTACTGGGTTTTTCACACAGAACTATTTCTAGGGTTTACAAAGAATGGTGTGAAAAGGGAAAAACATCCAGTACATGTTTTTTTGCAGTCCTGTGGGTGAAAATGCCTTGTTGATGCTAGAGGTCAGAGGAGAATGGTCCGACTGAGTCAAGCTGATAGAAGAGCACAACCTTGAGGCGGATGGGCTACAACAGCAGAAGACCCCACCGGGTACCGCTTGTGACGAATCAACGTTTATTTGTCCTAAATAAGTAGTTAGAGCCTTATAAAATATTCCCTGTCGCCACTATTAAAAAGTGACAGCAGATAGGGAAAGGCTTCATTTAAAAAAAAAGATCAGGGAAGCCAGGGGTTAACAGTTCCTCCCCCTGGTCAAATGTAGCAAACCCTGGCTCTTTGGTAGCTTCTAATTACAGTTCTTCTCACCTGTGTGAAAGCGGTTCCCCAGCATCCCTGGAAAGGTTATAGCTCATCCATCAGAGATTAGATGGACAAAAGCTAATAAACCGCCCCTTCCTCCAGACTGGTAGGAACCGATCACAGCAAGGGGTTCTCTCAGGATTACCTCAGCTGAAGGATCAAAGAGAAGCCATATCCCAGCTGACCCCCATGTGTCCCTGAGATGCCCAATATTCATATGTTCTCCATATTTCCTTCATAATTCATGACATAGCAAATGTCTTTGCCCATCAAATGTGCACAGGTTGTGGGATTCCGCAGGACGCTAGTTCTGAGAGGTTTACGGACCAATCGGACTCCCAGATTTGGCGTAAGACTGTTCTAAAATAACCCTCTAATACCCCAGGGGTCTGGTCCCCCAAGTTTGGGATCAACGTCCTTGATAAATTCTGACAAACCTAAAAATGTTACTAGATTTAACATGACTTGTATGGTTTGCAGATTAGCACACCTATCATGATTCAGGTATTTTCCTGTGTCTATGAGAGGGGTGGGCATATCTCCTGTCCAAAGAGGTGTGTGATCCACGCCCCCTAAGACCTCCATGAAGGGGTGGGGGCTATAACTAGAGAGCCTAGAAAGCTCGGGGGTCCAAGTCAATCATCTGGAATTTTAGTCTATAACATCTGACAAGCCAGCAGGACACGGGCCAAAACCGCCATCTTGGACTTTACGCCAAAGACTTGCGATTGCCGCATGGACTACCAATAACGGTATTTGAACTGTATATTAAGACATTCTGTTTCTTTTCATCTCTACTTTCTATCAAATCAATCTGTTCTAAAGTAAGCTGTGTGTAAGTAGTTTTAGAATAAAACTAACAATTTTTATCGTTCAGTCTTGTGCTTGTTCTGGTCATCTGATTGCTGCTATAACAAATCTGCCCTCTGAAGAGTCAGTCATACTACCGCATTGTGTTATGATTTGCTTATAAATAGTTGATTTTCTAGCTAGGTTGTAAATAACCGTTTCTTCCTTCTAGGATTAGCCAGTATGCGATTTCCTGTGCGAAATCAATAACTTTAGTTTTCTCGATTGGATACAACCGAGATTGCATCATATATGCACCCAGTAACCTCTCTTTACCATCGCATTGCTCACAGTCTTTAAGCCTTCGGAAGTGACTCTTCCCTGAACGGTGACTGGAGCATGTTGAACGTGATTGGGCTGGCTACCGTATTATGCTAGCAGGAGTCTCTTTCCTCCCTACTGAACTGGAAGAGTGGTGGCAGTGTATTTACCAGTTTTCCAGCATGACATCGATATTTTTAGTTTAGATTGTATATACAATCAGGATTGTACATGTATGGGCACCTCCAACCAATCTTAACCGTTTACTACGCACAGTGCATTTGCCTCCAGCAGTCTCTAGTGTATGAGACCTGCATGGCAACAGTGGCCTAGTAATACGGGGTTGGTGAATGTTTGTCCCATTACACATTGTCGGCAGCTGCGTGACCAATCTTTGTCAGTCTGTTCACCGTACTTCCTGCGTATGCTAACGGGAACAGATTAGACGGTATTGGCACGCTCTGTCGCTTTTCTTTCTCCCTCTGACGATCCAGCAACCGGTCTTCGCTGTCCGTCTGCACCCGTACTTCCTGCGTACGCTAACGGGAGCAGATCTCAACAGGATCGCGGGGCTGGATTGTCACACCGCTCATCTCCACTACAAACAGAAAAAAAAAAAAAAAGAGGCTACAATTTGCACAAGCTCACCAAAATTGGACAGTTGAAGACTGAAAAAAAAAAATGTTGCCTGGTCTGATGAGTCTTGTTAGAGTCAGAATTTGGCGTAAACAGAATAAGAACATGGATCCATCATGCCTTGTTACCACGGTGGTGGTGGTGTAAAGGATTTTTTTCTTGGCACACTTTAGACCCTTTGAGGTCAATTGGGCATCGTTTAAATGCCACGGGCTACATGAGCATTGTTTCTGACCATGTCCATCCCCTTCATGACCACCATGTACCCATCCTCTGACGGCTACTTCCAGCAGGATAAATCACCATGTCACAAAGCTTGAATCATTTCAAATTGGTTTCTTGAACATGACAATGAGTTCACTGTACTAAAATGGCTCCTACAGTCACCAGATCTCAACCCAATAGAGCATCTTTGGGATGTGATGGAACGGGAGCTTCGTGCCCTGGATGTGCATCCCACAAACCTCCATCAACTGCAAGATGCTATCCTATCAACATGGGCCAACATTTCTAACAAATGCTTTCAGCACCTTGTTGAATCTATGCCACATAGAATTAAGGCAGTTCTGAGGGCGAAAGGGGGTCAAACACTATTAGTATGGCGTTCCTAATAATCCTTTTGGTGAGTGTACAAAGGTCATGTGACAAGTTTCAGCAATGTTTCTTTAAAGACCAAGTAAAAAAGGTGTGTACGCCAATAGTGCTTCAGGGAACCTAAAAGTTAATCACGCAAAGATGTGCCTCAGCAAACCTTTATTTACTCTTGAAGTTATAAATTTATGAGCATGGGCTGAAAGAGACCTGGTACCTGATCAAAACAGAACACAGACCTAGTATTTAGTATTTATACAGCACCAACATCTTCTGCAGCACTTTATAGACTTGCTTGTCACTAACTGATCCTTAAAGCTCACAATCCTAGTCCTATGTTTATTGCAGTATACGGTCAACTAGCTTATCTGTATGTATTTTTAGGATGTGGGAGGAAACTGTAGTCTCTAAGGGGGGCATGCAGACATGGGGAGAACATACAAACTCCGTGCAGATAGTGCCCTTGTTGGGACTCTCATTGGGGACGAAGCTAGTCATATATTGTGGAGAAACTACGGTATACTTTATGTAATTTGTTTATACATTTTGTACTATGTCATGTTGAGGTCCGCAAAGTTTATACTTTCTTTTTTGGCTCTATAATTAATGGTGGGGTAAACTACACCATTCGTATAAAAAGGAAAAACTAACTATCCAACGCTTTTTTCTCTAAGGCCTGGTTCACACTGCAAGAGCTCTTTTAGCGCTAGTGACTTGAAAAGCTTGTGCTAATACAATGCTATGGGGGAATTTTATAAAATCAAAATGTTCAATTGAGAACAAACTCCATAGCATTACATTAGCAAGAGCTTTAAAAATCACGAGCGCTTGGAAAAAAGTTCTTGCATTGTGAACCTGCCTTAAAGGACACCTGATCTGAAGCTACCAAAGGTAAGCACAGAGGTGTGTTCATGCTGGACCAACATACCTCTGTGGGTTTTCCATTCCTCTCCTTGTTCTACCCGCTTTCCATAATCATTCCTGACTAATTTCAAATCTTTGGACAGGAAGTGGCATGCTTGAAGCGATGTTACCTTCTCTTCCCCAACCCTCAAGGAGAGTGAATGGGGCGGGGAAGGAAAAGGGAATGGGAAGGAGATATCACTGGAGTAGTACAAACTAACCTCCGTGCTTACCTTCGGTAGCTTTTCAATGGGCCAGGTGTCCATTAAAGAGTACCTGAGGCAACATGTGACATGAGATAATCATGTCTATATGTACATTGATAAGCAAGAGGTTTTTCAGCTTCTGTCTTGTGGTACCTTGTCAGGAATAAAGTAAAACTCACCGATAAGCAAACAGCCATAAAAGTTTTCCTAGCAGAATACAACTTCTGAGGGCAATAGTTCATATATTTTAATTATGGGACACTGAATAGACTGCCATTGAGCAAAGACAATACAACATTCAATCTACTTTGTAGATGTTTAAATATAAGATAAAACCATGGGGTATCTAAAGTAATTTTCAGGAGTAGGAGAATTAGGATGCGTACATGCACTACCGCCAACGACGGGTCCGTTCAGCCAACAGTAGCATGTGTGTATGCGCTGTCGGAGCGATAAGGCTGTTTCTGAACGAATCGCTTAGCGGATCATTCAGAAACAGCCTTATCAGTCCGCCATACACACGTGCTTCTGTCGGCTGAACGTCTGCCCACACGCACCTTAAATACAATAGTTTGTTCGTCCCATCACCCCCCCCCCCCCCCCCCAACTCTGGTTCACTTTAAGCTAGAAGCAGTTAATGTGCAGCTATGAACAGAAGCAGACTGTGCATATGGAATGTAAAATAAGTTGTACACATCACTGAACTAAGCAATGGATTTTGAGTGGGTTGTGTTTTTGATGCTCAGTTGTACTCAAAAGCATGAAACTGAATAGATTTATTTTACCTTGTGCAGTTCAATTGAATCTATCCACCGCTGCCTGTGATCAGGGTCCTGTGCACGCAGATACCAAACGCTGTCATTAACACTGATATCAAAACGGCATTCGTCAAATTCATGAGGCTAGAAGAGACACAAAAAGAGAATTTACAATACATTCAACATTTTTTATCCATTATTCCCACCAAAAACATAAAATGTTATTCCTGTCAAAGACAAAGCGCTTGTATGTACACTAATCGATTTTTCCAGTAGATCAAATTTTGACCCCCAAAAATTGAAAGTATTGATCAGATGTGATGGAAAATTTAGGTCGCTCAGGGCAGGAGCAGTAGCTGACTGCAGCCCATAGCATTGCATCAAGAACAGGGCAATGCTGCAGCTCGGTCGATTTCCATTAGATTCCCTAAAATCTATGGTAGGAATCAATTGCTTTCAGAATCATTTCCAAAGGAAGAATCAATTGTTTCATAACATCGGGTGGCAACCAGTGTATGTGTTCCTTTTGTACTGCATTTTTTTGCATTAACTGTTGAATCTTAGGAAGCCACATTGTGAGAATGTAGTACAATTATTAACAGTAGTAAGAGTTCCAAAATGTAATTAGTAGGCATTTTCTTTATATAAGCAATGCTTATTGCTTGCCGTTAACATTGCTATCTAGCTTCGTCCGCACACTACAAACAGCTTGTACTGGCCAAGCTCAACTACCTCCCACACAGCCCAGTGTGTCTCCTGTTCCCGCCACAGCTCACCAACTAACCTGGACTGTCCGACCTCCGGGCAGCAGCAACCGCTACCAGCCCAGATGGAGGATGCTGATCACCTATACCAGGGACTACATCTGACGCCATCAGTCTGATGACTGTCACAAGCCAAGTACCTGGCCCAAGTGGGACACAAGCATGACTGCTAGAAGTCCATATGGGTACTCCAGCATCCTAATCTGAGAGACCTTTCCTTATAGAGTATTTGCCTTACTGGTATCACTACTGGCTACAGAGTGCGCTTCCATTTCTTGTCTCTATCACAGATCTGTTAGCAGGACCTACCAATACAATGAACATTTCCAGATCGCGGCTAGCGGTTCGACACTTGAACTCCTCCCTATTGAATCTCAGCTCTTGTTCAGTAAGCCAGCACCTATTCAGGAGACCTGGGCCAAGACTCCTTAACACTACTATTGCCTGTAGAGTCTGTCCTAGTGGCTGCAGTTCTGGTACTTTGAGACCACCAGGAGAAAAGCACAATACAAGTTATCTGTCTTGTCCCTATTGATGTTGGATTGGGCAAATGAAGCCAGGATTAAACTCAATAGGTCCAGTTTAAAAAAAAAAAAAAAAAACTGTGCACATTTGCATTATCCTGCATGGCATAAAATGGTTACTGACAATCCCTAATTATGGTAAAAAGAGAAAGGTGGTAGTATGTGAGATAAAAAAAAAAGAGCCAAATCAATATCAAGTACCCATTCAAAGGTTTTTTTCCCCCCTCAAGCAAAACTTCCTTCTAAAACCATAGCAGTCCAGTTATAAAACTAAGGGTTTGCATTAACATGGTCAACAGAAACAAACTTCTGTGTCCAGTTATTGTAAGTAAATGTAACTGCAGCTGTGATGTCACGTGGCAGGTGGGGTCAGCACAAAGCTATCGGACGCCGCTAGGCTGAAATGATCCTACTGGCAAATCGCTGGCTGGGCAACAGTTGGGTTCAGGGGCTCCTGTACACATGCCAGATATATTGTGCACAGAGATCACATGACAGGATCAAAGAGGTCAATATGTGATAAATGTCAGAATGCAAAGCCCCCTCTACACCATTCAATTCCAGGCATGATCAATAGAATTAGATTAGATCGATTAAATCTGACATGTCCAATCAGGATTTGATCGATCGTGTGATCGATTTGCATTGAAAACTATTGAAAATCGATCACACGATCGATCGAATCCCGATCGGACATGTCTGATTTAATCGAATTTGATCCAACCGAACTCGATCGATCGCGCCTGGATTT
Organism: Hyperolius riggenbachi; assembly: GCF_040937935.1. Taxonomy (NCBI): domain Eukaryota; kingdom Metazoa; phylum Chordata; class Amphibia; order Anura; family Hyperoliidae; genus Hyperolius; species Hyperolius riggenbachi. The sequence continues at coordinate 587,332,466 of NC_090646.1, forward strand.
GAATGGTGCAGAGGGGGCTTTAATCAGGGAGAGGAAAGATTTTACAATAGGCAAGCACGGACCAGTTCTTTAAAAAAAAAATAAAAAAAAAATGAATAAAAAAAAAAGAATTTTTATTGCACCATTTTCACGACAGTTCCTCTGTAAGTGGATGAATTCCTGTACTATTTGAGAACCTCTCCCACTTGACTAGTGACGGAATAGAAGGGATGAAAGGTCTTAGAACATAAAAGAGTTGCGCAGCAGCTTTGATCCATTTTGTACCCTTCCTGTGGATAGGCTACTTCCGGGAAAAGCAGTGAGCCAAATGCACAAGGATTCTGGAGACCTCATACAGTGTAATAGTGAGATATTTTGCTATTGAAAATCAAACTCAGCATTTGCTTGCTTTAATTCACGTTTAACTGCATAGATTTCTTCTCATTTAAACCGGCAAAAAAAACAAACAAAAAAAAAACACTGTACAGGAATTGGCTGAAACCTCAAATGTGGACATTAAACAATTCGGGAAAAAAAAAAAAGTCAATGCAGAAATAGCAATAAAGAAAGCAATGCAGCATACAGCAAGGTCACAATGCAGACTTCTATCTTTTCAGAAGCCATTTTGCCATTATCCTTGAGTGTATTCATTAATAGCCTCAGAATCTGGTCCAAGAAAAGCAGGATCTCTGCCTAGCGAACAAGCAGATTGGTACTAGAGTGTAATTATTATTTACACACTCCTGTCATTGCTCATTTCCAGTACAAGGCTCACATAGGACTATACAGGATATCACAGATTCCTGTGAGGACACATTTCCAACACAAACTTGGAAGAAATCATGTTTTATTATAGCCTTTATCTAACAGGGGACTGGCTTCCTGGAGAGAAGCTGGATATGGAAAGCGTAATCCTGCTGTAACCTCAAGTAGGACTAATAACAGCTTCAACATTTAATTCAACCATTTGAGTTAAAGAGACTCTGTAACAAATTGTTTATCTTTATTTCTTCTATGCTATAAGTTCCTATGCCTTTTCTAATGTGGTCTGGCTTACTGCAGCTTTTCCTAATTGCACAGTAGCTGTGTTATCTCTGTTATATGATCTAATCTTCTCTCTATAGTCGGCACAGTCAGGCTGAGGCAGTCAGACTGGAATGTGCAGGGCTGCTTGTGATTAGCTAGAAGCTGTACACACCCCCTGCAGGCTCTGTGTGACTAACACTCTGCTTAGCTGAGCCTATTAGAAGCTGGTTAGTTTGTTTGTAAACACTGCCTAAAACTGGCAATTACAAGCCAGGTTTGCAGCAGAGAATGGCAGAAACAGCACAGAGGGGACCAGGAGCACATAATGAATAGAATGGTATGCTTTTTATTGTAAGAATTTCAGAGTACAGATTCTCTTTAAACTTCATTGTGCACAGAAACATTGAATAAATAAATAATCCTAATCTACCAATTAATGATGATCAACAACCTATACCGGCTGTCTGCTCACCATATATAACAACCCCCCATGATAGTGTAGTGGACACCTTGAAACACTGTTTATCCAGTTTGAATATGTGCCAGGACACTATCGGCATGGAGTTTGTATGTTCGGATTTGTGCAGGGTTCCTATAGACTGGAGGTGTCCAAAATGTTTCAACTAAGGGCCATATTACCCTTCTTTATATTGCTAGGGGGCCAAACTAGGGATGTGGCATTTTGGCGTAAATGAGTGGCGCTAGCATTTAATGGAGTGATGTATGGCTTGTGTCATGTGATAAAGAGTTCCTAGGTGCTTTATGTAGTAACGCATGGAAAAGCTTTATCTACCGAACAGTAACATGAAAGTTATTGGACTTTCATGTTGAAGATAAGCTCACATGGGTCTGCTCAAGTGCCACTCTTCCCCTGCAATCATTTTACTTCTAGGCTTGCACTTGGCTGCCTTTCCATCTACTCCAGCAGCAACATGCTGCCACATGAAGTGGGGGCGGAGTTACCAACAAGAAAGGGTGGGGGCTGCATGCTGATACTTTAAAAATAGTCCTTGGACACTGGAAAGGGGCCTGCAAGCCAGAATTTGGACATCACCGTTCTAGAGCATTCATGTCAAAATCTATCCCATGGCCCACAAAGCCATCAAAATGTTAGCCCTAATAAATGTTTTCACGGTGCATTATGTTTGGCCCACTCTAGACCACTAGAGAAGCTATATTGGGGTTGAAACGCTAGATCACCAGGGAAGCCATATGGGGGAACCAGGGGGAAAGCGCTAGGCAGCAGTGAACTGTATAGGGGAGGGAAGGTGAAACAGACACTAGAAAACTCTGTAGGGGAAGGAGGACCACCACTAGACACCAAGGACCTGTATAGGTGAGGTGGGGGGGTCACTAGACACCAGGGAACTATAAAGGGAGAGGTAGGGGTTCCCATTAGACACAAGGGAACTTTTATAATGAAGGGAGGTAGGCAGTAGACATTGAGGTTGGCCCGCAACCTGGAGCAAGTGTTCTATTTCGGCCCCCTTTATTTGCGCTCGACAACCCTGCTCTAAACAGTTTTCTCTGACCCCCCCCCCCAAATAACAGAAACTAATTGGCTTCCCTTAAAATTTGGCTAACTATAATGGGCATTTGACTATGGAAGGGTTTGGATTGCGAGTCCTCCTGAGTGACAATTAATGGAACTCTATACTGTACAGCACTGTGCAAGATGTTGATTCTATTTAAAATGGCAGACATGACGGGCTATCAATCAGCTTACAGCAGGACATCAGCTAACAGAACAATCATTTTCACCAATTGCGTATCCAAAGAGTGAGTGGGAGATCCCCAAGGATAGCAAAATCTATGAACTGGAGAAGCATGCAATTTCCTTAGATTTCAACAAAACTAAAAAAAAATAAAATAAAAAATGCTGTATTAAAAATGCATAAAAAAAAAATAATATTGTGCTTGACCTGGGGTTTGGCTTTAGGATAAGATGTAGTTGAATGGCGAGCATGTTATTCCTAGTTCAGTGTGCATTATGGTGCGAGGCTGAAAATTAGCATAGCCTGAAAAGCTGGATTCTGTTTACAGCGCTGGCACCATGCCCCTCTTTTGAAGTCACAATAAGGGCATGGTGTCAAGCTTTCAGAGGCTTGGCATCATCCGTTACAGCACTGCATTCAGGGGCACGGCCAAACAATGGCAGCACTTCTCTTCCAAGCGGCTTAAACAAACATTAACAATGTATGAAATATCAGCCTCCCGTGAAAAGATAAACAACGTAAACATTTCTACTGCTACACTGTGGTCAGCGTAGTATCCTTATAGCAACCTCCTCCATGTACATTTTACACATCTACTCAAAACATTTTAATGTACTGGAAAAGAATTCTTCAAAAAGGCAGTGGCTTGTGAATAATAGTTCATTCATGGCTTGATATTTGGCAGAAGATTTACAATAAAAACAAGAAAAGATGTAGGTCACTGTTCAAAGTCAGCTAATTACTATATTTAGTGGTTATAACCCTGATCCAGCCAAACATTTTATTAAGCAGCCCTCCTCCCATCCAACATAAGAGCAATTACTACCTAAAACAAAGAAAATTGTTAAGCATCGTTTAAAGAGAAACCTTAAAGGAATACTGTAGGGGGCCGGGGGAAAATTAGTTGAACTTACCCGGGGCTTCTAATGGTCCCCCGCAGACATCCTGTGCCCGTGCAGCCACTCACCGATGCTCCGGCCCCGTCTCCGCTTCACTTCTGGAATTTCTGACTTTAAAGTCTGAAAACCACTGCGCCTGCGTTGCCGTGTCCTCGCTCCCGCTGAGGTCACTAGGAGCGTACAGCGCAGGCACAGACCATACTAGGCTTGTGCTATACACTCCTAGTGACATCAGCGGGACCAAGGACACAGCAATGCAGGTGCAGTGGTTTTCAGACTTAAAGTCTGAAATTCCAGAAGTGAACTAGATGCGGAGCCAGAGCATCGGTGAGGGGCTGTGCGGGCACAGGATGTCTGCGGGGGACCACTAGAAGTCCCAGATAAGTGCAACTCATTTTCCCCCCGACCCCCCTACAGTGTCCCTTTAACCAAGAATTAAACTTCACCCCAAGGAATACACAATGAGATTTTCCAGCAGATTTACTGTCCAATCGATTTTTTGATTGTTTTTCTGATCGAATTTCCAACTTTTTACTAATCAATTTCCATTCACATCTCTGTGAGAAATCAGATAAACGATCAAAAATAAGATCGGACCTGTCAGAAATTATCTACTGAATCACCCATCTGCCCAAATATCTCATGGTGTATTCCCAGCATAAAAGTGCCCATTAACGTACAATTTCAGCTAACAATCGACCTTCCAAACTGATAATTGCGATAGGAAGTAAACAATCGTGCTCATATGAAGGGTTAGAACATAACCAGTCTGATCATTTCAGATAGAATTTGTTTGCAAAACGATTGCTAATTCAATCAATAAATTGTTCTATGAGATCGCCAACAACCCTATCCTATATGATTGATGGGAAGGTCAATTGTTCGCTAAATTGCACCTTAACTGATATAAAATGTGCAATGTGCAAACAACCCCTGACTGGCTTGCCATATCAGCTCATTATTTATCAGTACATACAACTGTAACCAGGGGGATATGGAGGTGGCCATATTTCTTTCCTTTTAAACAATACCAGTTACCTGGCTGTCCTGCTAATCCTCTTCCTCTAATACTTTTAGCCATAGACCCTGAACAAGCATGCAGCAGATCAGGTGTTTGTGACAATATTGTCAGATTTGACAAGATTAGCTGCATGCTTGTTTCTGGTGTTATTCAGACACTACTGCAGTCAAATAAACCAGCCGGACTGTTAGGCACTGGTATGGTTTAAAAGGAAATAAATATGGCATCCTCCATATCCCTCTTACTTCAATGGTCCTTTAAAGTGAACCTCCAGACTAAAAATCAACTCGGCAGCACTGAAAAAGCTTGGTGTTTAACAGTTTCACAGCATCAGAACTTTGTTTCTCCTATACAAGTCTAATTTTTAGCTGCACATAAGAAAACTGCCCGGGCAGTTTTCCCCTTATGCTGTGCAAAGCATGATGGGATTTCTGATGTTCTCGTTCTGCTGTTTTGGTGCAAATTTTTTTTTTTTTACATTTTGAATTTGACATTTGAAGCCTAGTGTGCAGCTGGGAGGGGTAATCAGCACACAGGACAGTTGGAACTGTGTCTCCTGCTCCCTGTCACCTCCTTTCAACCAAAAAGATGGCTGCCCCCATGACAAAGATGGCAGCCCCCCATGAATCACAAACATTTGCCTGTTCTTTTAAAACAGGGTGGGTAAGAGATTATATTACCTAGCTATTCTAATTAACATAACTAATGTAACTTAACAGTATGTTTGTTTAGGCTGAAGTTCCCCTTTAAGGATAGTCAGCAAGGCTAGTGCTGAGGAGTTCAGCTCTGCTCAACATGTGTTACCTGCCAGAACTGTCATTTCCCAAGTGTAGTGAGTGTGGAGCCTCCTCCCCTCCCTGGTGTCATTACACAGCTAGGATCATAGCTCCTCACTTTCAGATGGTCAGAGCCTACCATAGATTATAGGAGACCGGATTTATCTTTATCATCACTTAGTCATTAGGGAAAAAAGTTACAAACTTTGCATGGGTTATCTTGGAATATGGGAATATGCGGGTTGAGTTTCCTTACAAATTGGTGAATTAGAGCTAGTGCAGCTGCATGTCACACCACCTTAAAGCCAGGTTTGAACTAAAATTGCTTTCGAGTACAAGACATTTACCAATTGCTATTAAAGTACAATAAAATCCAGACTCTGAATGGCTGCAAGGGCCGGTCCAGGGCCAGGCTGTGGGGAGGAGGAGTTGTTATGCTGCACACGTATTTTGATGAACCACAATAATACTAAACTCCACAAGTTTGTCAGAGCTCCTGGAAAGACGTTGTGCCATGTAAGCACTTTTTCCACCCACCGGTAGATCTTACATTTACATAGTGCTGACTGACGGGCAAAACTTTACCAAGTCAAAAACAGGATACTAAACAGATGGTTAGCAGCCCAGAAGCTGGGCGACTCATATTACCCTCGGCGAGAGGGGCAGGATAGTCCTGGAGCTCCAAGTACAAGCCTGCCGCACATGAAAAGCTTTCTAGGCTTATTAAACTTTCCAGCTCGTCATAGAAATGGGAAAAAGATTTATCCACACGTAGCAAGGGTGAACTATAATACCCTGTTATACATTGTCTTCATTACATCCCAAAACTTTGATGCAGAGATTACTGATGAGTGCCCTCTCCTCACTTTACCAGGTTTACGTCCAAAAGCTTCTTTGTGGAGCAGAGTCAGAGAAATGCATTGTAACATTCACTTGAGTAAACAGAATCTGTTTACTCTGCAATCCCTCATTAATCACAGCCGTGCTGTGAGGCTGTGTTTACATCTGTAGTGTCAGTCTCCGCTGCTCCCCCGCCTCCTGCATAGCTCCGGTCCCTGCCCCCGTCCCTTCCCTCCAATCAGCAGGGAGGGAAGGGATGCAGGTGGGGACTGGAGTTCTGCAGGAGGCGGGGAGAGCAGCAGACTGACACTATAGAGATAAACACAGCCAGCTCTGACAAGCTGTTTGTCAGCAGCGTAGCTGTGATTTATGAGAGATTGCAGAGTGCAGGGGGACCTTAGGGGGGTTTGGGATAGCAACAGAGGCTGGGCTGTATAGGCAGATCCAGCCTCTGTATGCAGATAATATTCTTCAAACCCACTTCGGGTTCTCTTTAAGGGATGAGATTTTCTCTGTGCACGTTTGCCAGCTTCAAATCTAAATATTAATCCAGTAAAATAGCCAACACAAAACACAACCAAGAGTGCCCAAGCAGGAGACGTTTGACAGTTTCTTTCAGGGCAGCGAGGCACCAGCAAAGACATAAACACAGTAATCTGGAGCCATCTGCTAGAGAGGTCCTGGAATTCCACTCAGTGTTTGGATAAGGGATTCGGCATGCATCTGGCCTCACTTCTAGGCACCACATAATTGGCAGACACAGGCCAGATGGATCAATTTTTCTTTACAACACAGATGAAGTTACACATTCAAATATCTCCAACACAAATCACAGAACTGCATCAGTTTATTCATGTTGAAGAAAGCAGTACAAGTGAAAAAACACAAAAACTACAAAAAAAAAAAAAGTGATAACTACACCACAAACAAACTTAACATTTCAGAAGGCTGGCAGATAATCGGGTGGATAAAAGAATGGTCTTTCCTATTGGCTGTCACTAATAAGGTCCACAAATCATCTGGCCATACCACAACCATAGTCTTCTGCTAGGTGCTAAGCCCCCCATATGAAAGAGCGTTATTTATTTATAAACATAGAAAGGAAGAGGTAGACTTTCACAGAAATGTAAAACGCGAGTGATTGATGAGACCGAAAAAGTAAAAGAAAAACCACAGCAACCTTATGTGCAGTCATATCATGACAATGATGGTGCAGCCTCTAGCTGCTGTGAAGTCAAATGACTTAACGCCAATAACAACAGAACTTAAAGTGTAGCATCCTCTATAGTCATGTGATCAGTCAGGGGGGTAAACACGAGGCATCTTTTACATGTCCATAGAACAAAGGCTCATCTCAGGACATTAGGATAGTGCCTGGGAAGCTCAGATGAATTGAATCAAAACTCCAGGAAGTGCTTTACCGCAAACTCTGTCCAGTAGCCATGCTCGCAGAAAAACAGATTCCTGGAAAATTCTGTTGAATTGTAAGGCTACTTTCACACCAAGACGTTGCAGTTTAGGGGACGTTAAGGTCGCATAACGTGCCCCTAACGCAACACGTGGTGGTGTTGAAGTTGGACATCAGATTGAGACGCGTTATGTGGCTCTCAAAGCAGCTGCTCCAGGATAGTGATGGGAAGTCCAGATCTTTTTAAGGATTCGGATCATTCGAATCAGATCATTGAAAAGATCCGGATCTTTGAACGGAATCATTTTACTAGGGAAGCAGACTGGGGGTGAAATGACTAGCAGGGCAGGACTTTCCCTGCACTGTACATTCTGTATGTTCCTTCCAGACAGACATCCACTGTGAACCGACTCTCATTGTGATGATCCGGATGATTCGACTCACAAAAAAGATCCGGATCAAATGAACGATTCGTTCATGATCCGGACAACACTACAGTCCCACCAGGAGTTACCACACTGCAGTGAATATTAATTAGCCATGTGGCTGGCCGGGGAGGAGGTCGGTGAGGAGGAGGGGAGACCTCCTCCTCCAACATTACTGAGCATGTGCAAACAGTCTAACGTGGCTTAGTCGAGTATAATGTACAGCACGCAGCACTTTGTTTAAACGTGCTGCGTTACTATGTAACGCAACGTGGGCACTGAACAGCACAATTGATTTTACAGTGCTGTGAGTTAGGCTGCGTTACTGGCTGCTGTAACGTGGGACTTAAACGTCCCACTGTGAAACCAGCCTAAAGGAAATGTAATCCTAACAGGTAACTCAAGATTTTTTCCCCCCTTCATTTTTTTCAGGGCCATCTACAAAAATATAAGGACACCAACCTTTCCTACCCCTGACTGCATTATGCTGTTGCCTTCCATAGATGGGCTGCCACTTTGCAGTGTACTGTGAGAGTGGCACGGCACACGATAATCCTCCCACCCGTCCACATCACTGAAGCAGTGTCACACATTCACCCTCCAATTCATTCCTACAGAAGGGGGCAGGGGCATGATGGATAAGGGTTATGGAGGTAGGCTTGGCAAGTTTGGCACTTAGCCTTTGTTTCTCATGGAAGGTTGAAATGGCCCAGGGGCACTATCAAGACATCAGGAAACCAGTGTTGGAACAAGAGGGCGCTACTTGACATCATAGCATTTAGAACCTAGCAGATGAGCATAAAGAAAGCATTGGAGCATAGTTTTAAAGGTGTGGCAAAAGTTTGCCAAACAACTCTGCTTTACATTTCTACAATATAGTTTGCGAAAAGTATGCAGACAGTCATTGGGTTTAGCTAGATTATATTTAAAACTATATCTGAATGATCAAATAAAAGCAGGAAAGAGTTAGGTGCCCAAACACTCCCCAATTTTACAATAAGACTCCCTCAGAGTTGATTCATTTGATGAGAATAGATTTCTGGAAAAGTCAGGTAGATCAAAGTTCGAACTAAAGTATCAGACCGGATGTAATATTTATATGGATCGTGGGTGGAGCTGGTAGATTGATGGCCCAGAACATTGCATCGAACAGTGCCAACCTGCGGGCGCTCAATTTTCAATAGATTCCCTGCTGCAATCTATTAGAAATTGATGCGCAGCGTGTAGGAATCAAATTCATTCCATTTAGAAAGGAACTGATCGTCTTAGAACATTGGGTGGAAACTTTATATGTGTATGGACAGCTTCAGACATCCTAGTGGATTGTCCTTTTTAAATAAGGTCAGGGGGACTGCAAGTCCTCAATTACACTGGATTTTGCCGCCTTCATTCATAATGGAAGATAAGTTCTGTGCAGCAAAATTTTTACAGTTTATGATAAACTTAAAAATAGGCCAAAAGCATCCTTTGCTTTAACATCACACAGATGTTCCACAAGTAATGTGCTCCAACACATGAAAACAATTACAAAATTAAACTCCGACAGACCAGACAGGATGGGCATTGTGACTTCTATGTGCAGAGAACGTGTAGCCGGATGTGGGACTAGGACTCTGTATGAGTGCTCTTTGTCAATTGGACAACACTGCAAACCTTGATGTCTTGACCGAAATCCTTTCCTAAAAGGAAGCAAACAGCACTTTGGAAATACTATTTCACAAGAGAATCTCAATCCTCCTGTTTCTTATCTGGGTTAGGCAAGAACAAATCCAGATGTGATCAAAGTCAGCTGGTTCTCATGTGACTGCACTCCAAAGAATGATTTTATTAAATACATCTGAACAGTCAAGTGTTCTCTAACACTGAGACATTCTTCTGCAAATGGCTACTTGAGGAGCTTATTTACAGACCAAACACTTGGCTGCAGAAAAGCATCTCATAAGCCTTCAATGCAAGTGTATCCATTTAACCAAGAAAAATCTTTAGAGAGCAGGCATCTTTACACACAGGCATTCCACACATTTTGGGGGTGGAGGGAAAATAGGAAACGAGGCAACACAACAGCGTTTTCAGCTCCTGCAGTGTCACCTATGGTTACTTTCATATTTGAAACTGTAAAAGATGAAAAATGTATAACGTAAACACAACACCAGATCAGATTTAGTAAAAGATGAATCCAAGTATAGCTCTCCATAGCTCAAAATTGTGATTTCACAAAAGCATCAATATAGTTAAGCAATGTGCACATGCTCTAGATTTACAACACAAATTGCTTGTGGTTGCTTCAGGTATTCATACATTGGTGGCTTGGATGGATTTAACAGACATGTGCATAGGAAACTGGTATTGATAAGCAGGGCTGTGGAGTCAGTACAAAAATCCACCGACTCCTCTAATTTGCATATTACAATCTTGTTGATTGAAAGTATGTAACATGAAATTCGTCTCTTAACTGCCAACGCTTAGGAATTTTAAAAGAAACCTTCCTTCTCAATACAGTTCTTTTGCACTGACATATCTTCTATCAATGGCGTCAATCTCAGACATTAAAAGCCACTAAACTTTCTCCACCCCTTTGACTAAGTGATCCTCTACTTCTATCCACAGATAGCCACACTATCAACTTTTAATTACCCGCTCTGTTCCAGCTTGAGAGCTGGAACGTACCAATTTCTCCTCTTATGCTGGGTACACTGAGATTGTATGGTCAATTTACTCACAGATCGATTTCCAACATGTTCAATTTGCTTTCCTATCGATTTCCGAGCATTTTCCGATCAATTTCCTGTTACAGTTAAAGTGGATCCGAGGTGAACTTTTACACATTGCATAATTGTGTTCCTTTCCTATTGTTTATAGGGCATTCCTCAAGCCAAATACTTTTTTTAATACTCAAGTTCCCTATAAACTAAAAAAGCCACGCTAACAGGGTTTCAGAGAGCCTTGGCAGTAGCAAAGGCTCATGGGAGCTCAGTCTGGGCAGGAGGAGGGGAAGGTGTTACTAGCCATTGATTTCAGAGGCAGATTGGAGGAGGGAGGAGATGGGATTAGGCTGATGGCTCAAGATACAGATAAGCTTGCCTCTGTGTAATCTTTACAAACATGGCAGCTGTCGTATCACAGGAATAAATAATCATATTCTATTAAAACTGTTTGCAGCTAGATTTGCTGAGGAAACCAGCTAAACTTTAGATAAGCTATATAGACAAGTAACTTGTTAGTTTTTTTTTATCTCCGATCCGCTTTAACGGAAATCGATCGGACATATTGTAAATAATCGATCCGAGAGTAAATTGACCATAAAATCTCAGTGCGTACCCAGCATTACATTGCCTTGTAAATTTCACAATCTGTCCTTCCGCATCCACATGTTTCAACATGCAAATTATTAATGCACTAGTAAAGCAAACCAGCCAATTTTGGTGCAGCACTGTGCCGATTATTTGGGTGCCGCCACAGGCCGTAATAAGAGTTGCTGTGTTCAGCGACTAATTTGGGTGCCTGCCGTAGCAGGAGCTCAAATCAGTAATAAAAAAAGAAAAAAAAACAAAAAAAAAAAACAGGTAATTCGGCTGCTGCCAAAATCCGGTGCCGGAAAAAAAAAAGTTCCCCTGAGTAGCTACATCTTGGAAGGGGAAATGGTATTTAGAGTGGGCAGGAGTTTGGCTGCAGCAGGGTGAGCGGTCTATCAGCTTTAACCTGAACTTAAGTTTGCCCGTGTCATTTTTCTATGTATGCTCTTTACCTTGTGTAGAAGATGGTGATAAGCACACAAGTTATGAGTTATGCTATACTCAGGTGACGCATTGTGGACATTGCTTATACGATGACAATAATGTGCATGTATTAAAGGCAAAGATTACTAAAGGAGGGGGGGGGGGGGTGGCACCTTCTAAGTGTACTGTATTCAATGTCTAACAAAATGGGCTCACTGTTGTAAAGTTTGGTACTTTGGACATTTGAATGTTTATGTAGAACAGGTGTGTAAAAATCTAGGGGGGGGGGGGGGGGGGGGGGGGGGAGGTTGGAGGATGAAAAAAAAATTTCCTTTAAAGTCAATGGGAATAAAAATAAATACATAAGTCGGATACTTAAGGAGGGTCTCAGAGCCTCCCCGGTCCTCTTAGTCCCCACGTGGCAGCGGCAGCTTCTCCACTTGAATCACCGCAGCGGGGGGACTTTGGACATCTTCGGGAGCAGAGTCCTCCCGAAGACGGACAGCTCCATGCTGCGCATGAGAGGGCACTTGCACAGTATGGAGTGGCTCGTTCTCAGGAGCACTTGGGCTCTCAAAGACTTCCGAAGCCTCCCTTCAGCAGTAGAGAGCAGTATTTGACCAAATACTTGTCGAATACTGCTACGGGATCCAGCACTGGAACAACTGAGTAAGGAGCAGAAAGGCTCGATAGGACCCAGAGGCTTCCCTCTCCTTAGCTAAATATTTAACAGGGTTTTTTTTTTAAGATTACCAATGACTTTAAAGAGAACCCGAGGTGGGTTTGAAGAATGTTATCTGCATACAGAGGATGGATCTGCCTATAGAGCCCAACCTCTGTTGCTATCCCAAACCCCCCTAAGGTCCCCCTGCACTCTGCAATCCCTCAAATCACAGCCTGGCTGCCGACACACAGTGTGTCAGAGCGGGCTGTGTTTATCTCTATAGTGTTTTTTGTTTACAAAATCAAAGCTGACCGCAAAAAATATCAAAATATCCAACTATTTTCTAGAAAAGTGTGGCAGACAGCAGAATATATAATAAACCGTAGAATGTCAAATATGCTGCAAAACCAGAAGCCCCAGCTGATAAGAGGCAGAAAGGTACATTTACATGTCAGGTCGGGGTCATAAGTTGCAAGGTGACAAACCTGCGTCATGCTAGTGCATCAGCTGTTGCCTATATGTATACTTTAAAAGAAAAAAAAAAAGGGGGGGGGTTGAGGACAAGCTGCACCGTGTCCACCAGAGCAAGGTGGCCCAATAAGTTCTACCACAACTACCATCAAATACATCTCTTGGTTTCTCCAGGAAAAAAAAAAAAAAAAAAAACACTGCACACTGCAGCAGTGTGAGGAAACGTAGAGGAGAGTTTCTCCTGGAAAGACCAATATTACTTACAAACTCCTTACAGAGGAACTTCACTAATATAATGTAATAAATACACAATTGCTTGTGTTTTTTTGCACTACTACTACTACTAAATAAATGTAATACATTCTCTTTCCTCACAACAATTTACACACAGGTGACAACATCTTTAGTGCTGGCAGGTGCATAACTGTGGAATGTTTGTTTACTGTTGAGTTCTGAAGTCAGTAGAAATAACACCTGCTCAGTGCAATGGAAGAACAATACTGCACAGCTAAACAGACTAGCCTGTGACATCACTGGGGTGGGGGGGGACACATACATGGATCTAGGAAAAATTTCTGTTGCCGATACCAGCATAACAAAAGCGAGGCATCATGAATTTACTGCATTCTACTACTGGTATAGGTCACTGGAGTTGCTCTTTTTAACGAAGGCTATGGAAGCTAACAGGTTTGTGTTCTTTTTTATGAATCCTTATTGAACTATGAATTACATACATCACATACATTGTAAAGATGGAGTAATAAAGCCTAAGTACAGCAAGAGGCTAGGACAAAAACCAACGAAGCAGCCACTATCTATAAAACTACACTATCATGCCAAAAAGGAAATTGAAATGTAGCAATACAGCCGACCCCTAGCAAAGTGTTATTACCAGCTTTGTTTAATAAATGCCCATTTGTTGGCTGCATTACACATTATTTAGAGCCAATACAAACACAATATTGCTTTAAGAGAACAATTCACATCACTGTCACTCTCGCATTCTACAGGCAGATTGGCTTAGACTATTGCAAAGAATAGTAAATGCACTACTGTATCCATTTTTCCCTATGTTGCTGCCCCTCTGAGTAGGTAGTCAAAAGTAGACAGATCTGACATATTTTTGAACTGGTCCATCTCCTCGTGTGAGTTTTTTTTTTCTTCTTCCCTCACAAAACTACTCTCAGGAAATGTTCTATATACAGATGCTGGCTGGCCTCCCTACTTGTTTGCACACCATTTTGGTAGTTGGGACAGAGCAATTACTGTTCAGTAAATGCTTTTGTAAATACGTGAGAATTTCTCATTAGGAGATCGACTAGTCAAAGGCCTGCCAGAATTTCACTAGCTACCACAAGTGACAGCGGCATGGGGAAAAAGGAATTTATAGTGCATTTTACTCAGGGAAGTCTGTTATGTAAATGTTTTAGAAGTATCCATTTTACTACACTTTTGCCATAGTTTTCCTTGTACTTGTACATAAGTTGTATATTTCTGAAATGTGTCAGGAAACCAGACTGCCCAAAAGAAAAAAAAAACAAAACAAAACAAAAAAAATCCAATTATATTTATTGCTTGTTGCTGTATTTCTGTTGCAAGTGTGCTTGCATCCCATTCACTAATACTACATGGAGACATTCAGTAATACTAAATGGAGGCCTGCCTTTTCCTCTACTGGACAGTTTTTCCTATGTACCATCTGCGGCACAGCAATGTTTTGGCACTCCTCATCTGGGCACACATGGCCATTTGACTTTCCACTTCCACTGTAAATCTGCAAAAAACTCTACAGGCAGCATTGTGCACCATGCAGATCCTTTTCTCTTAACTATTCCAGAAACTATAATTTCCAGCGCCATCTTGTTCTCAACTGGTGTCCTGAAGGATCACCTTTAAAACTCAGCGGACAGAGGAAATTTCCACGTACAGAGGCTATTTGCCTGCACTTTGCCCAGGAACACTGAAGTCTTCATATTTGTACTTAGTGCGCCAGTGAAGTATCAACCAGGCACAACAAAGTGAACTTCCTCATGTGCCAAGCATGAGCAGCCAAGCAGTTAAAAGGGCAGCATGTACAGGAGAGCCTGCCAATGGTTAGACATGTACTGCAAACCCTCACAGAGAAGATTTCTCCAAAACCCTTCAAGGTAAACTGCTACACAAATAGATGTTCCAATAAAGAATTCCTATTGGTCAACTGAGCAGCTGCTCAACTTCTGCACCAATTCTCCCTGCACTGGATTTGGTCAATTTGTCCAAGTAGAACTTAACTAAACCTCACAATGTAATATTGGGGAAAGAATCCATTTGCACATTGAAAAAAAATGGTTGCTGTCTTGGCTGACCACCTCCTCCTCAGTGGATGGACAGTTTTAAAATGGAACGGTCACCACAAATGAAAACTATATGTAGTGTTCGCCCCAGGCTCTTTAGCCGTGTGCTCCATCCAGCTAGTTTTGATGAGCCCCTGTGTCATCAGCTCACCTCCTCCTCTGCTGTAAGCAGCGTTGCACACAGAAGCAAAGGCCCTGCATTCTCTCATATTGCCCAACCCGGCTACTTTTTCATGACACCCGGCTGTAAAATAATTTGGAAGAGAACACTGCATATGGATGGTAAGGCTGTGTCAGAAGCCTACTGGTGTATGTCTGCTGCTTTCTTCACCGTTCTCAGGGCCCAGTTATAAATCCACTAAGCATGCAGGGGGAATAGCCTGGGACTAATAGGTTGTTGGACAGTTCCACACTGCCCTATGCACCAATGCTGAGGGTAGGCAGTGATAGGAGTAACTGGACTACAGGACTCATTTTACATGTGTCCACAAATTTGAAATATGCCAGTTTAGGCATTTAGCTTTGAATTACACACGTGGTGTAACTAGAAGAAGAAAAAAAAAAAAAAAGAAAAAAATCACACGGTTTGAGATGATATGTGAGAAGATGTAACATGGGCGTTCCTCCTGAACTTGTAGTGCTTTATTTATAAAGCTTCACTCAGATTGGGTACACCAGAGGACTACAGAGATCCACCGAGATGCGGCACACTACAGAGATCCACCGAGACGCGCACACTACAGAGATCCACCGAGACGCGGCACACTACAGAGATCCACCGAGACGCGGCACACTACAGAGATCCAGACCAAAATCTTTTGTTTAAGAAAAGAAACAAAGGTAAAACAGATGCACGTTTCTAGAACAGTGCTGGCCTAAACAGAGGACTGTCTAGTAATAACTGAAGATTTCTCTTTTATTCACCCTCATAGGATATTGAAAGAGATTCTCTCTCTATGGACCCACTTTCAGTAGCCTGCACTAGCAGTTTTCCAGACCGCATCCACATCCCTATAGCCTTGCATGGCATAGCTATAGCACATCGGCTTCAGCTTTTCAACCAGTGTCCATTTTCAAACTGGATGCTGCAACCAGTGGAAACCAGCCCTGTATCTATAGAGCGATAAACAGAATCATTTTCTGATGCACACAAGACTCCCTAGTAGGATTTGAGAAATCCATGTAAACAAAAAGAACTTTGCATCTGCCCAATCGTTTGAGTGGCTTCATTATAGCGAGAAGGTCACCATTACCGCCAAGAAAGGAGCAATTTTTTTATATTAAAGTTTAATTAAAAAGACACCAAGGCAACACACAAAAAAAACTTTCTGCCAGATATTCCTTTCAACGTATCGTGTAAGCTGAAACTTTCTACCATTCTGAAAAACGCCAAGATTAATATCTTGAACAAACATGTAAGTCCTCATCTGGGTAGCGGAGCAATTACACACAGCAATATTAGGGTAAGTACAGCTTACCGTGATAACAGCCTTGCTGAGGCAGATGGACCCCCCTGCAGCCATATTCCGTCTCATCCTCTGACTTGTAGTAGCTTAAGGTGTTATTTTTCAGGACAACCCATCGATCCTGCCAGCCGTGGATGTAGTTGGTCCACTAGATTAAAATACAGAAGGAAAATGTAAGCAAGATTATATAGCCATATCCTAAAACACACTGCCTCTATATATTTGTTGTATACTACCCCTCTTGTCCGTATCCGCCCCCCCCCCCCCCCCCCCCCCAATTGCCTTTAGATTGTAAGCTCGCAAGGGCAGGGCTCTCTTCCCCTTTTGTGTCTTGGAAATCATACATTTTATCTATCATGTTACTTTTATCACTGTCATTACAAATTCTGTATTTCGTATTTTTATATTTTGTCTCCAATTACAGGTAGTCCCCGACTTACGAACGCCCGACTTAGCTTTTAAACTTGTATAAAACAGGTACAAAGGGCAGAACGGCAGAGGTGACACAGAAGGGGACAGTGGAGGCACAGAGGAGGTACAGGGGACAGAGATAGCACAATGTTCCGACTTAAAGAGAACCTGTACTGAGTAAAAATATTTAAAATAAACACATGAGGTAACTTCAAATGAACATTACATAGTTACCTTGCCATCAGTTCCTCTCAGAAGCTCTCCATTTTCTTCTTACAGTGATCCC
Source organism: Hyperolius riggenbachi (assembly GCF_040937935.1). Classification (NCBI taxonomy): domain Eukaryota; kingdom Metazoa; phylum Chordata; class Amphibia; order Anura; family Hyperoliidae; genus Hyperolius; species Hyperolius riggenbachi. Next base: position 587,349,902 of record NC_090646.1, read on the forward strand.
CTTCCAGTTCTGACAACATTTTGTCAGAACTGAAATATATCAGTTGCTGTCAGTTACAACTGAGAGGAGAACTGATGTGTCCATATTTCCCTATGGCTCAAGTGGGAGATGTTACAGTTTAACTGTGTGCTGACCAGAAAGCTTTTATGGGGGTAATGGCCATTTTCAAAAATGGAGGACGGAAAATTCCCTTGATCACAGTGAACAAACAGGACGCAGGACAGGAGAAGGACACTGAGGAGTAGACTACATGGACGGTAAGTATGACTTGTCTATGCTTATTTTGACTTTTAATTTTCAGTTCAGGTTTTCTTTAAGTACAGATTCAGGATAAAGAGAACCTGTAATGAGTAAAAATATTTAAAATAAACACATGAGGTAACTTCAAATGAACATTACATAGTTACCTTGCCATCAGTTTCTCTCAGAAGATCACCATTTTCTTCTGACAACAATCCTTCCAGTTCTGACAATATTTTGTCAGATCTGAAATATATCCGTTGCTGTCAGTTATAGCTGAGAGGAAAACTGATGTACCAGGTAATGTCCATGTTTCCCTATGGCTGAAGTGGGCGATGTTATAGTTTAACTGTGTGCTGACCAGAAAGCTGTTATGGGTAATGGCCATTTTCAAAATGGATGGAAAATTCCCTTGATCCCAGTAAACAGGACGCGGGGACAGGAGAAAGACACTGAGGAGTAGACTACATGGAAGGTAAGTATGACTTGTGTATGCTTATTTTGACTTAATTTTCAGTTCAGGTTTTCTTTAAGAACAAACCTAGTCCCTATCTCGTTTGTTAACCGAGGACTACCTATATGTATCTTGTATAATGGTGTACACTATTGTCTGTATTATGTACCCCATGTTCATTTCTTACTTTGTACAGCGCCACAGAATATGTTGGCGCTTTATAAATCAATAAGAACCATCGGCTCAGTTGTAATTGTGTGACTTTTTGCTTGTATATCCAGACGTTTCTTGTATATAAAGTCAAAATTTTAACAAAAAGGTTTGCTTATATTTCAAAGCGCTGTCAAAGTTATTTCAAAGTTACTTTCAATCTTTGGGTTTTTTTCCCCCCTATCTAGAATAGATGAAGATACAGTGGAGGAAATAATTATTTGACCCCTCACTGATTTTGTAAGTTTGTCCAATGACAAAGAAATGAAAAGTCTCAGAACAGTATCATTTCAATGGTAGGTTTATTTTAACAGTGGCAGATAGCGCATCAAAAGTAAAATCGAAAAAATAACCTTAAATAAAAGATAGCAACTGATTTGCATTTCATTGAGTGAAATAAGTTTTTGAACCCTCTAACAATAAAAGACTTAATACTTAGTGGAAAACCCCTTGTTTGCAAGCACAGAGGTCAAACGTTTCTTGTAATTGATGACCAAGTTTGCACACATTTTAGGAGGAATGTTGGTCCACTCCTCTTTGCAGATCATCTCTGAATCCCTAAGGTTTTGAGGCTGTCTCTGTGCAACTCTGAGCTTGAGCTCCCTCCATAGGTTTTCTATTGGATTAAGGTCCGGAGACTGACTAGGCCACTCCATGACCTTAATGTGCTTCTTCTTGAGCCACTCCTTTGTTGCCTTTGCTGTATGTTTTGGGTCATTGTCGTGCTGGAACACCCATCCATGACCCATTTTCAGTTTCCTGGCAGAGGGAAGGAGGTTGTCATTCAGGATTTCACGATACGTGGCTCCGTCCATTTTCCCGTTAATGCGATTAAGTTGTCCTGTGCCCTTAGCAGAAAAACACCCCCAAAGCAAAATGTTTCCACCCCCATGCTTGACGGTGGGGACGGTGTTTTGGGGGTCATAGGCAGCATTTTACTTCCTCCAAACACAGCGAGTTGAGTTAATGCCAAAAAACTATTTTGGTCTGATCAGACCACAGCACCTTCTCCCAGTCACTCACAGATTCATTCAGGTGTTCATTGGCAAACTTCAGACGGGCCTGCACATGTGCCTTCTTGAGCAGGGGGACCTTGCGAGCCCTGCAGGATTTTAATCCATTGCGGTGTAATGTGTTTCCAGTGGTTTTCTTGGTGACTGTGGTCCCTGCTAATATGAGGTCATTCACTAACTCCTCCCGTGTAGTTCTAGGATGCTTTTTCACCTTTCTCAGAACCATTGACACCCCACGAGGTGAGATCTTGCATGGAGCCCCAGAGCGAGGTCGATTGATGGTCATTTTGTGCTCCTTCCATTTTCGAACAATCGCACCAACAGTTGTCACCTTCTCTCCCAGCTTCTTGCTAATGATTTTGTAGCCCATTCCAGCCTTGTGCAGGTCTACAATTTTGTCTCTGACATCCTTGGACAGCTCTTTGGTCTTTCCCATGTTGGAGAGTTTGGAGTCTGCTTGATTGATTGATTCTGTGGACAGGTGTCTTTTCTACAGGTGACTAGTTAAGACAGGTGTCCTTAATAAGGGTGACTAATTTAGTAGAAGTGTCTAACCACTCTGTGGGAGCCAGAACTCTTAATGGTTGGTAGGGGTTCAAAAACTTATTTCACTCAATGAAATGCAAATCAGTTGCTATCTTTTATTTAAGGTTATTTTTTCGATTTTCCTTTTGATGTGCTATCTGCCACTGTTAAAATAAACCTACTATTGAAATGATACTGTTCTGAGACTTCATTTCTTTGTCATTGGACAAACTTACAAAATCAGTGAGGGGTCAAATAATTATTTCCTCCACTGTATATACAGTAAAACCTTAAACAGAAAAAAAAAGTGTTTTCCCCAAAAGCACTTACTAAACAGTACTTGCCCATTCTAACTACCAAAATTGTGTGCAAATGAGCAAGCAGGCCTGCTGCCACCTTTATATACAGTACAGACCAAAAGTTTGGACACCACCTCATTCAAAGAGTTTTCTTTATGTTAATGACTATGAACATTGTAGATTCACACTGAAGGCATCCAAACTATGAATTAACACATGTGGTAGTATAGTACATAACCAAAAAGTGTGAAACAGATATGTCATTCTAGGTTCTTCAAAGTAGCCACCTTTTGCTTTGATTACTGCTTTGCACACTCTTGGCATTCTCTTGAGCTTCAAGAGGTAGTCTCCTGAAATGGTCTTCCAACAGTCTTGAAGGAGTCCCCAGAGATGCTTAGCACTTGTTGGCCCTTATGCCTTCACTCTGTGGTCCAGCTCACGCCAAACCATCTCGATTGGATTCTGGTCTGGTGACTGGAGGCCAGGTCATCTGGCGCAGCACCCCATCACTCTCCTTCCTGGTCAAATAGCCCTTACACAGCCTGGAGGTGTGTTCGGTGTCATTGTCCTGTTGAAAAATAAATGGCCCAACTAAATGAAACCGGATGGAATAGCATGCCGCTGCATGGTGCTGTGGTAGCCATGCTGGTTCAGTATGCCTTCAATTTTGAATAAATCCCCAACCGTGTCACCAGAAAAGCATTCCCACACCATCACACCTATTCCATGCTTCACGGTGGGAACCAGGCATGTAGCGTACATCCGTTTACCTTTTCTGCGTCGCACAAAGACACTGTGGTTGGACCCAAAAATCTCAAATTTGGACTCATCAGACCAAAGCACAGATATCCACTGGTCTAATGTCCATTCCTTGTGTTCTTTAGCCCAAACAAGTCTCTTCTGCTTGTTGCCCGTCATTGGTTTCCTAGCAGATATTCTACCATAAAGGCCTAATTCACAGTCTCCTCTTAACAGTTGTTCTAGAGATGTTCCATCGTTTAATGGCAGAAACGCGTTGAGGTTTCTCTTCTTTAATTGAGTATTGGTACATGGTGGGGACCGTGGACGAAGGGTGCACCGTAAAGGCGCTTAGCGGGCACCTGTAAGTAAAGATCCAGAGGTCCTTTGAAGTGGTGACGTCACCCACATCAACCAATCCGGAACTGAGCAGGCTGAGCGGAAGTGCGGCTAGTGAGTCACCGTAACGTGTATACGGAAGTGACGTGCGCCGTACTGGGGAGCCAGCGTGAGTTGATCAAGTGAGCGGCTGACAGTACAAGGTCCCGCTATCGTGGTGGATTGCCGACAGGAATAAAAAAGACTGCATGGAGGCAGTTGCAGCGGACTGTGAGTAAGACTCATCCCTGACGTAAGATTGGGCTTTCTACTTGAACTTTCGGATTACGGAACGTACTGTGAGAGGTCTAGTAGGGCGGAAGTCGCCTTATGTGAGTTTCTACATGTGGGACTATTGCAATGAGGTTTCTAACAGGATCCTTATATCTCTAATCACCTCCAACTTAACCTAATTGGATCACCTTGGTCCTAGTACTTTTTTTTACATATTTTTTAATTTTATCTATTTTATTTTTTAGAAGGGCCCTTCTAAGATGTGTGTTTGAATGTGGCATGAATGTAGGTGGGACTGATTTATTTAACATTGTGGTTTATATGCAACTTTACAATTTATGCATTTGAATAAAACATCAGTAATTTTAGTTAGCGCGTGTTGGGTATAATTACTATAACTTTGCAATTTCCTATTGAGTGTTTAAGGGACACCTCAACCCCACACGCTGCTCAATAGACAAGGCATTAGTCCTAGTGCCTGGTGACAAGAATATTTTGTTCTAGAGATGTGTCTGCTGCTAGAACTGTGTGTGGCATTGACCTGGTCTCTAATCTGAGCTGCTGTTAACCTGCGATTTCTGAGGCTGGTGACTGATGAACTTATTGTCCACAGCAGAGGTGACTCTTGGTCTTTTCCTGGGGCAGCATGTGAGCCAGTTTCTTTGTAGCGTTTGATGGTTTTTAGACTGCACTTGGGGACACTTTCAAAGTTTTCCCAATTTTTCGGACTGACTGAACTTCATTTCTTAAAGAAATGATGGCCACTCGTTTCTTTACTTAGACTTTGTATTATGGCAAGAAAAAAAAAAAATCAGTTAACAGTCTATTCAATAGGACCATCAGCTGTGTATCCACCTGACTTCTCCACAACGCAACTGACGGTCCCAACCCCATTTATAAGGCAAGAAATCCCACTTATTAAACCTGACGGCACACCTGTGAAGTGAAAACCATTTCAGGTGACTACCTCTTAAAGCTCATCAAGAGAATGCCAAGAGTGTGCAAAGCAGTAATCAAAGCAAAAAGGTGGCTACTTTGAAGAACCTAGAATATGACATTTTTAGTTGTTTCCGTTTTTGGTTATGTACTATACTTCCACATGTGTTGTTAATTCATAGTTTGTAGATTCACACTGAAGGCATCCAATGTTCATAGGCATGAAAATAATAAAACTCTTAATGAGAAGGAGTGTCCACACTTTTGGTCAGGGCTGTGGAGTCGGAGTCGTGGAGTCGGAGCAATTTTGGGTGCCTGGAGTCGGGAAAAAAAATGCACCGACTCCTAATGAATTTAAACTGTAATTAAAATAGAATATGATGAATGTTCTATTTCTCAGATAATAGTCTTTAAAATTAATGTATATATACAGTAATAGCTGTGCTCAGGCCACAAAAATGAAATAAACCATTCAAAATTAGTTACTTGTGCTGCTTCAATAAAGCAGTCCCCGTATTTTTAAAGTCAGATATACACATCTGATTGTGACTGTATATACAGTGGTGTGAAAAACTATTTGCCCCCTTCCTGATTTCTTATTCTTTTGCATGTTTGTCACACTTAAATGTTTCTGCTCATCAAAAACCGTTTACTATTAGTCAAAGAAAACATAATTGAACACAAAATGCAGTTTTAAATGATGGTTTTTATTTAGTGAGGAAAAAAAACCTCAAAACCTACATGGCCCTGTGTGAAAAAGAAATTGCCCCCTGAACCTAATAACTGGTTGGGCCACCCTTAGCAGCAATAACGGCAATCAAGCGTTTGCGATAACTTGCAACGAGTCTTATAATTTTGGCCCACTCATCTTTGCAGAATTGTTGTAAATCAGCTTTATTTGAGGGTTTTCTAGCATGAACCGCCTTTTTAAGGTCATGCCACAACATCTCAATAGGATTCAGGTCAGGACTTTGACTAGGCCACTCCAAAGTCTACATTTTGTTTTTCTTCAGCCATTCAGAGGTGGATTTGCTGGTGTGTTTTGGGTCATTGTCCTGCTGCAGCACCCAAGATCGCTTCAGCTTGAGTTGACGAACAGATGGCCGGACATTCTCCTTCAGGATTTTTTGGTAGACCGTAGAATTCATGGTTCCATCTATCACAGCAAGCCTTCCATGTCCTGAAGCAGCAAAACAACCCCAGACCATCACACTACCACCACCATATTTTACTGTTGGTATGATGTTCTTTTGCTGGAATGCTGTGTTACTTCTACGCCACATGTAACGGGACACGCACCTTCCAAAAAGTTCAACTTTTGTCTCGTCGGTCCACAAGGTATTTTCCCAAAAGTCTTGGCAATCAATGAGTTTTTTAGCAAAATTGAGACTAGCCTTAATGTTCTTTTTGCTTTAAAGTGGTTTGCGCCTTGGATATCTGCCATGCAAGCCGTTTTTGCCCAGTCTCTTTCTTATGGTGGAGTCGTGAACACTGACCTTAATTGAGGCAAGTGAGGCCTGCAGTTCTTTAGATGCTGTCCTGGGGTCTTTTGTAGCCAGATGAGTTTTCTCTGCGCTGTTGGGGTAATTTTGGTCGGCCGGCCACTCCTGGGAAGGTTTATCACTGTTCCATGTTTTTGCCATTTGTGGATAATGGCTCTCACTGTGGTTCGCTGGAGTCCCAAAGCTTTAGAAATGGCTTTATAACCTTTACCAGGCTGATAGATCTCAATTACTTTTGTTCTCATTTGTTCCTGAATTTCGTTGGATCTTGGCATGATGTCTAGCTTTTGAAGTGCTTTTGGTCTACTTCTCTGTGTCAGATAGCTCCTACTTAAGTGATTTCTTGATTGAAACAGGTGTGGCAGTAATCAGGCCTGGGGGTGACTACAGGAATTGAACTCAGGTGTGATAAACCACAGTTAAGTTATTTTTTAACAAGGGGGGGCAATCACTTTCTCACACAGGGCCATGTAGATTTGGAGTTTTTTTTCCTCACTAAATAAAAAAACCATCATTTAAAACTGCATTTTGTGTTCAATTATGTTATCTTTGAATAATAGTTAACGGTTTTTGATGAGCAGAAACATTTAAGTGTGACAAACATGCAAAAGAATAAGAAATCAGAAAGGGGGCAAATAGTTTTTCACACCACTGTATGATGTGTACACAGGAATCTCATCTATACTAAACATCTATGCTGTAATGCTGCATACACACTTGAGATAAAAGTCTCTGGAAAAGGCAAGATCACAGACCAATTATACCCCCTTCCATGTAGTATGAGAGCCATACTCTACACAGTCTATTCTATGGAGCTGAACTCCACATCGGATAAAATCTTTGCAAGATGCTGCACACAAAGATGCCCGTACACATTCAAAAGATCATTATCTGCAAAAGATCTCTTCCTGCAATAGATCCATTCCTTCAAAATGCATTCATAGTCTATGAGATCTGCAGATCATCATACACACCTTGTTTAGCAGGCAATCATCTGCAGACCATCTGCAGATCAGATCCACCAGGATGGATTTTCAGATCTGCAGATGATTGCCAGATATGCAGATGAAGTCTGTTAAACAAGGTGTGTATGAGGATCTGCAGATCTCATAGACTGTGAATGCATTTTGAAGGAATGGATCTATTGCAGGAAGAGATCTTTTGTAGATAATGATCTTTTGAATGTGTACAGCATCTTTGTGTGCAGCATCTTGCAGAGATTTTATCTGATGTGGAGTTCAGCTCCATAGAATAGACTGTGTAGAGTATGGCTCTCATACTACATGGAATGGGGTAAAATTGGTCTGTGATCTTGCCTTTTCCAGAGACTTTTATCTCAAGTGTGTATGCAGCATAAGAATAAAGCCTGATGTGTAGCCGTGTCACTAATAGAGATGGTCAATGAGATGGAAATAATTCTGAGTTGATGCTGGTTTATGCAAATGTAAGCACTCTCTTTGCTCATGAAATCAAATAATTTGATATGTTAAAATTTGGTTTGGTGACTACAAATTAAATGGTACCTGAGACGGATGAAAAAAGTTTTACACATACCTGGGGCTTCTTCCAGACCCCTTCATGCTAATCAGTCCCTCGCTGTCCACCTCCACCAACTGGATCTTCTGCTATGAGTCCTGGTAATTCAGTCAGTCAGCACAGTCTGGCTACGTGCTGCTTCCACAGCCAGGAGCATTCTGCACCTGCGCAATAGTGCTCCGCAGGTATAGTACGCTCCCGGCGGCGGAGTGTGTGCATGCGCACTATGCCAGACTGGCTCAAGTACCTGTACTCATAGCAGAAGATCCAGGTGGCGGAGGAGGACAGCGAGGGACTGATTAGCCTGAAGGGGGCTGGAGGAAGCCCCAGGTATGTATAAAAGTTTAATTTCATCTGTCTCAGGTTTACTTTGTTACACAGTAGTACTATACTCTACATATGCACAGAGCTGCAGGGAATCCACTGAGAATGCCGTGCACATTGAACACAGAGGTGTTGTCTATCACCCATAAACCTGGGTCAGATTGTGCATGAAGAATGTGTAATAGAGGAAGAATCTCCTCATTCCCCTGCAGAGTACCTGCACATCATTCTTACATGTACCCACAGTTACATTGCCTAGGGCCTGATAGATGTTCTTTGCTCCGGTTTGTACCTTTTACAAGTACTCTTACCAAGTACTCTTACCAAGGACTAGTTTTAGTCCAAAGGGAATAAATATAGTAGTCTACATCTCCTCACTTCAGTTGTCTTGTTAAATTCCTAAGCATTGGCAGTTAAGAGATGAATTTCATTTTACATACTTTCAATCAACAAAATTGTAATATGCAAATTAGAGGAGTCGGAGTCAGAGGAATCCTAAACGTCGGAGTCGGTGGATTTTTGGACCGACTCCACAGCCCTGCTTTTGGTCTGTACAGTAGGTTTCTAGGGATTGTTTTTGTAAAGAATAAAAAAAGGAGATACTGAGGAACCCCCCAGGGGCAATGGACTAATCCAAAACCATCAGATCCATCAAATATTTTAACTGCCCACAGTACACGACAGCAACGTAGGAGAAAAGTCCTTTATGGTGCATTTCATGAGAAATGTACTTTATGTAGTCATGTATTTTTCATTTCCCTAATTTTTCATGATCCTTTAAAGTGGATCCGAGATAAAAAAAACTTTTACTCATTGCATAATTGTATTCCTTTCATATAGTTTATAGGGCATTCCTCAAGCCAAATACTTTTTTGTTTTAATACTCCAATTCCCTATAAACTAAAAAAGCCTCGCCCACAGCTTTTCAGAGAGCCTAGGCATTTTCAGACAGTAGCAAGAGCTTACAGGAGCTCAGTCTGGGCAGGAGGAGGGGGAGGTGTTACTAGCCATTGATTTCAGAGGCAGAGGGGAGGAGGGAGGAGGAAAGGGGGCTGAATTTACACACAGGCAAGCTGATAGCATCTCCAGCCCTTAGCCTGTGACAATCAGAACATGGCTGCCCTCATTGTATTACACAAATAAGTCAAACTTTTGCAGCTAGATATGCTGGGTAAACTATCTAAACTTTAGATAAGATATATAGACAAGTTACTAGTTAAGGTGCCCATACCCCTAACGATTTTCCCGCAGATATACAGCAAATTCGATCACTGATCGAATCTGCTGTGAAATCGTTGGGCAAACGCTGACCGAACGATCGATTTCCATCCGAAATCGATCGTTCCCATCGATCCGTCCATGCTGAAGATTTTGCTTGATCGCCGGCGGGTCGGGAGTGCGTTAATAGCGGAGTTCGAATGTCCGACGACCGATGCTAGCGGCATTACATTACCTGCTCCGCCGTCGCGTGTCCCCGCTGGGTTCCGGCAGGCTTCACTTCTTCCTGTGCCAACAGGAAGTTTAAACCGTAGAGTCAGTGCCCTCTACTGTTTAAACTTCCCCAGACGTGAAGTAAAGTTGGAGCCGAGCATGGAGAAGACAGTGGAGACCAGGGAACTTGCGCCGGCCGGATCAGGTAATGTATGCAGGAGGGCGGCTGCAGCTTCGCAGATGGTGAATCAATTTCATGCTGAAATCGATTCACAATCTGTTTGCAGTAAAGGCAGCCATACTATCCCTCTCTGATCAGATTCGATCAGAGAGGGATCTGTTGGTTGATCTGATGGCAAATCGACCAGTGTATGGCCACCTTTACAGTTACAGTGGAGGAAATAATTATTTGACTCCTCACTGATTTTGTAAGTTTGTCCAATGACAAAGAAATGAAAAGTCTCAGAACAGTATCATTTCAATGGTAGGTTTATTTTAAACAGTGGCAGATAGCACATCAAAAGGAAAATCAAAAAAATAACCTTAAATAAAAGACAGCAACTGATTTGCATTTCATTAAGTGAAATAAGTTTTTGAACCCTCTAACAAAATAAAAGACTTAATACTTAGTGGAAAAACCCTTGTTTGCAAGCACAGAGGTCAAACGTTTCTTGTAATTGATGACCAAGTTTGCACACATTTTAGGAGGAATGTTGGTCCACTTCTCTTTGCAGATCATCTCTAAATCCCTAAGGTTTCAAGGCTGTCTCTGTGCAACTCTGAGCTTGAGCTCCCTCCATAGGTTTTCTATTGGATTAAGGTCCGGAGACTGACTAGGCCACTCCATGACCTTAATGTGCTTCTTCATGAGCCACTCCTTTGTTGCCTTTGCTGTATGTTTTGGGTCATTGTCGTGCTGGAACACCCATCCACGACCCATTTTCAGTTTCCTGGCAGAGGGAAGGAGGTTGTCGTGATTGATTGATTCTGTGGACAGGTGTCTTTTATACAGGTGACTAGTTAAGACAGGTGTCCTTAACCTCTTGACGACCAGCTAACGCCGATTGGCGTAAACTGGTCGTCTGCGGGTTCACCATGGAAACGGCCGCTCGATCGAGCAGCCTTTCCATGTCAGTTCACGGAGGGTGTCTCCGTGAACAGCCGGAGAGCCGCCGATAGCGGCTCGCCGGCAAAATGTAAACAGGCGGGGAAGAAATCCCCGCTGTTTACATGATACGGCGCTGATGCGCAGCAGCGCCGTAAGGCAGATCAGCGATCCCCGGCCTCTGATTGGCCGGGGATCGCCGGCATATGATAGGCTGAAGCCTATCCCACAATGCGCAGGACGGATATCCGTCCTGCGCAGCCCAGGAAGCGAGAGGGAGGTAAGGGGAGGGAGGGAGCGCACAAAACGCTGCTGAGGGGGGCTTTGAGGAGCCCACCCCCCCCCCGCTACCCACTAATGGCCGGCGGCGATCAGACCCCCCCAGCAGGACATCCCCTAGTGGGGAAAAAAGGGGGGTAGTCTGATCACCCTGCTGCACTCCTGATCGGTGCTGCGGGCTGTAGAGCCCACGCAGCACCGATCTGTGAAAATTCCCCTGGTCGGCAAGTGGTTAGGTGACTAATTGAGTAGAAGTGTCTAACCACTCTGTGGGAGCCAGAACTCTTAATGGTTGGTAGGGGTTCAAAAACTTTTTTCACTCAATGAAATGCAAATCAGTTGCTATCTTTTATTTAAGGTTATTTTTTCGATTTTCCTTTTGATGTGCCATCTGCCACTGTTAAAATAAACCTACCATTGAAATGATACTGTTCTGAGACTTTTCATTTCTTTGTCATTGGACAAACTTACAAAATCAGTGAGGGGTCAAATAATTATTTCCTCCACTGTAGTTTTTCATCTCGGATCCGCTTTAATACAGTCAATAGAGAAGCTTACAGTCACAAAAACAATCCGAAGGTTACAAAACAGAGCTTGGAAATGCAGCACCTAATCAATTACATAAACAAAAGCCTACAAAAACACTTCATATAGAGGAAAGCTACAATGATAAAAGCTGCTACTATTATTACTTCAGGGGGTCAGGTATAGAAGACTGGGAAGCAATGACCAGGAAGGAAATGGCAGCTTCCTGGTGGTCCTCGCTGGTGAAATAAATACTATCACTCTGCAGGGTATAAACATTCCCTAATCAGCACTCGCACACCAAGGCTTTCAGCTAGCTAACCACAAAGACTTCATATCTAAAGCTAAGATCAAACCATTAAATAACCTGCAGCTGGAAGGGAAATTAATGTGGTAAATTATTTATTTACAATCTACTGACTAAAGGTCAGAGAGCCAGCGCAGCACTGCTGGGACACCGGCTCTCACAGCCACACCAAGAGGTCTCAAGTATTTAAAAGAAAGCTGAAATACATAGGTGCATCTCAAATTAGATTAAAATTGTGAAGTTAATTTATGTCAGTAATTCAGCTCACAGCCCGTTTCTACAGTGCGGAATACAAAGCGATTCCCGGTATGAGTTAGACAGTGAAACGCTGCCCAGTAGTCAGTAGGCTTGCCTTGCTTTTGCGAAGCTGTGCCACTTGCAACTATTGTGATTTGGATGCATGCTGAGGTAACCTGCAGCATGCCGCCCAAATTGCACCTATATAGTAATAAAAAAAAAAAAAAGTTAAGGTTACAAAAGACAGTTATTTAGTACAGAAAACTGTCTATGTTCACACAATACTTTTCAGAGCTCATTTTGAATGAATGAGTGCATTCATACGGCATGTCATGAAGGCCATCAGCCTAAGGGCCCCATTCACACCTAATATTGCTAACCACTAGCGATTTGCGGTAGCGTTTTCTGTGGGTGATTTTTCTGTGATTTAACGCAGAAAAATCACTGTACAAGTTACGTTTTTGGAGCGATTGCAATTAGCGGTTCTATATATGCTAATGGTGATCGCTCCTAAAATGCTGGAAAAATGCTGCATGCAACACGATTAGCGATAATCGCGGAATGCCTGCGATTATCGCTAATCGCTCAAGTGTGAACACTGTCAGACTAATCTAGCACTACCTTTTTTTTAAAAACTCTAGCGCTTTAGCGATTAGCAGGAATCGCATGATTCCTGCTTAGGTGTTAAAGGGCCCTTAGGCACTGCTGAGAGGTTATGAAAGCCCAGTGTGCTTTCATAGCAGACTTAAGCTCATCTGCATGTTTGGGTTTCATGTCACCTTCCTGTGGACAATATCACACAGACTATGGGGTTTAACAAGCAAGGAAAGTCCAGGTTAGCACACCATTGGAAGATTCAAAATTTCTTCAATTTATTGCTTCATAAGCACATAGATATGACAATTGTTTCGGGGCCAACAACGGATCCCCTTCTTCAGATAGTGCAAACAAACAATACACCCATTGTGCACATTAGATATATACTCTATGAGGTGGAGAGCCACCTACGACAATCAAAGCAATAGCCCCTCCCATCATTTCTGCTTCAGATGTAAACAAACAATGCTGCACATCTCAATGCATACAATCAACAGGTGTCATAGCAATGTAGCACCAATGTCAAAAAGGTTATCAATATTTACACCGGCTTCACATGGTCAATATTCCAATTTCCTGCAATATTGTTGCTAGGTGGTTGAAGCCAGAGTAACGCTTACTTACCCCCATGTGTCAATCACTGTCTATCAGGGTGGGAATCCATTCCCATTCAAACCTGATAGGTTCCTGCTTCGCGCCACGGCCGCTGCAGCCGTTACCGAGCGCTTTGCATATTCTCCGTAAGGGAATGCATCACTTCCGCACTGTGTGATGCTCCCATGACGCAGCTTCCACATCGGGTGTTGCCATGGCCGCCACTACGCGTCCCAGACGCAATGCGCCGTCTCCATGGCAACCCAGAGGTCGGCCTATCCCGCGCGCCATGGACGTCACCACGGACGTCACTAGAGGGAAATCCCAGCCCATCCCACAGCGCGAACTCCGTCACACTGTGGGTATGGGCCTGGGAGTCACTGGCCAATCATGGCTCTCTATTGCATGCCAATGCTCCGGGTGCATCGCTGAGGTCACCATGGCAACCAACAGCGTGCACCCCGCAAGCATAGGCTGCTACCTTCGCGCACTAGGAAGGCATGGGGATGCCCTAAAGTATAATTGACACAAAGGGGAAAAGCGCCACTCCATGGCTCCACAGATATACACATTCAAACCATTAAACAGCGCATAGGCTCTGGTGAATTAAACCTTACTGACATACAATTCTGGTCGGCGCCAGACATACATCACTGCAGAAATTAAAGAGGGGGAAGAAGACAGAGAGAAAACGCAGTAAAAAAAGGGGGGGGGGGGGGAAAGGATTAAGGCAAAAGGGCTGGGGGTGGGGTAGGATAGAGGGGGTAGGGGAAAGCGGGAAACGGGGGGGGGGGGGGGGGGGGGAAGAGGGAAAAGAAAGAGGGAAAAGGAGAAAGGGAACAAAGAGAAGTCAAAAGAAGATTGCCAATAACAAGTGACAACAATCCCAAAAATGCTGTGACAGGATTATTGCAGCAAGGGAAATCCCCCTTAATACTCTGTGAGGTGAGACAGTCCCAGCATCGCTCCCACCATGAGTCAGTCATATAGGCAATATCTCATTGACCGGATAGGTCACATCAAGTTAAATTAGAATATACCTAAATTATCTCTCACTCAGGTAACAGTTCAATGAATTGTATTGGTTAAGTCCTCTCGGAGAGACCGTATCTAAAGTATGTATCCAATACGCTTCCCTCTGCAAGAGTAGTTTATCCCGGTCCCCACCTCTTCGAGGTTTTTTAACACAGTCAATGACCAGCCCTTTCAGATCACTAGCACAGTGTCCCATATTGGCAAAGTGAACTGCCACTGGTTTAGTGACGTCCAGGGTTTTACCTTTCTTGAGTGCATCAAGGGCCAAACGGATATCACTCCTATGATGCTGAAACCGCACTTTGAAGGCATTTGTAGTTTTCCCCACGTATGCCAGTCCACAAGGACACCGCAACATATATGTACAGTATTCTGTGTTACAATTATAGTAATCCCTGAGATAGTGTTTCCTCCCGTTCCTAGGATCAGAAAAGTATTTACCAGTGATCAATGAATTACATACATTGCATTTGTAACATTTATAACAGCCCTTTCTGTCTGAAAACGTAAAGGTAGATCTTTCATATTTATGCACTGGATCAGCCTGTACTAAAATCTCCCGCAGGCTTTTACTAGCCCTGTATGAAAATAGGGGGGATTCATGCAAAATTGGATTCAAGGTTACATCAGATTGTAATATGGCTAGGTTTTTACCCACCGATTTTTTGATCACAGTGGCCATCGGGTTGTAGTCATGGACAAATGCTAAGTTATTTTTAGCTGGTTTATCCTCCTTCCCCTCCATAATTTCTTTGGCCCGACAAAGAGCCTCAGTCAGTGTGCCCTCAGGGTATCCTCTTTCGAGAAACCGTTCTTTCATAACCTCTAATTCCCTGGAGGTTAATGCCTTTCAGTTGGAGGTGGACTTATTTCGGTATGAGAGACTGATGAAATTGAAGCAATTTTTCCACAATCGACCGATATCGGGTCAATTATCAGAGCAAAGCACAAAGTTCAAATTAAAGAGTTCGTTTACCCCACCAGGGACATTCCCAAGCATCGAAACCTACATTAAATCGGTCAAATTTGATATACAACGGAATCAACAGATGATACCCACCCGGAATAACTTAACGAGGAGGGAGAGGACATGTCTGCAAGATTTGAAAAATAATGACCGAATCATCATAAAGCCAGCCGATAAAGGCGGAGCAGTGGTCATCATGAATTACCAGGATTACAGCTCAGGAATAAGAGCCATGCTGGCTGACAGTACAAGCTACACCTGCATACAGTCGGACCCAACCCCGAGCACCCTGAGGAAGTTACACGGTTTACTTGATCTGGCGATTGCTAATAGATGGATATCTGATAAAGAATATGAATATCTTCTTCCGAAATTTCCTCAAAGACCTGTGATCTACGGATTGCCTAAGGTCCACAAGGGCACCGCACCACTCAAGTTTCGACCAATTATCTCAGGCACGGATTCGGTTACACAGCCCTTGGCGAGGTTTGTGGACTTTCATCTCCAACCCCTGGTACAGTCGTTGCCGGCATATCTCAAGGATACGGGGCACTTCCTTCAGAGGTTGACAGCCATTGAAGAGGTGAGTGATGAAATGTTATTGTGCACAATGGACATCAGCTCCTTATATACCTCGATCCCCAACAGTGAGGGGCTAAGGGCTGTAGAGCACTTCTTGTCCAAACAGGAGGACAAGTTACTACCCGCAGAGTTTATCCTTGCAGGGCTGGAATTGATCCTCACCGAGAACTGCTTCCGTTTTGAGAGGGACTGGTTTAGACAATGCAGGGGCACGGCCATGGGAAGTTCGGCAGCCCCTGCGTTTGCCAATTTGTTTGTTGGTTATTTGGAGGAAACCAGGGTTGTGGGATCGCCGATGTACCTCGCCCATGTGGTTTTGTGGACGAGGTACATCGACGATGTGTTCATGCTATGGAGGGGAACATCTGATGAACTTGAAGTGTTCATTGGGTTTTTGAACTCATTGTTTGAGGGAATAGTGTTTAATCCTGAAGTGTCAGAAACAAGCGTCCCCTTCTTGGATGTGATGGTCACAAGGAAGGATGGAAGATTGAACACCAGTGTTTATAGGAAACCGACAGACCGGAACACCCTCCTGCATTATGATAGTGCCCATCCAAAACATTTAATCAGTAGCCTTCCAATATCACAATTCCTGAGGGTACTTAGGATTTGCAATGAAAAAGATGAAACCTCCAGGGAATTAGAGGTTATGAAAGAACGGTTTCTCGAAAGAGGATACCCTGAGGGCACACTGACTGAGGCTCTTTGTCGGGCCAAAGAAATTATGGAGGGGAAGGAGGATAAACCAGCTAAAAATAACTTAGCATTTGTCCATGACTACAACCCGATGGCCACTGTGATCAAAAAATCGGTGGGTAAAAACCTAGCCATATTACAATCTGATGTAACCTTGAATCCAATTTTGCATGAATCCCCCCTATTTTCATACAGGGCTAGTAAAAGCCTGCGGGAGATTTTAGTACAGGCTGATCCAGTGCATAAATATGAAAGATCTACCTTTACGTTTTCAGACAGAAAGGGCTGTTATAAATGTTACAAATGCAATGTATGTAATTCATTGATCACTGGTAAATACTTTTCTGATCCTAGGAACGGGAGGAAACACTATCTCAGGGATTACTATAATTGTAACACAGAATACTGTACATATATGTTGCGGTGTCCTTGTGGACTGGCATACGTGGGGAAAACTACAAATGCCTTCAAAGTGCGGTTTCAGCATCATAGGAGTGATATCCGTTTGGCCCTTGATGCACTCAAGAAAGGTAAAACCCTGGACGTCACTAAACCAGTGGCAGTTCACTTTGCCAATATGGGACACTGTGCTAGTGATCTGAAAGGGCTGGTCATTGACTGTGTTAAAAAACCTCGAAGAGGTGGGGACCGGGATAAACTACTCTTGCAGAGGGAAGCGTATTGGATACATACTTTAGATACGGTCTCTCCGAGAGGACTTAACCAATACAATTCATTGAACTGTTACCTGAGTGAGAGATAATTTAGGTATATTCTAATTTAACTTGATGTGACCTATCCGGTCA
This sequence comes from Hyperolius riggenbachi, assembly GCF_040937935.1. Lineage (NCBI taxonomy): Eukaryota > Metazoa > Chordata > Amphibia > Anura > Hyperoliidae > Hyperolius > Hyperolius riggenbachi. The sequence continues at coordinate 587,367,455 of NC_090646.1, forward strand.
ATGAGATATTGCCTATATGACTGACTCATGGTGGGAGCGATGCTGGGACTGTCTCACCTCACAGAGTATTAAGGGGGATTTCCCTTGCTGCAATAATCCTGTCACAGCATTTTTGGGATTGTTGTCACTTGTTATTGGCAATCTTCTTTTGACTTCTCTTTGTTCCCTTTCTCCTTTTCCCTCTTTCTTTTCCCTCTTCCCCCCCCCCCCCCCCCCCCGTTTCCCGCTTTCCCCTACCCCCTCTATCCTACCCCACCCCCAGCCCTTTTGCCTTAATCCTTTCCCCCCCCCCCCCTTTTTTTACTGCGTTTTCTCTCTGTCTTCTTCCCCCTCTTTAATTTCTGCAGTGATGTATGTCTGGCGCCGACCAGAATTGTATGTCAGTAAGGTTTAATTCACCAGAGCCTATGCGCTGTTTAATGGTTTGAATGTGTATATCTGTGGAGCCATGGAGTGGCGCTTTTCCCCTTTGTGTCAATTATACTTTAGGGCATCCCCATGCCTTCCTAGTGCGCGAAGGTAGCAGCCTATGCTTGCGGGGTGCACGCTGTTGGTTGCCATGGTGACCTCAGCGATGCACCCGGAGCATTGGCATGCAATAGAGAGCCATGATTGGCCAGTGACTCCCAGGCCCATACCCACAGTGTGACGGAGTTCGCGCTGTGGGATGGGCTGGGATTTCCCTCTAGTGACGTCCGTGGTGACGTCCATGGCGCGCGGGATAGGCCGACCTCTGGGTTGCCATGGAGACGGCGCATTGCGTCTGGGACGCGTAGTGGCGGCCATGGCAACACCCGATGTGGAAGCTGCGTCATGGGAGCATCACACAGTGCGGAAGTGATGCATTCCCTTACGGAGAATATGCAAAGCGCTCGGTAACGGCTGCAGCGGCCGTGGCGCGAAGCAGGAACCTATCAGGTTTGAATGGGAATGGATTCCCACCCTGATAGACAGTGATTGACACATGGGGGTAAGTAAGCGTTACTCTGGCTTCAACCACCTAGCAACAATATTGCAGGAAATTGGAATATTGACCATGTGAAGCCGGTGTAAATATTGATAACCTTTTTGACATTGGTGCTACATTGCTATGACACCTGTTGATTGTATGCATTGAGATGTGCAGCATTGTTTGTTTACATCTGAAGCAGAAATGATGGGAGGGGCTATTGCTTTGATTGTCGTAGGTGGCTCTCCACCTCATAGAGTATATATCTAATGTGCACAATGGGTGTATTGTTTGTTTGCACTATCTGAAGAAGGGGATCCGTTGTTGGCCCCGAAACAATTGTCATATCTATGTGCTTATGAAGCAATAAATTGAAGAAATTTTGAATCTTCCAATGGTGTGCTAACCTGGACTTTCCTTGCTTGTTATGACTTTGGATGTTTGGGCTCAGCATCTACAGGTTACAGCACCCACACCAGGGCAAGGTGTGCCACCTCTACACTTCGATTGTATCAGACTATGGGGTTTAGGTCAGAGGAGTTTGAGGACTAAACCAAGCACAGTTATTCTATGATAAACAAAGTCAGGTATTTGGTACATTTGGCAGGGTGGACAGGTGCCAAGTCCTGCTTGAAAATGAAATCCAAAAAGCCCGTCATGCTGCCCCTACTCTTTAAATTCCTTGCAACACCCAGGACATCTCCATCCCTGGAGGCGTTTAAGTCCAAACTGAAAAGCCACCCGTTTAGCATAGCATTTATGAACACTTGACCATTTCCTCTTTAACCACTTGAGGACCAGAGGTTTATACCCCCTTAGTGAGTCATATGCCTATGATAAGGATCAGATTGTGAGCAGCTTCAAGGAACAGTTTTGTACAGCGCTGCGCTAGATCGCAGTGCTGTACACACATTTTTACCATTTTAAGTGTAATTAACAGCCTGCCAGCTAAGATCGCGGGCTAGCAGGCTGATCTCTGTGCGCCGCTGTGTTTACTTCACTGAACACACGATCGATCGCTCGTTCCCTGCAAGTCTCGCCTCCTGCAAGATGACGCCTATTGGCATGGAGGCACTAGGAAGCTACTCTGAGCCTACAGAATCATACACAAGTCTGTATGTGATGCAAAACGTATTGTACAGTTCTGTTACAGTTCCGTATAATGCCTGAAGAAACTTAACATTTTGAAAGCTTGCAATAAACCATGTGCAGTTAGTCATTGAAGGTATCACTGGAATCAACGTTTGTTGGTTTGACGTCTTACTTTCTGCTCCTCAACACCGGACCACACTTGCTGCAAATGGCAGAAGCCCCCTTAATTATAAACATGGGCCACGTGAACTCCCCAAGGGCCTGGTTCACACTGCTGCACATTGCTTTTAGAAAAGGACTCATATAAAAATGCAATCTCAAAATTACAAAAATTTCCTTATAAAAAAACTTTATTGACACATATACAAAAAAGTGTATCCAAAAATAGAAAATATATAGGAGCACAGTTCTTAAATATCAGATAGTGGGTCCTCTTAGAGCCAAAGACAAAAAAGCGATATCTGATTTAGCTTGGTAAACAGTTGCAGTTATAACGGGTATTAGTTTTCAAGGCAACGACACATGTTCGTTTCGGGCTGTGTAAATATGTATATGCCCTTCATCAGGCCAAGATACCCAATTCTGCGTGGCTCGATCAGGCGAGGAAAACCAGATAAGAATCAGAAATATACTGGGGACGCTTGAGCCTACCAGGCGTACAAACAACCTTCCCAACAGCGAAGAAGACGCTAAAACGTGGGAACCCGCGTCTTCTTCGCTGTTGGGAAGGTTGTTTGTACGCCTGGTAGTCTTATCTGGTTTTCCTCGCCTGATTGAGCCACGCAGAATTGGGTATCTTGGCCTGATGAAGGGCATATACATATTTACACAGCCCGAAACGAACATGTGTCGTTGCCTTGAAAACTAATACCCGTTATAACTGCAACTGTTTACCAAGCTAAATCAGATATCGCTTTTTTGTCTTTGGCTCTAAGAGGACCCACTATCTGATATTTAAGAACTGTGCTCCTATATATTTTCTATTTTTGGATACACTTTTTTGTATATGTGTCAATAAAGTTTTTTTATAAGGAAATTTTTGTAATTTTGAGATTGCATTTTTATATGAGTCCTTTTCTAAAAGCAATATACTAGTCACGGTGGGCAAGGTGGATTGCCCCTAAAGAGGACTGTGTTTTGATCCTTCACAACATAAAGGATCTTACCCAATAATATTTTTTCACACTGCTGCACAGCATAGATTAGCAGCATGAAGAACTTCCAAACTGTTGCAGGAGGCAATTTGGACTCCATGAAGGATTATTATTTGAATATCACTTTTTTGACACTGGCATTTAACATAATTTTACTTCAATAAATTCAACTAGGGCTTTAATACAGTAGCCACAAAACTATCCACCATAATGCTAAGTGTTGAACAGTCCATGAAATGTACTTATAAAAGGTTCATCACCTTAAGCAAATGTATGTGGGTACATTCATTATGCTGGCAATACATGATCTGTTTTTGCGGCTCCATTAGCTGCCAGATCGACTCCCGCCGCGTCCCCGCAGGCACCTGCATCGATTCCTGCTCGTCCCCGTGGACGCTTCTTCCGCTCGTTTTCGTTCATCACCTTAAGCAAGTCTATGTGGGTACATTTATTAGTAGAATCTTTATAGTAAAGCCACTGGATATAGTAAAATCAGTCCTCGGATCCCAGCAAATGTGTCTGTATAAACAGAGTATGACCAATTCTGATAGAGTAAACTACTTTTCCTGGTCCCTTGGAGTTTACTATAAAGGAATTCTACTGTAGTAGTGGTTATGTTTTGGCCAGGGCTGTGGAGTCGGAGCAATTTTGGGTGCCTGGAGTCAGGGAAAAAAAAATGCACCGACTCCAAATGAATTTAAACTGTAATTAAAATAGAAAATCTGAGAAATGTTCTATTTCTCAGATAGTCATCTTAAATAATTCAAACATATAGTAATAGCTGCGCTTAGTCCACAAAAATTAAATAAACCAATTAAAATTAGTTACTTCTGCTGCTTCAAGAAAGCAGTCCCCGTATTTTTAAAGTCAAATATACTGATTGTGACTGTACAGTATATATGATGTATACACAGGAATCTCTTATATGTACTAAACAACATCTATGCTGCAAGTATAAATCCTGATGTGTAGCCGTGTCACTAATAGAAATGGTCAATGAGATGGAAATCATTCTGCGTTGATTCTGATTTATGCAAATGTATGCACTCCCTTTGCTCATGAAATCAAATAATTTGATGTTAAAATTTGGTTTGGCGGCTACAAATTAAAGGGTACCTGAGACGGATGAAAAGAAACATTTTATACATACCTGGGGCTTCTTCCAGCCCCATTCAGGCCAATCAGTCCCTCGCTGTCCTCCTCCACCACCTGGCTCTTCTGCTAGGAGTCCCGTTAATTCAGCCAGTCGGCGCAGTCCGGCCACGTGCTGCTCCTACAGCCAGGAGCATTCTGCACCTGCGCAATAGTGCTGCGCAGGTGTAGTATGCTCCCAGCCGTGGAATTTGTGCATGCACACTACGCCAGACTGGCTCAAGTACCTGGACTCATAGCACAAGAACCAAGTGGTGGAGGAGGACAGTGAGGGACTGATTAGCATGAAGGGGGCTGGAGGAAGCCCCAGGTATGTATAAAACTTTAATTTCATCTGTCTCAGGTTTACTTTGTTACACAGTAGTACTATACTCTACATATGCACTCCCCACAGAGCTGCAGGGAATCCACTGAGAATGTTGTGCACATTGAACACAGAGGAGTTGTCTATCACCCATAAACCTGGTTCATGAAGAATGTGTAATAGAGGAAGAATCTCCTAATTCCCCTGCAGAGTACCCACACATCATTCTTACATGTACCCACAGTTACATTGCCTAGTGCCTGGTAGATGTTCTTTGTTCCGGTCTATACCGTTTACAAGTACTCTTACCAAGGACTAGTTTTAGTCTATGACTAAAGGGAATAAATATGGCAGTCTCCATATCCTTCTCACTTCAGTTGTCTTTTTAAATTCCTAAGCATTGGCAGTTAAGAGATACATTTCACGTTAAATACTTTGAATCAACAAAATTGTAATATGCAAATTAGAGTCGTCGGAGGAATCCTAAACTGAGGAGTCAGAGGATTTTTGTGCCGACTCCACAGCCCTGATTTTGGCCGCAGGATATTGCTGGTTACTTTTTCAGCCCTATCCTGTCATAGGACCTCTCTCCATTCTTACACTAACCTTTCCTCTCTCAAAAAGTCTAACAGTAACCACCTACTCCAGTCCTAACCTTCCCCCTCTTGATGCCTAACACTAACCTCCCGCTCACTGTTACCGCTATGAGTTTGCTACAGCCGAAATCAGTACCGAATGGAGCGCTGTCTCTGCCTCTGTCAAATATGAGATCGGCTGCATGAGAGCGCTCAGCTATCATGCTCCAAAATGCCTTCAGCTGGCTGCCCACAGCAACAATGGTTATACTGCGGTCTACAGGTAGCTGAGACGCAATAGGAGTGCCGTGTGTGTCAAAAACTCCTGCTTAACATGTACTGTATGTTCAATGTATATTTACATTAAAGACAGCGGCTAAATGTGGATAAGAGAAAAAAATAAACTAGAAATTTCATCAGTGCTCACATATGGAGTTTTGAGAATGAAGTTTTGCAGAAAGCATCATAAGTCAGCACTGCACTTTGAACTTCTGTCTAGATATTTTCAAGACATGCAATAAGGAGTTTCTAATATTACAGACACACCCAAGTAGACTGAATTCCAAAGACTTCTACTGGGACATCTGATTACTTCCAACTGTGAAAGAGGAGGGGTCGGACATGTCTGAAAGCATCTGCGCCCTCCCAAACATGCATGGAAGATATAACTCTAGGAAAAGCTAACAAACAAGAAATACCCACCAGCAATTATTTCTGCTACAAAGATCAAACAATGTGTGTGTTTATATGCTTTATCAATGGCTGCAGCCCACAACTAGCTTTGTGTGATATTACTCCACTTACAAACATTGCACAAGTGTAAAACCACAATGATGGTCTTAGCCGGTTTTACTAAGTGCAATATTTCACAATGTGTACAAACTGTTCCTCAGCCATCCACCACATAATACACATCACTGACAATCCAGCAAGACGGCAGAAAAGTAAAGAGAAAAAAAAAAAAAAAAAAAAAACAGACATTTTAGTGGCTTACACTGTTAAGTTTTATATCCCTTTGTTAAAATGAAAATTTATTACAAACATGGGGACTGGCAAAATTCCCACCGATAAAAAGTTGAGCCCCAGTTCACATTTAAGGAAAAAAAAAAAAAAAAAAAACACTCAATGGGACTGTGGGCACTGCTCACTGTAGTGTTCAGATTCAGCATCTCAAGTAAGCATTGAGGCTGGGTTAAAGAGGATCTGTAACATCAAAAGATCCCCTGGGGGGTACTCACCTCGGGTGGGGGAAGCCTCCGGATCCTGAGGCTTCCCACACCGTCCTCTGTCCCACGGGGGTCTCGCTGCAGCCCCCCGTGAAAGATGACGTCAATATTTACCTTCCCGGCTCCTGCGCAGGCGCTCTGACGGCTGTTGGCTCCGAACTACATGGAAATACCCGATCGCTGTCGGGTCTGCTCTACTAGAGCGGACCCGACTGAGTCGGGTATTTCTGTGTAGTTCGGAGCGGAAAGCAGCCACAGCGCCCCCGCTGGAGCCAGCAAAGGTAAATATTGATTTTACAGTCGGGTCTGTCGCCGGCTGTTCGGAGGGCTGCAGCGAGACCCCCGTGGGACAGAGGACGGCGTGGGAAGCCTCATTAGGATCCGGAGGCTTCCCCTACCCGAGGTGAGTACCCCCCAGGGGATGTTTTTGAGGTTACAGAGTCTCTTGCTGGGGATACACGGTACGTTTCTGTACCGTGTATCGACCAGTTGATCTGGCCAGCTGTTAATATCAAGCCGCTCGATTCCCGCCTGCGGACAATGGCAGGGAATCGAGCGGCTGATAAGGAAGCGCTGGCGGGGACGAGCGGCAATCGATCCGCGCGCACACGGCTGGGGTCGATCCGGCGGCTAATCGAGCCGCCGGTCGACCCGTCTATGTCTGGCATTAGGCTCAGTTGATACCAGTGCAGTGTCTGCTCCAATGGCCCATTGTGGCCCGTTTGGAGTCCAGCACAGATGTGTTTCCACCAAAGGATTCTATGGGAAACATCTACTTGTCTGGAAAGAATTATTTTTTTTTGTTATGGTATCTGTTACTGTCCATTTTCCAATATGGCCTGGGGTGGCAAACTCCTACAAAAAAAAGACCAAAAAAAAAGTTTTCTAGTGACCATTTTAGATTGCCAGGTTCATCTTACCTCCTTAGCAGTAACCCAGAGTTAGGCTCAGGACAGAAAATGACAGCTCAGAGCAGTAACCCCTAACTGGATCCATGGGATGCGTGTAATGTGCAGGGCTGCCGCAGGTCTATCTGTACGATTTGTAGCATGTATGTCAAACTCTGGCCCGTGAGCCAAATCTGGCCCTCAGAGCCATTAAATTTGACCCCCCCCCTCCCAAATGGTTTACCCACTTTGCATTATATTTGGCCCACTTTAGACCACCAGGGAAGCCAAATGGGGGAGGTAGTGGGACAGCACTAAACACTAGAGGAACTGTATACGTGAGGGTGGGGGCCTCTAGACACCAGGGAACTGAATAGGACAGGGAGGGAGGACCAACTAGACACCAGGGAACTGTATGGGGAGGAAGGAGAACCATTAGACACCAGGGAACTGAAATTTATAAGAGGATTTATAAGAGGAAGGTGGCCAGTAGACATTGAGGACGGCACGTGACTAAGTCCCAGTGTTCAATTTCGGCCCACTTTGTATTTGAGTTTGACAAACCTGAATTCTAGGGTCTAAAAGCGTGTAGGGGGTGGGGGAAAAAAAAAAAAAAAAAGCACCACTTTCAAACCCTAAAATCCAGAAATAACCATAATGCCAGGGAGGTTAGAGTTGCTTGAATGTGGATAAACCAAAAAAAAAAAAAAAAAAAAAAAAGTCTTCTACAATCCAAGCAGTACAAAGTTAATATTGGTGCAATTAACAGATCGATTTCCTGTTGGAACTTGACCTAATGTGGGGTAGGGCAAGGTGAGAGACCAGTGACAAGATAGTTATGAGGGAGGCATCGATCACTTTCCTGACGCACTAGTGTAACAAGCAGGATAAGTGCACAAGCCAGGGGGTGGAAGCACAACCTTTATAGGAAATCTATAGTAAAGCAGAGGGCCTACTGCACAAACACTGGCATATCTCTCACCAGCAGAGAACAAATCTAGGAAAAAATGTTTTGTAAGATGACTGAAGCTCAGAGTAAAAGGGCGTGATTGTTTTCACTCCCTGGACATTCCTGTTCCATTAGCTTGACCATGCTGTAATGCTGGGAACACATGGGTCATTTCTGCCGTGCGTTTCTGCTCTTTATTCTGCAGTCGACTCCCTTATCTTCTGCTCGTTTTTCTCATCTTTTTCCATTCACTTGTATCAGAAATGGAGCGGCAAAAGAATCGGAAGGGAGATCGGACATCAAACCATCGAATCACCTAAAACACTAACAGTTTATTCCCAGCATAACCCATAAATGCAATCTAAAACAACTGCTGGCTACAGCTGAGAACACTGAGGCATACATTACTGCATACCTGCCTTTTCTCTGCATAAAAAAAAAAAAAATATTTACTCAGATAAAATTTTTTCACCAACACAAAAGTCAGTACACACGTGCAGGGACCACCAACGAGTATTTGTACCCCCCCGCCACTGCGTTCCCCCCCCCCCCCAGCTCTCCATGCCACGGCACCTATCCTGGCTACCCACGCTGCAGCCACCTACTACTGGCTACACCTATCCCTGGCTACCCGTGCTGCGGCCACCTACTACTGGCAACACCTATCCCTGGCTACCCGTGCTGCGGCCACCTACTGCTGGCTACACCTATCCCTGGCTACGCATGCTGCGGCCACCTACTGCTGGCTACACCTATCCCTGGCTACCCGTGCTGCGGCCACCTACTACTGGCTACACCTATCCCTGGCTACCCGTGCTGCGGCCACCTACTACTGGCAACACCTATCCCTGGCTACGCATGCTGCGGCCACCTACTGCTGGCTACACCTATCCCTGGCTACGCATGCTGCGGCCACCTACTGCTGGCTACACCTATCCCTGGCTACGCATGCTGCGGCCACCTACTGCTGGCTACACCTATCCCTGGCTACGCATGCTGCGGCCACCTACTGCTGGCTACACCTATCCCTGGCTACGCATGCTGCGGCCACCTACTGCTGGCTACACCTATCCCTGGCTACGCATGCTGCGGCCACCTACTGCTGGCTACACCTATCCCTGGCTACGCATGCTGCGGCCACCTACTGCTGGCTACACCTATCCCTGGCTACGCATGCTGTGGCCACCTACTACTGGCTACACCTATCTCTAACGGCACCAGGACTTTTGCAGGAGCAGGGTGAGCCTTTTTACAGTTTTAACCGGCATGCCAAATCTTCCATCGGCTTAATCAGATGCATGCCGATGGAGGGGGGGCACCCCACACTGGGGTGAGGGGCACATTAATGTAAGTGGGGGTTCCAGGTCCAAAACATTGTAATACTGTATTTGTTTTTTTTTAGACATACTGTGAAATTTCATACCTTTGCAACTCGCACACAATACAGTGTGAGGACACCAAATACTGTAAAAAAAAGTTGAAAAGGACATGACCTATTTAGCAACTTTGCATGGTATTTGGAAACACCCACTTACAACACTACAGTAGTGATTAAAAAGATTCAATTAACCCCAACAGTCACACCTCTCACTAAATGGAGACACTGTCAGAAGGTGCATTATTATTATTTAAGGATGTCATTTGTGGCCCAGTATTAGCATGGCTTGTGTCACATGTAGACTGGGCTGTACTCGTGTTTAACTTACTTATTGCAAAGGTTATTAACAAGCAAGATTACTTTAGACTCATGGCCCATACTCACGGGCTACAAATGTCGCCCGTGAGTATGAGCCGTTGCACGGGCGCGCACCCCGAACCATCGCTCGTCGCTGCTGTCGCCAGGCGATTGGCGCGGTCAATCGCCCGTCGACAGTTGCCGCCGCATCTCCGCCGCAACTGTCGCTAGTCCGCGTGGGTATGCGGACTAGCGACAGCAACACCCAGGGAATATCATCAACTTCCGGCGGGGAGAGGAACAACATTGACAGCTTCCGCCGCATTAGTTGCCAGGTCCCTCCGCCGTGTGTATGCGGAGGGACCTGGCGACGAGCTGTCGCCAGCCTGTCGCGCACACGCTCACGTGCTGGCGACAGGCCACTTATGCAGCCCGTGAGTATGGGCCATTAGTGTACCCAAACCCCCCCCACCCCTGCGCGAGCACATCATCCTCCACCAGCTCTGCATCTCCCAAAAGACAGTCAATAAGCCTTTGCACAGTAGCACAGAACCGATAGGGTTTAGCTTTTTCTGCCAAAGCGGGTCCATGGCCATGCTACTGCAACATGCCTGAGCTATATGCGCATGCACAGTAGCACAGACTCCATCGCAGTTGGGATTTTCCCATAAACCCCAAGCAGGTCTGTGCTACTGCGCAGTCACAGTGAAGCCACAAGCTTTGGGGGTCTCGGCACTGGAACAGCCTGGCGGAGGATGTATTAAACTGTTACTATGTGTAGTACTGACACATGAAAACACGCAGCACAGAATGAAAGGGAAGTACTATCAGAAGCTTCAATTAACCATTATCCTGTCAATGCCTACTAAGATCAGATAATGAGTAAAGGAGGATGGGATGTATGTCATTCAACAGAGAAAGGATATGCTTCATCCAGGCAGGGCTGAGGAGTCGGTACAAAAATCTTCCGACTCCAACTCCTCGGTTTATGAAACCATGACTCCAACTCCGGGTACCCAAAATGGCTCTGACTCCTCGACTCCGACTCCTTAGTCTAATACTTAACAGGGCTGTGAACTTTGTACAAAAAAAAAAAAAAAAAAAAAAAAATCATCCGACTCCTGACTCAGTTTATGAAATCAACGACTTCAACTCCGGGTGCCCAAAATTGCCCCGACTCCACAGCCCTGCATCCAGGTAAGCTATATTCATCCAACCAAATAGTAGGATCAGAGCAGATTTACAATATGAAATACCATCACAATATTAAATGCGTAAAGTATAGATTGCACAAACCATCTCCCTCTATATGTGTGTATTATCACCTTTGCAGTCCATTCAGAACGCGTACATATGTAATAGCCGCTGGGAGACTTGGGCGCAGGATACAGCCGGTATATGGCTTGTCCTGCTGCTGCACAAGTCCCGGTGGCGTTAATTACTATTCCCCCTCCAGGTCCACGTGGATAGTGGGGAATGATATAATTTGGCTTCCAGCTATTGCTGGAGGCCGAATTATATTGTTTTAAAATGTAACTTCTGCTCAGTCTTCTGACGGCGCCGAAGTTACTCACTGTGCGCCCAAACCTCCAGCTCTGTGATTACAGCGGTCGCTCCAGCACTCCTTTAGTATAGTGTACTGGTTAAAATGAGCCTGAACTCTTGCACAGGACAGAAGGAAAACAGAGAACTGTAGTTCAGAATCTACCTAGAGAAACTACAAAATACTGTATGTTCAGTCTGTTTGCTGTTACAGGAGCACAGTAACTAAGCTTTTGGCATTATTCCCTAGCAGTACTAGAGTCCCAGGTTCAGCTTTGTCCAAGGCACTGAGTGAAGTTTGAACACAACCCACATGATGCACGAGTTTGTTTCAATTACTTCGGTTTTCTCCTGCACCCTAAAAACATAGGTTTAATGAAACCGACACTAATGTGCTTTCAACCACGTTCTGAGCTATGAATTAGAGTATGTTTACAGTAGGGAATACATGGTAAGCTCCACTGGGAAACAGACAATTAACCATGCACTAAGATGATATCAGCGCTAAATAAAATGAATAATTCTGCAAATATTTGGCAAATCTGAGTAAAAGTGCCCACAAACTGTCCAATGTTCAGCAAAGAATCGCCCAATCTGATAAATGCAATCGGATTACCACAAAATAAGGAGCTAGTCTAGTTGAGGGGACCCGGCGAGAAACTCAATCGACACCAGCAACCTTTGAAAGTTGTATATTGGGTGCTAGTATGGTTGAGGTGAGCCAGCAAGAATGTTCATAGATAGGGAAACTCCGCTAACGATTAATCCAATGGCACCCTCTCAAACTGAGCGGTTTCTGTAAGTTTGTAGTAATAATATGCCCACAGTATTCGGACAATTAGAATACTTCAAGTTGTAGATGTTGCTGTGAGTGGAGAACTGTTCCCTTTCACACTGGCTCACCTCAATGATACCAGCTCCAAAAATTAAACTATTAGTGGACACAAAAAAGTGCACACTAATACAATCTTACCACTTCTTTGTAATATGAGAGACCTAAAGTATTAATTCAAAGTATACACAGACTACCCTTCATCCAAATTGAGTTGGTAAGATTGTTCACTCAAGACTATTAGTAGTGGGCACATTCATATTACACAAATCAGTGTACAGCCACCTTCAGTCAACCTAGCCTAGAGGGCACTAGTCTACTTCCCCAACCCTGTCCTCAAGGCCCACCAACAATACATGTTTTACAGGAAACCACACACAATCACAGGTGAGGCAATTAGTATTGCAGCAGAGCTGATTAACTTCTGTGGATTTCCACAAAACATGCACTGTTGGAGGGCCTTGAAGACAGGGTTGGGTAATACTGCTTTAGGGCTCAGACACTAAGCACTTTTCTGAGCGCTTTTTGGCCTCCAGAGCTTCCTGAGAGCTTTATTAAAAAAATTCTCCCATTGAATTAATTTATTAAAATCACAGTAAAACGACAAAAAAAATGTGCACAATTTTACCATGATCACGATGTTCCCATGATTTTAATGTAAGTCAATGGGAGCACTTTTTTAAAAAAGCTCTCAGAAAAGGACTTTTAAAGAACAGTTCTATCATAGCACCCTTTTACAGTAAAGAGTTGTGATTGGCTAAATAGTGTGGGCCTAGTTACTAAAGCCTATAGAAAACTTAGCAGTTCAAGAGGGTGCCCTCCAATCAATCACAATAGCAGATTTTCCCCATGAGGTTTCCTGAGGGTGCCCTAAAATCTAGCACCACCTTGAGTTTCTGTGACAAAGTAGGCTTCAACAGAATAACCAAGTAACTTTGGGTACACTGCGGTCTCAGGGCAGAGAAAGTCATCACCCCTTTCATACTGCTGTGCCATCTCCTTCAAGGTGGCCCACACATGATACAATAAAATTATCCAATTTTAAAGCAGTTTGATAAAAACAGTTTTATTGTTTTCAAGAAATCTAATCAAACCCCCCCCCCCCCCCCCCCCCAGTAAATCAGAAGTTGTGGATTTTACTGATCATTTTTTACAAAAATGGAATAGTGTAGGGTAGGTTACCAATTTCTTCAATGTGTGTAGACACAAGCAATTTCTTCAGAGTCTGCAACCTTTTTTCATAATTAGGGAAAAATTGATGAAATTTGTCTGGTACATAGATTAGATTTTTTTAAAATGTTACAATCAAGTAGAACTGATTGTAATTCTTGAAAGAAATGTAAAAAAACCCCTGTATGGTATGTGTGGCCAGCTTCAGAATGAGATGACAGGGTACACTGCACGGGCAGCATCCTGGCACAGTGTGAGCTGTCACCCAGCAGCAGCTGCAGGCAGGGAAGTCACCAGTTGCCGGACAAGCAGCAGAAAGTCGGAGCGGGGAGACTACTTGGCAGGGCTGTCACCTGACCCGGCACCTCACTCACCTTTGACAGGACCCCGCACAGCTCCACGGGCGGCCCGGACTCCGTCTCCAGGTCTTCCTCTGAGCCCGAGGAGTTCCAGCTCTGGTTATCCGACATGAGCGGGAGCCCGAGACTCCGCTGGCCGCCTCCCGACACGACGTGACGCGCTGCTTTCCCCGAGAAGCCGGGCTGCTGCCGGTGCTGTCCGCTGCTCGGAGCCCACCCCACTCGCGAAGGACCCGGATGTAAATACACAGACGGCGGATCACAGCGGCTGACTGCCCAACTCACAGAGCCGCCATCTTCCTTCATTGACGTCAGAGTCCAGAATGAAGGCGGGGAGGCTGCGCTGACATCTTTGGATAGAACCACGCCCATCTTTTTTTGCCCGCCCTCTCAGTCACGCTGAATTATAGTAGGTGTGACACATGGCAGCTCCGCCTTTTTGTTTGCGTTGCGCTCTGAGAAGCGGGCGGCCATGCTGAGTAATGGCAAGATGCCCAGTGTGCAGTAGAAAGGAAACCTGAATTGAGTGAGGGTGAAAAAAAAGTCATAAAGTGCTATACACACAAATCCAATTTTAAAGGACATTCGAAGCGAAAATAAACTAATAAAACAAATGAATGTATCTATCTCCCATCTCCTAAAAATGACTTTTTAAGATATTCCAGTTTCATTTTATGTTTAAATCTACTTTTTAAGTTTTAACTGTTTTATTGTTTTTGCTCAATGGCACATTCATTGAAATATGCCAGAGCTAAAATCTATGAACTATTGATCGTTTTATCTCTTTCCTGCTCTCAGACGCCATTTTCTGCTAGGAAAATGTTTTATAGTTGGAATTTCTTATCAGTGAGGGTCACACTGTAGTCGCTTCCTGTGTGAGTCAGGACTAAGTCAGTCACTTACATACCTGACTTTAACTCTTTCAGGCAGAGAAAGAAAAAAAGGAACACGGCATAGTTGTTAGTGTTTGTGGCACTATACTTACCCATGTCTATCTCATCATGTCACATGTCACTTCAGGTATCCTTTAATCTGCAGACAACTGGCCAATTTTACCACTGCCATGTAGTATGAGGGCTCACAGATTTTGAATACCATGAACAGTGGAGGAATGCTTTCATGCTACATGGAAGTCAGGGGCGTAGCAATAGGGGGTGCAGCGGTAGCGACCGCATCAGGGCCCTTGGGCCAGAGGGGCCCCGAAGGGCCCTCCCTCAACTACAGTATTAGCTTTCTATTGGTCCTGTGCTCATAATAATCACTTCTATAGATACTTTGAATAGTGGTAATCATTAACAAACTGTTTCCCATCCCCTTCTTGCACCTCTGACACTGTAGTTGCCATTGGCAGGTTTTGGTGCACCGTATCAATTGTTATGTATAGAGTGCTTGGGGGGGGGGCCCATTGTAAAACTTGCATCGGGGCCCACAGCTCCTTAGCTACGCCACTGATGGAAGTGGAAAAATTGTCCAGTCATCTGCAGATAAAAATTGGATATGAGTACAGACCTTTACAAGAGCATCTCCACAGAGTGAGTCACAAGTCACATTTTAGCTAAATAAAAAAAGAAAAACAAATCCAGGGAAATAAATGCATAGTGTCACCACACTATTCTAAAGTGAAATAAACTTTTATTGCAGGTTTGTTTTGTTTTTTACAGCTATCAGGTGTAAGAATCTTCACTTCCTGTTTAGATAGGGAATGGGGAAAATCAAGAGGGAATACAAATCCAAATCCAAAAAAGCTTTATTGGCAGGACTAAATACATTTAGCATTGCCAAAGCAAAACAAAACATTAACACGGGGAGGGGGGATTGTGGGAATAAGGTAAGGATATAGGGGGTTGGGGGTATTTAGTCCATAGGTGTGTGGAGGGTGTAAGGGACACAGGGCCGGATTTCTGGCAAGGCCACATAGGCCGTGGCCTAGGGCACCAGAAGTTTTGGGGGCGGCTCAGTGAGGGGCAGGAAAGCTGTTCTATGCAGTCATCCCTATCTACAAGAACAGCTTTAACATTTGAACTCTCTGTCCTGTACTTGTGCCGTCCCTGCAAGACCTGTAAGCTCTATCCTGCAGGTATACATCAGCCTAACTCTCATGGTGACGCAATTGGGTCCATCATTAATGAGATGGAAAGCATAACATAGAATTTCAAAACATAACTTATAATCTATACACGTATTACTAAAATAGCTATTGTCTGTGACACCAATGATGGAAAGTAAGAAGAATTCTCATTGGGGCACAAAGAGATAACAACCATACAGATGGTATAGTTGGCCTTGGGCGGTAAAAAGTACAAATCCGGCCCTGAAGGGACAGCATGGGGGACTGGGATATACAGTCCATAGGGGGTATTGGGGGTGTACAGTCCATGTGGTATCACGT
Organism: Hyperolius riggenbachi; assembly: GCF_040937935.1. Lineage (NCBI taxonomy): Eukaryota > Metazoa > Chordata > Amphibia > Anura > Hyperoliidae > Hyperolius > Hyperolius riggenbachi. The sequence continues at coordinate 587,383,710 of NC_090646.1, forward strand.
TCCTCTCAGTTGGTGGCAGGCTGTGACATATCGGGCAGCTATTTGCACGGTTGTTTCCTCCTCCCCAGTAGGATGTAGAGTTTCTTCTCCTCATCTGTGTGTGAGGAAACGCGGAAAAGCCGCCGCGTGTGCCAAGTGGCAGGCGGCTGACTCCGCGTCCTACGCGGCGGTTTGCTTGCGTCTGGTTGTGTGGTGGAACGCGGAAAAGCCGCCGCATGTCCTGACAGCAAAGCGGCTGTTTGCATGCAGCAGCATGTGCTTGGTGTGGCTGGGTCTGTTAGTGCATCTAGGCAGATGGAGAGCTATGCTCGCGCGTGCCTGAATTCAGGACCTTTATACCTGCAGAGGAAGGTCAGCTGATTCCTGCAGGACTCATGATTGGCTGAATGGTTCGGGCGGGGCAGCAGAGTCCAGCAACTATATATTCTGCTGCTTAGTCAGTTGCTGGTTGCCTGTCGTTGCAATCACTTCGTGGTAGCACGCAGACCCTTAGTCAGATCCGAAAGTGTGCCGGGACCAGCTGGAGCTGTAATCCTACACTTAGCTAGATTCTGTTGATAGTCTAAAGTACTAGTTTGATTGTGATTATCTGTTATGACTTTCTGCCTGTCTGTCTACACCAGGGCCGGGCCGAGGCATAGGCTGGAGAGGCTCCAGCCTCAGGGCGCAGTGTAGGAGGGGGCGCAGAATTCATTCAGCTGCCATTCCTAATTGTGTTTGAAGCAGTAAGAAATAAGAAAAGGGGATACATGGCAGTGACTGCAAGTCAGATAACTAGATATTAAGGTGTTGGGGAGGTTGTGGGCCCTGTGGCGCCTTTTAGTCTAATAGCAATCAGGGTGTGAGGCTGGGGTGGGAGGGATGGAGGGGCGCACTTTGGTGTCTCAGCCTTGGGTGCTGGAGGACCTTGTCCCGGCACTGGTCTACACTGCCTCTGTCTTCTGATCCTGTACTTTGTTTGTCTGTGAGTTGCCGACTTGGCCTTCCCAACCCTGAGAACTATCTCTATCGCTAGGAGATAGTTCATGCCTGTATGTGCTGGGCACCTGCTTCACAGGGCCAGCTCTGTATGTGCTGGGCACCTGCTCCATAGGGCCAGCTCTGTATCTGCTGGGCACCTGCTCACAGGGCCAGCGCTGTATTTGCTGGGCACCTGCCCCTCAGGGCCAGCGCTGTATTTGCTGGGCACCTGCTCCCCAGGGCCAGCACTGTATGTGCTGGGCATCTGCTCCTCAGGGCCAGCACTGTAAGTGCTGGGCACCTGCTCCACAGGGCCAGCTCTGTATTTACTGGGTACCTGCTCCATAGGGCCAGCTCTGTATTTGCTGGGCACCTGCTCCCCAGGGCCAGCGCTGTATTTGCTGGGCACCTGCTCCTCAGGGCCAGCACTGTATGTGCTGGGCACCTGCTCCACAGGGCCAGCTCTGTACTTACTGGGTACCTGCTCCATAGGGCCAGCTCTGTATTTGCTGGGCACCTGCTCCCCAGGGCCAGCGCTGTATTTGCTGGGCACCTGCTCCACAGGGCCAGCTCTGTATTTACTGCCCCAGGGCCCATGCTGTATTCATTGGGAACCTGCTCCTCAGGTTCCTCAAGCTTGTTACTATTCTTCTGTATTCTGATCTTGTACCTTGTCATTCTGATACCCTGTTGCCGAACCTCGGCTCGCTCTTAGACTCTGCATCTGACTCCTGATTCTGTACCCCGATATTTCTGTTACCCTGTTGCCGAACCCTGCTTGTTTATTAGTCTCCACCTCTGCGTTCTGAATCTGTACTGTATCTGTCCGTGTGTTACGACCTGGCTTGCCTGACTTCGAGAACTGACCTTACTGTTAGAGGCAGTTCCCAGATCTGTTAGTGACACTCTCTCCTAGGTGTCACTCACGTTTTGTCCTTCCTACGCTCCACCTGACTCCTCCCCTGGGAGATTCAAGGCCTTCGGAAGGAATCTGTATTGCTGCAGTACTTCATACTGTACGGCACTTGTTTCTGAGGCTTAGTCCTCGAGGTATTACTGTTGCACCAAGCACTTACACTAGAGGTTAGCGTTATATCGGATTATCGGTGATACTGCAGATCATCGATAATCGGGTATATTCTGCATTCTCGGTGATACTGCAGTTCACCGGTAATCAGACCCTCTCTCTGCTACACCGATCGTGACACTGTGGAGGTAAAATCATGGATCTGGTCAGAGAGTCTCTGGAAGTGGGCGGTCCTCACAGGTGCGTATTTGCTGCAGTGTAGCAGGAAGTGGGCCTCATCCTCCAAGTTCACATTGTCTGCACAGTCTCTCCTCCCGGGGCTTCCATGTCTGTCTGTGCCGCCCTTTCTCTACCACCAAGTTGTGGGCTCTCAGACGGTACAGGCTCAGGGTCTGTCTGTCTTTGTGGTGATGTAGCCTCTCCAGATATGGAGCCATTGTGTACTCCCTCTGTAGTGATTGGTAGACAGTGAGTTTCTGGGAGTTCTTTATGTCACTTCTCCATTCCTCTATGTATCGTTCCTTGCAGCTTTCTATAGTCCCTTTTGTTTGGGCTTTTGTCAGCCTATCTTGGTGGTCTTGGTTGGGCTGGCTGCTGATGCTTTGCTTAAAAAGCAGGGTGGTATGGCCTCGCCCCCCTGGCTCAGTGAGGCTTTATGGTGGTAAGTGCTGGGGTTGCTGCTCTGTATATGCGTCCAGTATGAGAGTGCCCTCTGCTGGATAGTCAGTCATAGTGGGAATCTACCTAGCTCTGCCCGGCAGGCTGAGTTCGAGGTGCTGCGATGGACTTGGAGAAGATACTTGCAGAACTCTAGATGGAAGATTTTTGTTGGGCTGGAGTCCCATTTTGATTGGTCAGGGTAGGTGACCGGGCCCCATACCTCACTGCTATAGAGCAGGATTGGGGTGATGATGCTGTCGAATATCTTTACTCAGACTCTCACTGGTGGTTTTAGGTGGTAAAGCTGTCTTCTGATGGCATAAAATGTTCTGCAGGGTTTTTCTTTTAGGGCTTTTACTGCCGATTTAAAGCTCCCTGATTGGTTGATCTCCAGCCCCAGGAAAGTGTCGCTGTTGGTGGACACCAGTGGGGAGCCATTTAGTATAAATGAGGAGGTGGGGTTTTTATTTTCATTCTTCCTCTGGAACACCATCACTTTCGTCTTGTCCTGCTTCCTCTCTGACTACAGTGGTCCCTCATGTGAGCCTGCAGCACATAACAGGTCACATGAGGCACCGCTATAGCCATGGATACAGGACGCTGGACCGGTCAATGGAGATCCCATCTCTGGAATGCTGAGAGCAGGTGAGTGAAGCGGTGCCGCGCCGGGAAATGGAAGCAAAAGATTCACGTTACTTCATGGAAGAACCGCCCCTGATAACTGATCATGTTATTCTGACTCACTGCATGCAGGCTTTGAATTAATGGCTATGTCCAATCTCCTTTACAATTCACACACATTATAGCGTGTGCGTTATGCAATATACCACTGTGAATCCAGCTTTTGTTGGGTTCTGCTGGTTATTGAATAACTGTACTTGGACTTCCAGAAGAGACAGGCTTCCAGAACTGCCAGAGAAAGGCAGCTTTGCAAAGCATAATTATTTGAAAAAGTGAACCTTTTTTATTTTTTTTAAAATATACATTTCTATTACATCTGTATAGTGTTTGGTCTCAGACTCTCAGTCACTCATTGAATCTACAGTAACCAGCAAAGCACTTCAGTTATAGAATAGAAAGACTTTTTGCCGTTAAACAGTGGCATCAAACAGATCAAACAGATCCGGTAAACAGATCCGGTAAAGCGGATCCGATCTCTGCTTCAATGGATCCAAAATGCTTGTTCACACTGGCAAACGGATCCACGAAAACTGATCTGATCACCAGTCAATCGGTTCCGTTGCCACTCTATTCTTCCAATGAGCAGGCAGGTGAGGGAGGGTTCACTTACCCAGGCTTCCGTCTTCCTGCAATTGCATCCCAGATCACGTCACGTGACTAGTACTACCACGCTTCCTCACCCAACCCGGATGGAGGAAGCGTGGTAGTCATTTGACGTGACGTGGGACACAACAGGAAGACGGAAACTTGGGTAAGAAACCCTACCTCACCCGCCCACTCACACTTGCGTCCCCACATCCCCCCAGACTAACACCCCCAATGGAGCGTCCCCACATCCCCCCAGACCCCCTCTCCAGTGGAGGGTCCCCACATCCCCCTCAGACCCTAACCCTCAAACCCCTCCCCCCCCCCTCCACACTAGTGTGAAGAAACGTTTGGTTCTCCCTTTGCCCCCAATGCAGGACTTCATCTTCCGTTTCCGGTTGGCTAGGCTCAGCGGTCCAAAAAAATAGGCAAACTTGCGGTCCATTCCGCGGATCGTGCGGAACAGATCCGTTGAAACGTACGCACGTGAACGCTTCCATAGGTTAACATTGGATCCATTTGCATCCGTTCCATTTGTACAGTATCTGTTCCAATCTGGGAATGGACCGTTTTTTAACCCAGGTGTTAAACGGGCCTGGCTGTGAGCTCACAAATTGCAAAGGGTTTTCCACTAGTTCTCATAAACAGAAGCACATGCCAAGTGACTGTGCAAGTTTTCAAGTCAGTGTCAGCTGGCAACTGAAATGTTATCCTGGCAACTACCATAGGTGTCAAATGGCTGAGAGAGTGCACTTCCTCTCCAGTGTGCAAGATTTTCCAAAACGAAAGTCCACACAATCCACAGTGTATGAAAATCCAAAAAGGTTTATTTAGGCAACAGGTACAGCATAACAATGGCTAAGCTCAAGGCTTCTACTCTGGTGGCAAACAGTGCTGCAGGGAAACTCACAGGTCAGGATCCACTGAGGTGAACATGAGCAGTATATTTGTGATAGAGAGGACAGGACAGAGCTGATTCCTGCCAGGTTTGCATGGAAAAAGGGGGAGGTGTGAGAGGGGTCCAGATTCAATTGCTTGCAGTTGTATGTATGTATGTATGTGTGGTGCAGTGGTGCTAAAAACTGCACCACACCTCCAACAACCTCAGATCAGCAGGATCCATAAACTCCCAGAGTGCATCTCAAAACCTGTTAAGCCAGCGCTTTCTGTCATGCTGCCCCTACTCTTTGGAACTCCCTACCACACACAGTAAAGACAGCCCCAGGGGCGTTGCTATCCCCAAAGATCAGTGACACGTGCCACGGATCTATTCTGGGGTGCCCCGAATGTCCCCTAGACAGAGTCAGAGCTGTGGTGCCTCAATGGTGGGCATGCTGTGAGCTGTGATGCATCAATAGGGGGTATGCTGGGTGCTGCAGTGCCTCTATGTAGGCATGTTGGGTGCTGTGGTGCCTTAATTGGAGTATGCAGGGAGATGTGCTAATTCTGTGGGGGCATGCTGGGAGTTATGGTGCCTCAATGGGAGGCCGTGGGAGCATGAGAGAGGGTCCATTAGAAGGTCAGGGAATGCTATGGGGGGACTGCCAGACAACCTGGCAGCAGGCCAGCCCACTCAGAAGAAAGTCAGACCAGCCAGCATAGAATCCAAGTAACTCTGCCTAGTTATGTTTAAGGGCTCGTTTCCACTAGTGCGGCGTGCGTCTCGCAGACGCACGCCGGCACTGAGCGGGTGGGTGGGATCGCAGGTGAATCCCATGAGCCGTGCCATGCACGGCTATGGGATTCGCAGCCTCCGGCGCGAATTCTGCGGGGGGTTTCGGCCGAATCGCTCCCGCAAGCGATTCGGCCGCGGCGCCGTTATCCCCTATGGCAGAGTTTCCCTGTGCGATTCATGTGCGGGGAAACGCTGCGCAATCGCGGCGGAAACCGCGATAGTGGAAACGGGGCCTCAGTGGCACTACTTATTAAGTGGCACTACTTATGCTGCATTTATTTATTTTTTTGTATTAATGGGGGGGCTTCATTCAACATTTTGCTGGGAATTCCTACTCAGACCACTGTTAAGTTCATGTAAATTTGGCTCCACCCATAACCACACCCACATTCTGTTACGTGGCCCCACCCATTTTTTGACACGAATATCCAAAAGTGCCCAAGATCTCTTAGGATCTCTTAGGATCCTAGCAACGCCCCTGGACAGCCCCATCCCTGGACTGGAGCTATTTATAGTGTACCCGAGGTGGTGCGGGGGGGGGGGGGGTAGGGAAACACAGGCATGTTCCCTGCTGCTGGGCATGCCCCTGTGCCCTCCCGGCGCTCTCGCCCCCCCCCCCCCCCCCACCGCCACGCTGTAATTTGGCAATATGCAACTGTCACCAATTGTCGAGACGAGAGTAAGGGAGGAGAGGTAATGTCTGCTTAAACACCCACTCTGGGCTTTCTTGCAGGTCTTCCCTAGCTGCCATTGGGCAACTCTGTCACTCACTGGCCGCAATCCCCCGAACCGCCCCCCCCCCCTCGCGCCCCTCCCCGCCTCCCTGCACACTGCTCTGTGTGCGACGCAGAGCAGCTCTTCCAGTGTCGTGACCCCAGAGGTCACGAAAAAGAAAGTCGGCCCTAGCTGGCCACAGGAGCCACAGAAAGTGGCGGGGTTTACGGCTCCCTGATACGCCCAACCCCCCGGATCAGGTGGCATTGCTTTTTATTTACTAATATTCCCCACCTTGGGTTTACTTTAAATCCAGGGTGAAAAGCCACCTGTTTAGCCTGGCATTTGCGTACATGTAGAATTTTTCCTTCATTATTTTACCACAATTATTCAACCAATTAATGGTCTGAGCCATCCTTATGCACTTTGAGGTCCCTGACACACCGGAGAGCGTTTTCATTTAAAGGGACCCAGAGCAGACATTAAAAAAGGGAAATGAACTTACCTGGGGCTTCCTCCAGCCCCTCGTAGTTGATGAAGTCCCTCTCCGTTTAGCGGCGACTTCGGCCAAAGTCATGGGCCAGTGCGCATGCGCGGCCCCCCGCACGCCCGTCGCCTTAAGCTTTCTGTGCACGCACAGTTCTTGAAATAATTAACTGTGCGTGTGCAGAATGCTAATGGTGACAGGCGTGCGAGCGAGACGGGTGCGTAGAGGGGCGGCGCACTGGCTCATGACTTTGGCCGAAGTTACCGCCTAACGGAGCCGCTCAGGAAGAACGTGTGCAGAATGCTAATGGTGACAGGCGTGCGAGCGAGACGGGCTCACAGAGGGGCGGCGCACTGGCTTATGACTTTGGCCGAAGTTGTCGCCTAACGGAGCCGTTGAGGGAAGAACGGAGGGAGCCCCGAGGCTTCCATTGACTTAATACATTAATTTTTTTTTTTTATTTCAAACTGCAGTTGCTGCAATTTTATTGTAAGTCAATGGAAGTGGTTTTTTTTACAAACTAAAACGACCCACAAAATGCTCTCCGGTGTGTCAGGGCCCTGAGTCCTACAGGAGAAAAGTACTTTTCAAATGTTGTTTTCTTGTTGTTGTGTCCAGTGGAAGAAATACACAAACACTAACACAAACATGTACTGTAAGGCCCGGTTCACAACGGCATTAAAAATGTTAATCAATAGGATCCATTCACATTGCACTGTTAGAATGGATCTGTTTGGCGGAGCGCAAGTTTGGGGAGGTGTAACGAACGGTGTAGCACAGAGAGGATCTGATTACCGGTGATCTGTAGTATCACTGGGAATACAGATATATACCAGATTATAGATGATCTGCAGTATCACCGATAATCCGATATACTAGCTAACCTCTGGACACCTGAGTAAAGTGTAGTGTTTGGTGTAACTGTAACACTAAGAGGCCTAAGCCTTAAGGCAGTAAGGAGTACTGCACGGATTCCTTCTGAAGACCTGAACTCTCCTAGGAGGGAGGAGTCAGGCTAAGATAGGAAGGACTCTCTGATAGTGACACTCATTGAGGAGGTGTCACTAACAGGACTGGGAACCGCCTCTAACAGTAAGGTCGGTTCTCCAGGTCGGACAAGCCAGGTAGTCAACACACAGACAGATAAAGTACAGATTCAGAAAGCAGATGCGGAGTCTTAATAAACAGGCAGGGTTCGGCAACAGGGTATCAGAAATTTTGAGGTACAGAATCAGGAGGCAGATGCAGAGTCTAAGGACGAGCCGGGGTTCGGCAACAGTGTATCAGAATGACAAAGTACAGGATCAGAGTTCAGGAGAATGGTCAGGCAGGCAGAAGGTCATAAAAAATAATCACAAACAAACTAGTACTTAAAGCTATCAACAGAATCTAGCTAAGTGTAGGATGACAGCTCCAGCTGGTCCCGGCACACTTTAGGATCTGACTAAGGTCTGAGTGCTACCACGTTGTGTTTGCAACGCCAGACAACCAGCAACTGAACAGCCGGCAGAATATATACACAGGCATCTCTCCAGCACCTCCCTAAGTGCTGGACCAATGAGAAGAGGCCTAGCCGTCAGCTGACCGAGCAGGTCAGCTGACCTTTTTCTGGCTGCCATATATGCTCTGCCTCTCCGCGCGCACGCGCGTCACTCTGAATCTAGAGGGACTATGAGTCCCAGCCACACCAGCACCGCTCTGCGGTGTCTCAGGGCCATGCGGGCTAACCGCCACGTCAGACGCGGCGGTTTCTCCGCGCTCCGCCATGCCCTTGAGGGAAGCAGCCGCCTCACGCTGAGTAGAGGCGGCTGCTTTCCCGCGATGCCTCACAGTAACACCAAGAGGAGTGGACTCCGGACAGCTCCCACCAGGTTTCTCGGGATGTAAGGCATGAAACTCCTTCCTCAATTCGTCTGCATGCATACGACTCCTCGGTACCCATTCTCTCTCCTCAATGCCATACCCTCTCCAATACACTAAATATTGTACCGAGTTCTGTACAATGCGTGAGTCTAATATTTTCTCCACCTCGTATTCGGGTTGGTCATCTACCATCACAGGAGGAGGAGGAGTGGGACCCACCTGGACCGCAGGTTTAAGGAGAGACACGTGAAAAGATCTTACGCCCCGCATACTGGCCGGAAGATCTACAGCATAAGTGACATTGTTGATTTTCTTGGTCACAGAAAACGGACCCACAAACCTGGGACCCAATTTGGCTGATGGCTGTTTCAGGGTCAAATGACGTGTGGAAACCCAGACTAAGTCCCCTGGTTGAAACTTCCATTCCACAGAACGTTTCTTGTCCGCTTGACCCTTTTGACTTAGAAACGCCTTCTCCAAATTACTCTTAACAATCCCCCAATTGTCTTTGAGTGACTTCTGCCAAGCCTCCAGTGCTGGGAACGGAGTGGAGGCCACTGGCAATGGGGAAAATTTAGGCAATCTCCCGGTCACTACCTGAAACGGAGAGAATCCCGAGGAGGAGCTTCTCAAATTATTGTGCGCAAATTCAGCGAATGGTAAAAACTTGACCCAATCGTTCTGCGCTTTAGCCACATAACATCTCAAAAATTGTTCCATTGACTGATTGATCCTCTCCATTTGCCCATTGATCTGTGGGTGGTAGCCTGACGAGAATGACAGCTCCATGCCCATTTGATGACAAAATGCCCTCCAAAATCCAGACACAAATTGGACTCCCTTATCTGACACAATGTTTTCCGGAATGCCATGCAGCCGGAAAACGTGAATGATGAACAATTCGGCCAGTTCCTGAGCCGAGGGGAGTACTTTCAGGGGCACAAAATGGGCCATTTTGCTAAAGCGGTCGACTACCACCCAAATGACCGACATGCCTTCAGACCTGGGCAATTTCCCCACAAAATCCATGGACAGGTGGGTCCATGGCTCACTCGGGGTGGGCAAAGGCTGTAACCTTCCCACAGGTGCCAGCCGGGAGGGTTTACTTTTAGCACATACCGCACATTCCCTGACATATTCCTTGCAGTCTGTTGCCATAGAAGGCCACCAAGCACATCTGGCAATCAGATCCTGCGTTCTGGCAGCTCCAGGGTGACCAGCATTCTTATGGGCGTGAAACATTTGTAGAACCTGTAGACGAAACGGTAATGGGATAAACATAACCCCCTCAGGTTTTCCCTCAGGGTCATCCTGCTGAAAGGGACCCAGAACCTCTGCCCAATCTTCCCAGGTCTCTGTGGCTGCTAACACTAACCTCTGCGGGATGATGGACTCAGGAACGGGGGGCTGTGCTGTCTCTGGTTCGAAACATCTGGACAGGGCATCTGCCTTGATGTTTTTGCTGCCTGGAGTGTACGTGAATATAAATCTGAACCTCGTAAAAAATAAAGACAAACGGGCCTGACGGGGACTTAGTCTCTTAGCCCCCTCGATGTATTCCAAATTCTTGTGATCAGTGTAAACCGTGATCGTATGTTCTGCCCCTTCTAACCAATGGCGCCATTCTTCAAACGCTAATTTAATGGCCAGAAGTTCCCGGTTGCCTATATCGTAGTTTTTTTCTGCCGGTGAAAACCTACGGGAAAAATAAGCGCATGGATGTAATCTGCCCTGCAACCCTGGCCGTTGAGACAGCAGTGCACCGCCCCAACCCCAACCTCCGAGGCATCAAACTCCACAATAAAGGGAAAGGACGTGTCTATATGTCTCAAAATAGGCGCTGAGCAAAACAATTTTTTCAGGTGAGAAAAGGCTGCCACAGCCTCAGAGGACCAGTGGTTGGTATCTGCCCCCTTTTTTGTGAGACTGGTAAGGGGGGCAATTATCGTGGAGTACCCCTTCATGAACCTCCTATAGTAGTTCGCAAAACCCAAAAATCTCTGCAGGGGCTTCAACCCCACTGGCTGTGGCCATTCCAAAACAGCTGTAACCTTGGCAGGATCCATTGACAGGCCTGAGGTGGAAATCACATACCCTAAAAACGTGACAGTGGTCACCTCAAAAATACACTTCTCCACTTTGGTATAAAGCATATTTTGCTGCAATTTATCCAACACAAATTTAATGTGGATCCTGTGCTCGGAGAGGTTGTTGGAATAGATTAGTATATCGTCGAGGTATACCAGCACAAATCTACCCAACACCTCCCTGAATACCTCGTTGATTAATTCTTGGAAGACGGCTGGCGCATTGCACAACCCGAAGGGCATCACTAAGTACTCATAATGCCCGTCGGGTGTGTTGAAGGCCGTCTTCCATTCATCGCCCTTTCTAATGCGGATCAGGTTGTATGCACCCCTCAGATCTAACTTTGAGAAGATCTTAGCGTTTGTGACCTGCGTGAATAAATCGTCTATCAATGGTAACGGATAACGATTCTTCACCGTGATTTTATTCAGGCCACGGTAATCGATGCAAGGTCGAAGACCTCCGTCTTTTTTCTTAACAAAAAAGAAACCGGTCCCCGCAGGCGACCGGGAGGGGCGAATAAACCCTTTGGCTAGATTGTCACGGATGTACTCCTGCATAGCTACTTTCTCTGGTCCAGACAAATTATACAGGTGACCCCTAGGGGGCATACAACCAGCACGGAGATCGATGGGGCAATCGAAAGGGCGATGAGGAGGTAATTTATCAGCAGCCTTGGGACAGAATACATCCGAGAATTCAGAGTACTGCTCGGGAACCCCCTTCACATGAATCTGGGTCTGACCTAAAGTCACTTTCCCTAGACACTGCTGGGAACAGAAGTCTGACCAACTGGTTAATTGTCCTGTAGCCCAACTAATCTGTGGTGAATGGAGCTGCAGCCAGGGCATTCCTAAGACAATTGTGGAGGTAGTCATATGTAATACAAAAAAACTTAAACTTTCCTTATGCAGTACCCCAATAGTGACTTCCACCCCTGGTGTCTGTGACAGCGGACGGTCCCTTTGTAGCGGGGAGTCGTCCACGGCAGTAACCTGAATAGGTGGTTTTACTGGGGTGAGTGGAATGCCCAACTTCTCTGCAAACTCGGAACTCATAAAATTAGCCACGGATCCTGAATCTACAAAGGTCTTCGTGGCTTCAGATTTGTCCCCCCACGTAATCGTACATGGAAGGAGCAAACGTTTTTCTTTTAAGGGTATGAGTCGGGCGCCTAGGGTGCTACCCCCTACAACTCCTAGGCGGTAGCGTTTCCCGGCTTATTAGGACAGTTTCGTACCCTATGCCCTCCTTCAGCGCAGTACAGACAGAGTTGCATAGTCATTCTCCGTCTTCGCTCCACCTGGGTCAATTTTGACCGACCGATCTGCATCGGCTCAGGAGGAGGCAAGACCGGAGAAGATGAGACAGAGGAGGATGGCGTTACCAGGGGTGCAGCGGGAGGTGCCGTGTAAGATGTGTACCGGACACTATGACTACCCCTGGTCTGTCTCTGATAACGCAACCTGCGATCAATGCGAATGGCCGATGAAATGGCCTCATCGATCGTTCTGGGCTCGGGCTGACTCAGCATCAGATCGGAGACCTCATCAGATAGGCCTGACAAAAAGCAATCCAACAGGGCATAGGTGTCCCACCTATAAGGTGTAACTGACCACCTTCTAAATTCAGCCGCATAATCTTCGACCGGACCTTTGCCTTGACGCAAAAGCTTGAGCTTCCGCTCAGAAGTTGAAGCAAGATCCGGGTCGTCGTAAATTATTGCCATGGCTTTAAAGAATTCCTCCACAGAGGTAAGGGCTAAGTCACCAGCAGGCAAATTGTACGCCCAGGTCTGGGAGTCACCAGATAGCAAGGTTTTAATAAATATGACCCGTTGGGTCTCAGTCCCCGAGGATCGGGGTCTCAACTCGAAATACGATAACACTCTACTCTTAAAATTCCGGAAGTCAGACTTGTGGCCGGAAAATTTATCAGGTACGGGCATACGTATGTCATCACTAGGAGGGGATCGCACCTCATCAACTGACGTCTGGAGGGTTAGCACAGAGCCTGATAGGGCATCAATTAATGCTTTGTGCTGGCCCAGTGCTTGATGGATGTTATTCACCGAAGTGGCAAGCACACCCAGAGGGTCAACGCGTGCGTCCATCTGTTTTTTGGTCTGGCGTTCTGTAACGAACGGTGTAGCACAGAGAGGATCTGATTACCGGTGATCTGCAGTATCACTGGGAATACAGATATATACCAGATTATAGATTATGTGCAGTATCACCGATAATCCGATATACTAGCTAACCTCTGGACACCTGAGTAAAGTGTAGTGTTTGGTGTAACTGTAACACTAAGAGGCCTAAGCCTTAAAGGACTTACGAGGCCAAAATGGCTAAAAAAAGCCAAGTACCTTTAAGATGTTTAAATGCACGGAGGACGCCATCCGTGCCCTCCGTGCAGTTCCGCCGGGTCCCCTTCCTGTGATCGCCCCCCGTGCCGATCGCGACCCCACAGGCCGGGTCGGGCTCTCGTTCCGCTCCCAATATGGCCGCTTCCTCTGGCCGCGGCTGCGCAGTCCGCCTGGCCGCTAGTGCGGCTGCGCAGCTCTACGGCCAACCCCTCCGATCCACACTACAGTGCGTGGTTCGGGGGGTTGGCCGTAGAGCTGCGCAGCCGCACTAGCGGCCAGGCGGACTGCGCAGCCGCGGCCAGAGGAAGCGGCCATATTGGGAGCGGAACGAGAGCCCGACCCGGCCTGTGGGGTCGCGATCGGCACGGGGGGCGATCACAGGAAGGGGACCCGGCGGAACGGCACGGAGGGCGCGGACGGCGTCCTCCGTGCATTTAAACATCTTAAAGGTACTTGGCTTTTTTTAGCCATTATGGCCTCGTAAGTCCTTTAAAGCAGTAAGGAGTACTGCACAGATTCCTTCCGAAGACCTGAACTCTCCTAGGAGGGAGGAGTCAGGCTAAGATAGGAAGGACTCTCTGATAGTGACACTCAGGAGGAGGTGTCACTAACAGGACTGGGAACCGCCTCTAACAGTAAGGTCGGTTCTCGAGGTCGGACAAGCCAGGTAGTCAACACACAGACAGATAAAGTACAGATTCAGAAGGCAGATGCGGAGTCTTAATAAACAGGCAGGGTTCGGCAACAGGGTATCAGAAATATCGAGGTACAGAATCAGGAGGCAGATGCAGAGTCTAAGGACGAGCCGGGGTTCGGCAACAGTGTATCAGAATGACAAAGTACAGGATCAGAGTTCAGGAGAATGGTCAGGCAGGCAGAAGGTCATAAAAAATAATCACAAACAAACTAGTGCTTAAAGCTATCAACAGAATCTAGCTAAGTGTAGGATGACAGCTCCAGCTGGTCCCGGCACACTTTAGGATCTGAGTGCTACCACGTTGTGTTCGCAACGCCAGACAACCAGCAACTGAACAGCCGGCAGAATATATACACAGGCATCTCTCCAGCACCTCCCTAAGTCCTGGACCAATGAGAAGAGGCCTAGCCGTCAGCTGACCGAGCAGGTCAGCTGACCTTTTTCTGGCTGCCATATATGCTCTGCCTCTCCGCGCGCACGCGCGTCACTTGTCTCAGGGCCATGCGGGCTAACCGCCGCATCAGACGCGGCGGTTTCTCCGCGCTCCGCCATGCCCTTGAGGGAAACAGCCGCCTCACGCTGAGTAGAGGCGGCTGCATTCCCACGATGCCTCACAGGAGGCTGCAATAATTCCAGAGCGATGGACGTGTCACATTGACCGCGCGCTAACAGAACGGAGGGTCATCAATGAAAAACAAATCTGTTCCATGAATGGATCGGTTTTTTTTTCACGGATCAGTTTTTCATCTGTGCAGTGTGAACTGGGTTTAAACCATTACACAGTATCTCACAAAAGTCAGTATGCCGCTTTCATTTCTGTACATATTTTATTATTTCTTTTCACGGGCAACATTGAAGATGACATTTTGATTCAATGTTATGTAGTCAACATACAGCTTGTTTAAGGCAGGGAATATATATTTCCATGTGAGAGAAAGAGAATACACATTTCCGCTTTGTTGCTTTTTCGCACATCATGTGAAATTTCTGTGGCTGACAGTCAGCTGGCTGTCAGGCTGAAGTGTGCGCAAAACGTTAAGAATTGTCCACAGAAAACTGTGACCGTTTTCCAAAACGGACTTGATTACGAGAATTTGCGACCCCTAAACTACCAGTGTAAATTTGCTATCCCATCAAAATAATTCAACACCTAGCCATTAATGTCTAATACAGTAGAATATTGTTATAAAAAAGTGTCATATATACAGTGCAAACAACAATTTTAAAGTATACCTGAGATGGCAGCAGGGGCAAACCCAGGATTTTCAAGGGGGGATTCCTGAAAGGTCTCCCTCAGCCACACTCAATACAGTATAATAATATGGTAGGACATCATGCTGGGTACACATAATACAATTTCCCATCCGACTGACAGGATCTGACAATAATTTCCTAAATGTTCATTCTGCTCCCGATCAACAACTGGATTGTTCAGAAGCAGTTTGGATACAGATAATAATGAGGATAGCTGACATTGCTAATGAAGGGGAAAGTGAAGCATTCACTCAGCACAGGCACGGGGCTGTGCTCATACCTAACTCTGTTACCTGACTCTGTTAAGTTCCCCAGAGCTGTTCATGCTCTTTACACACGCTGCTGCATGCTCTGTACACACGCTGCTGCTCCATGCTCTGTACACACACTGCTGCTCCATGCTCTGTACACACACTGCTGCTCCATGCTCTGTACACACACTGCTGCTCCATGCTCTGTGCACACACTGCTGATCCATGCTCTGTGCACACACTGCTGCTCCATGCTCTGTACACACGCTGCTGCTCCATGCTCTGTATACACACTGCTGCTCCATGCTCTGTATACACACTGCTGCTCCATGCTCTGTACATACACACACTGCTGCTACATCCAAAGTCAACTGTAGCAGGGAAAGAAAGGGGGCGGGGCTGTGAGCTGCAGGGTTCCTGCAGATATTCTGGTGTCTCAACTTGTGCCTGTCCCCAGACACTGCACTTGCCCTGGTCTGAGGGGGGATTCTGGGCAGTTGTAATCCCCCCCTTCCCCTGCATTTGCCTTTGGGCAGGTTCTGCAGGATTTATCCTTACCCAGGGCATTTTCCAGCTCCATGTGGTCTGAGGGTTCCATTGCCATCCTCCCTGGCTGCTATGTTCTCTCGTGTCCCCCTCCTCTAATTCAGCCAGTTGTACTCTTCTGCGCAGAAGGCTCCCAGCTGCACAGAGGAGCACGACTGGCAGAATTAGTGGAGGTGACCACATGAGAACAGAGCGGCAGGGGAGGAGGTGAGAGACAGAGATGTAGCGAACGGTTCGCCTGCGAACGGTTCCAGGCGAACTTTAGGGGTTCGCGTTCGCCTGCACCATGCGAACTTTTGCGGAGGTTCGATTCGCCCCATAATGCACTATGAGGGTCAACTTTGACCCTCTGCATCACAGTCAGCAGGCACATTGTAGCCATTCAGGCTACACTAAGCCCTGGAGCCCCACCCCCCCTTATATAAGGCAGGCTCGCTGGCCATGACACTCGTGTGCCTGCAATAGACAGAGTAGGGCAAGCTGCTGCAGATTGTTTCTCCTAGGGAAAGATTAGTTAGGCTCTTGGCTTGCTCCTGGCTGATTGTTGGGACACCTACCTATGCCTACCTACCTATACTGGGTCTCCTACCTATGCCTACCTACCTATACTGGGTCTCCTACCTATGCCTACCTACCTATACTGGGTCTCCTACCTATGCCTACCTACCTATACTGGGTCTCCTACCTATGCCTAGCTAACTACTGAGGCACCTACCTATGCCTACCTACCTATACTGGGACTCCTACCTATGCCTACCTACCTATACTGGGACTCCTACCTATGCCTACCTACCTATACTGGGTCTCCTACCTATGCCTAGATAACTACTGAGGCACCTACCTATGCCTACCTACCTATACTGGGACTCCTACCTATGCCTACCTACATACAAGAAGATAATAAGGTCGTTGCTTCATTGTGGACAGACCAAATTTGATCAGCTGGACAGTCACTGTTCTATCATTGAGCTACCACAGCCCGGCGCCATATGGGCAGGAAAACTGCCACAGCCTGCACTCTAGCCATGTTGCGCATCAGTCCAGCACGGCCGTCACTACGCAAACAGCTGTTTGCGGTGCGTTACACAGTGAGTTTGGTGTGTCAGTGTGAAGCAGAACTCTAATTACACTCCCTGATTGATGTATACACATGCAAGATGTTTGAAAGCACTTTAGGCCTGCAATATAGCATTCAATGTGATTTCTGCCCTTAAAACGCTGCTTTGCGTCAAATCCAGATGTTTCCCCGGGACTTTGGGCATGCATCCCACTCCGCCATGCCCCCCTCCAGGTGTTAGACCCCTTGAAACATCTTTTCCATCACTTTTGTGGCCAGCATAATTTTCTCTATTTTTCAAAGTTCGTATCCCCATTGAAGTCTATTGCGGTTCGCGAACTTTTACGCGAACCGAACCTTCCGCGAAGGTTCGCAAACCGAAAATCGGAGGTTCGCGACATCTCTAGTGAGGGAGCCCATGGACCACATGGACCTGGAGGAAGCCTCATGTAAGTATATATACTGCAGCACCTGCCATCTCAGGTTTTCTTTAAAGTGGACCTGAACTCTTGCACAGGACAGAAGGAAAACATAGAGAAATGCACTCCGTATGTATTTAGAGAGTTAAGTCTGTCTAATTCCCCCTCATCTGTGACTAATCACAAGTGTAATTCAATCTCACCTGTGTCAGCTAGCTACCACGGCAGAGCAGCTACTTTGTAAACACAGTGTGTTAACCCAATGTCATAGTTACATAGTTATTTGGGTTGAAAAAAGACGTACGTCCATCGAATTCAACCAGAAAACAAAGTACAACACCAGCCTGCTCCCTCACATATCCCTGTTGATCCAGAGGAAGGCAAAAAACCCTTACAAGGCATGGTCCAATTGGCCCCAAAAGGGAAAAAAATACCATCCCGACTCCAGATGGCAATCAGATAAAATCTCTGGATCAACACCACTGGGCATTACTTAGTAATTGTAGCCATGGATGTCTTTCAACGCAAGGAAAGCATCTAAGCCCCCTTTAAATGCAGATATAGAATTTGCCATAACTACTTCCTGTGGCAATGCTTTCCACATCTTAATCACTCTTACTGTAAAGAACCCTTTCCTAAATAAATGGCTAAAACATTTTTCCTCTATGCGCAGATCATGTCCTCTAGTCCTTTGTGAAAGCCTAGGGACAAAAAGCTCATCCGCCAAGCTTTTATATTGCGATCTGATGTATTTATACATGTTAATTAGATCCCCTCTAAAGCAGCGTACACACGCCGGACTTTAGGCAACGACGGGTCCGTCGTTGCCTCCCGCTGGGTGGGCGTGCCAGCGACAGTCCGGCGTGTGTACGCTCTGTCGTCAGACTGATACGGCTGTGTATCAGTCTGACGACAGAGCGTACACACGCCGGACTGTCGCTGGCACGCCCACCCAGCGGGAGGCAACGACGGACCCGTCGTTGCCTAAAGTCCGGCGTGTGTACGGACCTTAAGTCATCTTTTCTCCAGACTATGCTTGAAAGAACAAAGAGAAATCGAGAGCCCAGTATGATGTAGTATTGTTGAGTTGGTTGTGGTTTAAAGCAAAATATTTAGATATACTCACAAACATGGGTTACCCATAGGCAACCACTTCAAGTGCAGGTGGGGAGTATTAAAACCTGACCCCACTCAGGTTTTTAAAATGTCGCTCTCTGTAGATAGGAAACGGGGTAGCACCCCTCCACCGAGGGTGGAATCAAGATTTCAGCAAGGCTTGGTGTACAGATGCGCCAGTTTAGAATAAAAACGTTTAAAAAACGTCTAAAAGAGGGGGATGTTCAGGTGGACTTACCTCCCTCGAAAATATAAAACTCAATTGAGTCACAATATATCAATACAAATATTTTATTTAACTCCACTTAGCGCAACGCGTTTCGCAGGTGTGGTCCCGCTTCATCAGGCAAACAGGAGTATAACTCAATGGGTCTAAATGCAGAAGTGAGGCGCTTATACTCCTGTTTGCCTGATGAAGCAGGACCACACCTGCGAAACGCGTTGCACTAAGTGGAGTTAAATAAAATATTTGTATTGATATATTGTGACTCAATTGAGTTTTATATTTTCGAGGGAGGTAAGTCCACCTGAACATCCCCCTCTTTTAGACGGGTTTTAAACGTTTTTATTCTACTCTGGCGCCTCTGTACACCAAGCCTTGCTGAAATTTCCCCAGACTATATAAACTCAGTTAATCTAACCTTTCTTGGTGAGACCTGCCATCCCTGGTATCATGCTACCGTGAAAGCAGGAAGTAGACACACTACAGGTTTATTGCAGGATATTTGTATCAGCTGTAACAAAATGTTTTTCTTTCAAGGTTTTTTTTTTTTTAATGTTGCTTATCTTTTATAGCAGAGAACAAGTTCTGAGTTCATGTCCACTTTAAACACTTACAAATAGAAAATATAGACATAGTTTAATACTATTTTTTTTCCAACTATTTATCTGTAATGCCCACTTTAGCATGAAAAGAGTGGCTGATGAGACCTTCTGTTTAATTGCACTAAGAGTAGTGAAGAACTAGTTTAACTTTTGTATTAGATCCTGAAAGTCAATCCTTCAAAACACTATAAGTTATTGCAAATAAAGGAAGTCTTACATTTTTGCAATAACACAGCAGCAAACATCTATTAATAATTGAAACTGTTGGAAACTTATTTCGAATTCCCTAATCAAAGATGGCCGACACTGCTTCCTGAGTAGGCGTTGCCAGTTGTTTCCGGGTAGGCGGTAGAGATTGTACGGACAGTGCAAGACAGAGGAAACAAACCAATGCTTTTATGAATGGAGGGAAAAAGAAAAGAAGATAAGAGCGGTCTGCTGCTCGTCCCTGTGAAAACGAACTGGTAGGTGTAAATGCAAACGTGCCCAGGATAATATGTCACTTGTACAGCACAGGCTGGTATAACAGCTCTATATGGGAAGACTCACTGCTGAAAACATAGGAGTTTATTCACAGGAGACGTGTAATCGTTTTGATCTTCTGAATTTGAATGGATTTGTAGATGTAAGAAAACATCAGTAGAGATTAGATTCATTGATCCACACCAGGGTTTAGTTTTACAAGTGTCAAGTAACAAGTTTCCTTGTTCACGTTTATCTGTGGCTGTGGATACTGGAGATGTCTGAACATGTCTTCACAGATGTCCACCCATAGACCTGTGACATGTCAGCTGCAGCAGACTGAGGGAGGGTTGCCATAATCAAGCATTTAATAGGCACAGGAGTGGCATAGATACTGTGACTGTGGTGAGATGAAATCTGAGTGAGTACCTGAAGTTTTGCTTTACAGGATCCAGGATTACGCTACATACAAAAACAACATTTCCGTCATCCAAGATGGTCGTTCTTGTCAGTACAGCTGTGCCATGGTGTTGTTTAGTGATTCGCAGTATTGAATCGCCCACGTGGCAATATTTACTTACGGCGATGTTTAACACAAGCATGTTAAACGATGTTGTCTCCCCCGTGACGATCGCACATCATAAAATGACAGACTTGGTGGATCGGATCGTTAAGATTTCTGACGACTCCGCGCAAAGCACCGTGATCGCTTACTTACCATTAACGCCTGTCATGTAGTCGCGTGACGTCGCTTAATGACCGTCGTCAAGGGGATGTTGCTGAATTTGTCGGGTGGTGAGTACGTAGCTTAAAGGGAACCTGTGGGGAGAGGGATATGGAAGCTGCCATATCCTTGTAAACAATGCCAATTGCCTGATAGTGCTGTTGATCCTCTGGCATAAGTACAGTCAAGCCCCTGAAACAAGCATATGGCTAATCTAGTACAACCTGAATCAGAGTACCTCATCTGCTGCATGCTTTTTCAGGGTCTATGGCTACAAGTATTAAAGACAGAGGATCAGGGGAACTGCCAGGTAACTAGTATTGTTTAAAAGGAAATAAATATGGAAGCTTCCATATCCCTCTCACCCATACATACACACATACATCGAGCGACTTGGCGGCTGATCAATCATCCAATTCGATAATTATCATCGGATCAAAATCGGTGCTTGCCTGATCGATGGTACAATTTCGGGCCGAACATGTCAATCGGGCATGGTGCAAGATGTCGGGTGTGCGGTGGTAACAGCGAGCGATATCCGGACGAGGCGGAAGCAACTTCACAAGGCTGATTCTGGATCTATTTCAGCATGACATTGATCCGGAATCGGCCTGCGGTGTATGGACAGCTGACAGTTCTCTCTCTTATCAGATTTGATCAGAGAGACATTTGTCTCTTGGTTGAATCTGCCCATCATTGCTAGATGTATGGCCACCTTAAATTACTTACACAAAAAAGACCTTTATTGTTGGGAGACTCATTATTGTTCTTGATCACTTTCTGTAGGCTCCCAAGTATGAATATGTACATCTAGCATTCCTAAACTATCACCTGAACTTATCACCAATAATGTGTAGTGTGATCATTATTTAGTGTCTTTTAAAGGTCTTTAGTGATGCTGAACTGTAATCTTTCACAGGACTAATTAGATTGCTAATGATTAATTACATAAGTTTGATTTATCAAGCTTGTCCGTACATGAGTGATTTACTCCCAGATCTGATTAGATTTTTTTACACAGTTTATTCCCTATTGGCCCTGAGTAAGGGCCCGTTCACACTGCACGCGTTTCCAGCCACGTTTTGGAAACGCGTGCAGGAGGCCGACACGCATGACATCAGACAGTGCATAGAGTGCACTGTCTGATGTTCACACTGCATGCGTTTCGGACCTGTGCGGTCCGGGAACGCATGCTGCACGCAGATTTTGACAACACGCGTGGCTGTCCCATTCACTTTTCAGTGATGGGATCAGCCACGCAACGCACACAAATGCGGATGGCCATGCGTTCGTACGCGTTGCGGTCCGCACGCGTTCCGCACGCATGGCCATCCGCATTTGTGATCTGAACGAGCCCTAACTTGCAAAAAGGTTTTGTATGTGCTTGTCACATGTTGTGTGTCACATGTTAGGAGAAGTGGTAGAAAAATGTAATTACTATTTCTGTGAAAATAGATATCCTATACCGGTAACCATCTAGAATAGCTTTGGTCTGGAATCTGGATAATTTGGGGCAGGTTAGGACTATTGTTAGTGTGTTGTTGCTATTTGTCTCATAATGTATTGGAAGATGTCCTCCGACACTTTGTTTCTTATGCCACCTGTGACTCTGCCAGGAAGTGAATCTCATTGGTTCGTAAACTGCAATGAAAACTTAAAGCAATCCTGGGAGGGCAAAAAAATGAAACTTGGAAAACTTACTAAAGTATTGGGCAGCCCGCAGAAGCTTTAGAGACTTCCAAATCCACCTAAACCAACCGTTGCAGTTTGGGAGCCTCTCCCTCTTTGTGGGCGTGCTCCAGTCAGAGTATAAGTGTGACTGTACTGTGCATACACAAGCACAATAGCATGAAGCCGCACGCTGTGCACGAGTGGCTTTGTGCTACTGGTCACTCGTGGACTGAATTTGCACGTGTGCAGTATGGTTGCGCTCGTACACGGATGGGAGTGTGGCCACGAGAGCTGATCCGACATCTAGCACTGGATTGGGGGTCTCGAGGAGGATTGGAAAATCCTGTGGACTATCCATATGCTTTCCTCTGCTTAGATATGTACTTAATCTAATCTTCTGTTGTGCTGTACATAGAACTAAACAGAAATTGGGGAACATATATACACGAGAAGTTCAAGACACTGTACAGTCATGACAGTCAGTAATACAAGTACTTGACTGGCTTGAGGAAGTGGATTTTTGATTCACAAAATGCATTGGCTTGAGTTAAAAAAAAAAACAACAAAAAACCCTTTTCATCCTTAGTGGTAACCCCAGAGTCAGGCTCGGGACGGAAATCTGCAGCTCAGACCAGTAAGCCCGAGGCTGTGTGAGGGCTAGTGCACACCAAAAACTGCTAGCATAACTATCCGCAAATGCTAGCGGTTTCTTTAGAGGTTTTTCAGAGCGATTCTAGGCATGTTAAGAGAGATTTTCTAAACATGCCTATCGTTTTTTTGGAGCGATTTTGTGTAGCAGATTTTATATTTTGTTACAGTAAAGCTGTAACTGAATAGCTTCTGTAACAAATTCGCTTGGAAAACCGATTCAGCGCGGTTTTCCACTTTCCTATACTTAACATTGAGGCTGAATCGCCTCACAAATCAGCAAAAAATGCTGCAGGACCTGAGTTTGCATTTTGGGAAAAAACGAACCGCTCTGGCGTGCACCATCCCATTGCAATACATTAGCCAAGCGGTTTTCACCCCGCAAGCATTTTAAGAAACACTCAGAAACGCTCCTGGTGTGCACCAGCCCTGAGTTATATGCAGGGGCTGCCCACAGATCTCTCTGTGGTATGTTTTTTTTTTCCTGTTTTTAGGGTCTAAAACCTTGAAGGCTTTTATATTTATATTAGGCTGCTATATTCGTTTCTTTTTAAACTATGCAGATTTCCTGGCTGTCCTGCTGATCCTCTGTCTCCATTACCCTTAGGGCCCTTTCATACTGAGGCGGTGCAGTAAATTTTCCCGCACCACACCGCAGCCTAATGCTAGTCTATGGGGGAGTTCACACTCCCCACGTAGCGGTACGCTGTGCTGGATGTGCCCTATCTAACGCGCTTCAATACCTACATTAAGGCCACATTCACACTGCACGCGTTCCCATCTGCGTTTCGGGAACGCGTGCAGGAGGCAGACACGCACCACATCAGACAGTGCATAGTCTGATGTACACACTGCATGCGTTCCAGACCAGTGCGGTCCGGGAACGCATGCTGCATGCATTTTTTGCAGAGACGCTCAGCTGACCCAATCACTTCAGTGAATGGGATCAGCCTCGCAACGCATACAAACGCGGATGGCATGCGTTGCGTTCCGAACGCACGGCTGTCCGCGTTTGCTAATGTGAACATGGCCTAATGCGCGGCGATCTGCATCGGGCCGGAAGTCATGTAAGTCTATGGTAACTCACGCACTTTTAAAAACCCGCCACAGTTCTCTGCATTGTGCGTGGAAGCGTATTTTAAAAATGCATGTCATAGTTTGCCGAGCAGGAAGTCAGCATCACTTCCTGTTTGGCAGGATGCCAGACGGGGATTATCACATACAAACAAAATAATCCCCGAAGGTCTGTTTTTGGCGGTGTGGTGCGGCCAATGCACCGCCAATCTATAGTGTGAAGCCGGTCTTAACCACAGACCCTGAACAAGCATGCAGATCAGGTGCGCTGACTAAAGTCAGACTGGAGAAGACGCGTGCTTGTTTCAGGTGTGTGACCCAGACATCACTGCAGCCAAAGAGATCAGCAGGACTGCCAGGTAACTGGTATTGAAGGAGATAAATGTGGCAACCACCACATCCCTCTCAGTTCAGGTGTACTCTAAACTTACTCAGTCTTATTGAACCTCTGCAAAGTCTCAGCTCAACGCCCACTTTTACTTGTTCCCGAACTAGTAGTAACGTAAAGTGACATTAATCAAGCTCATTTATTCTCTTCAGCCCAGATTGCTAGACAAGTTCCTGCCCAACACAGAAGCCTAGTAGTCAGGGCCAAACACCCCCTTTCAATGAGCTGCAGACTCTGTACCAACACCAGAAATTTTAGACAACAGCATGTAGAGATTGCTTTATATCGCTAGCAATTTCCCTAAACGCTCTGGCAAAGTAAGCAAATGTAACAAACTCCACAGTAGCGATTGCACTTAGCAAAATCGCAGGACATGCAGCATTTTGGGAGCGTTTGTACTTCAATGTAAAGTATTGAAGCTCTGGCAAATTGATCATGAATCGCTACCCATAGCAATTTTGTGCGATTTTAAATTACTGCAAACTGTAAAAAAAAATATAATAAACTGAAAGGACCAATCAGAATTAAAATCGCTGATTGCAAATCGCTATCACAATCGCTGGCAAAAAAGCTTAAACTGTTTAAAATCGCTACCAAAATCGCCAGAAAACACTCATGAAATTGCTTACTAAACACTAGTTAAAAATGCTAGCGATTGCACTAGCGATTTGTAGTGGGATCCAGACCTAATCCTGCTCAGGAACTGCTGATCCATTAACCAGCAGGAAATTGAACAGCTGTCTGTTAACTGTTTGGCGGTTCCCACATTAGCCCAATGCAAACTCTGGTTCCTGTCATCAGATGTTTCATTCATGTCTTGGCTGGGATGGTAGCTGGGATTTCTAGAGAATCAAGGCAAGAATGCCAGCCCCTTAGCCACAATACCACCCACAGAAAATGAAATGTTTGTTATTGCTGCATTACATTAGATTATGTAATTATAGGAGACAGACCCTTCCTCTCGGCTCTCACTTCCAGCAAGCGCTTTGGCATGCCATTCTCAGAAACAATAGCACAGAAGCACAGAATTCATAGCATTTTATTAGCAGAGCTTGCTGGATTTTTCACAATATATTACTTTACAATGAGAGGAGCTACAAAAGTGAAGTGTTGTTACAAAGATAAACTGTCTGTACAATTAAGAAGCTGACACATCATTGCATTCCAGCTGTTCTGGAGGTGTAGTTAGCTTACAAGGACCACAAAGGATGATTTACATATTCAGCAGTGAAGCATTGTGGGAGACCTCAAATGCCCACTCCAACCTGAATTGTAGCAATACCTTCTGTTTTAAAGGGGAACTTCAGCCTAAACAAACATACTGTCATTAAGTTACGTTAGTTATGTTAATTAGAATAGATAGGTAATATCATTTTTTACCCATCCTGTTTTAAAAGAACAGGTAAATGTTTGTGATTCATGGGGGCTGCCATCTTTTTAGTTGAAAGGAGGTGACGGGGAGCATAAGACACAATTCCAACTGTCCTGCGTCCTGATAACCCCTCCCAGCTGCATGCGCTAGGCTTCAAATGTCAAATTCAAAATGTTAAAAAAAAATTGCACCAAAACAGCAGAACGAGAACAACAACATCAGAAATCCCATCATGCTTTGCACAGTATCAGGGGAAAAATGCCCTGGCAGTTTTCTTCTCTGCAGCTAAAAATGAGGCTTGTATAAGAGAAACAAAGTTCTGTTGCTGTTAAACACCAAGCCTTTTCAGTGCTGCTGCTGAGTAGATTTTTAGTCTGGAGGTTCACTTTAAGAAGGCAAACGTGTTCTTGAATAAAGGATTGATTGCAAAAATTGTCTTATTTTAAAAGTCAGTTTACAAGTTTCATAATAGGCAGTTAGCAAAGCTACTGTATGTCCTCATAAGCCATGTCCGCAAAAGACCAAGCTTCCAATTGCTGCTTTTTTATCATTAATTTAATTTTTATAAAGGATTTTCAGAATGTAACAGTGAACAAAATTATAATTATACAGTAGAATCCTTTCATTGCAAGGTAATTAACTATATCAGAAAATGTCATACTCAAGCACATAAAGTATACAGTAGTACTGTAGCTTAATTCAGTCAATGATTGGGATTCATCATTTTTTTTCTTTTCAATATTTCAGCAAGCGAGCACAGACAGTGTCTAAGCTAGATCAAAATGCACAGGGCTCAGTATACAGGGATTTGCAAGCAATAATCACGCAACAGCTTGCACAGGAAGCATAGGTCTCACCAGTAAATGCAGGTACAGTACTGATAGTGCGCTCCTCAGTCCATACTTCTGTACAGCCTGGATGATACTGCAGTGTTGCAGCCATGCACAAGAAAGTCACAGATGACAGTTACCTCAGTAATCAGGCAGCAGCTTTCACAGGGAGAATAGGTCTCACTGGCTGGTGCATCTTAATCCCGGGAAGGAGGGCAATCCGGGCAGCGCTTTCTGCTGTAGCTTTGCCTCTACTGATGTCAATTGCCACCTCTCCCCGCCCCTTTCAGCCTTCCTTTACAGAGAGGGGCGGGGAGAGGCGGAGATCAGCACAGTGATTGACGTCAGTAGAGGCAGAGCTACAGCTCAAAGCTGTGCCTCCCCGGGCAGCAAAATCCACGACCAATAAAGTTGTGGATGTTTGCTCCGGGGTTTGAGGGTTGTATAAAACCCCTCATTGTGGCTCGGGGATGCAGCGGTTTACATCTACTGAGACTACTGAAGCGAACTACCAGGTAAAAATAGCAATTTTTGTTTGCTTCAGAGTCTCTTTAAGTAATCCAAGCAGGCCCTGAGTAGTGTTCAGATAGCGAGCAGGCTACAAGTGGTTGCCAGCCCACCCAACTACCACAGCTTATGGGTCTCTGGCTGACGCATGGCACATACGCCCGCCTGCTTTCCACTATAGCCGGATACAGAATACCACAGGGGAGACAAACAGGTTTATTATAACAGAAGTTCTATTATATCAGGGTTTACTACGAGAAACCAGGCGTAACTCCCATGTATGGGTCTTAGAATTGTGCTTGGCTGGGACCTAAACATTTAGTTTATTACACTCGGATGTTTACTACATCACAGTTTACTATGATGAGATTATACTGTATTAGTCAGATTTGGGGAACATCCCAAAGCTCAATGACTGAAACGTGTACAATAATTGTCCTGCATGATTTTTTTTTTTTTTTTACTAAAATGGGTACACCATATAGTAGACGTAAAAATAATTCTATGGATACATATGAAAGCTAAAGCTACATACATGTTTTTAGTCACTTGAGACTGATGGTGACCATTTTGGATGGAAACCTATAGCGAGTACAGCTGTCTCATGAAGTCATTGATGATATTCATTTTATCCTGCTTGCCCAGTTGCTTGTAGTTCCTGCAATAAAGCACTTCCTGCTCGTTCTACCCTTTTTCCTGTCTAGGGAGTATACCGGTAGGTGGTTGCTCATTATATAGTGCCTCCTCCTGACCTTCTCTGCCCCCTCCTTCTACCTCCGACTCCCTTCTCTGTGCCAGCAGTGCCCCATCACCTCTGACCATGTCCCATGCCGCTTCGTGAAGCTTTCCGTTTCAGTTGCTTTTGCTGCGTAATTGATGTCATTTCGCCAGGCGCACCATTCATATCGCTCGGTCAGACATACATACAGCTGTGTTCATAAGTTTACATACCCTGCCAGAATTTATGATTTTTTTAACCATTTTTCAGAGAATATGAGTGATAACACAAAAACTTTTCTTTCACTCATGGTTAGTGGTTGTCTGAAGCCATACAACGGTTTACTGTTTTTAATTCATAATCACTACACAAACTTCCCAAATAACCCTGATCAAAAGTTTACATACCCCAGTTCTTAATACCAGGTATTGCCCCCTTTAACATCAATGACAGCTTGAAGTATTTTGTGGTAGTTGTGGCTGAAGCTCTCTATCTTCTCAGATGGTAAATCTGCCCATTCTTCCTGGCAAAAATCCTCCAGTTCCCATAAATTCTTGCCCTGTCTTGCATGAACTGCTTGTTTGAGGTCACCTCATTCGGCTCAATAATATTGAGGTCAGGAGACTGGGATGGTCACTCCAAAACCTTAACTTTATGTTGCTGTAGCCAATTCCTACCACCCCAATTCCCTACTTCCCACAGACGTAAAAATCTTCGCAAAGATTTTAGCCTTAAGACTTAATAAAGTAATACTATCCCTTGTACATAGCGATCAAACAGGTTTCATGCCTGTGAGAAAAACTGCTATACGCAAACTTGTTAGCACAACATGAAAATAGCGGTAATAGAGTAATTGTTACATTAGACGCCGCCAAAGCGTTTGATGCCGTAGAGTGGCCATTTCTACTAGCCACCCTGACACGCTTTGGATTTGGCGAAAATTTTATTCGCTGGGTTCAAATACTTTATAATAATCCTCAAGCACAGGTATGTACAAATGCCATAATTTCAGACCCTTTTCCTGTGGGCAGAGGAACCTGTCAAGGGTGTCCTCTTTATGGCCTCTCCGCAGAGCCCCTTGCAAGCATGATTCGATCAAATCCTCTGATAGAAGGCCTCCGGGTTGGAAATGCACATGAGAAAATCTGCCAATATGCAGATGACACCATTTTGTTCCTATCTGACCCTCATCTCTCTCTTAAAACTGCCTATGAGGTGATAGTAGAAATGAGGCAGCCAGCGATTTGTGCTCTAAATGTATCTGCCCCCCCCCACCGCCCTCATACGCTAGACTCCACAGAGGAAACAGAGCGGCACAGAGGAATCAGAGAGAGGCAGAGAGAGCGAGCAGGCACAGAGAGATTTGGCACCGAGGAGACAGAGTGGGCAGAGAGAGCTGGCACTGTGGAGACACAGAGCGGGCACAGAGAGAGAGCTGGCACCGAGGAGACAGAGTGGGCGCAGAGAGAGAGTGGGCACAGAGAGCTGGCACTGAGTACACAGAGCGGGCACAGAGAGAGCTGGCACCGAGGAGACACAGTGGGCACAGAGAGAGAGCGGGCACAGAGAGAGCTGGCACTGAGAAGACAGAGCAGGCACAGAGAGAGCTGGCACCGAGGAGACACAGTGGGCACAGAGAGCTGGCACTGAAAGAGAGCAGGCACAGAGAGACACAGATCTGGCACCGAGTAGACACAGAGCAGGCACAGAGCTGACACAGCAGGCACAGAGCTGGCACAGAGAGAGACAGAGCTGGCACAGAGGAGACAGAGCGGGCACAGAGTGGGCACAGAGAGAGACAGCGGGCACAGAGACAGTCACAGATCTGGCACAGAGACAGAGAGACAGCTGGCACAGAGAGACAGCTGGCACAGAGACAGACATAGAGGGGGAACAAAGTTTGATTTGAAAAAAATAGTGAATCGAATCGAAATCGTGATTTCGGACAGAAATCGCTCGAAATTCAATCTTTTCCTAAAATCGTTCAGGCCTAGTCACCATTGGTGAATAAATTAGCATTTACTCTCATGGAGTATGTGGACCCTCTTAGATTAAGGCCTCAAGTCACTAAGCTTAACTCCTGTCTTTAATAACTCTTCTGAGCTGTTTTACAGTTATCACAATTATATCACCATGGTGATAACTGTAAAACAGCTCAGAAGAGTTATTAAAGACAGGAGTTAAGCTTAGTGAATTGAGGCCAATGTGATTTACGCTTTGGTCCAGCACCTCGGGAATGGTGTGCAGCTTTTCCTCTTTCTTTTTGTGAGTATATACATCCTTAGCATTTTATTTTATGAATCTTACACAATTTTGCACCATTGGGCTTCTGGTCTCCTTTTGTCTTTTATGAGCCTGGAGTTGTTACAATCACTGGAAGCATTGGCATAAGCTATCTTTTGAGAAAAAGCAGGGTTAATAAACAAAACTATTTTGTTTGGGTGACTAATTCTAGGTAATATGGTGATTCTTTCTCATTTATATCATCCCTATGCCTTTCTTTGGCCGTCTGTGTAATATGATCTTGTGAAGTTCCATTAATCCGTCAGTATTGACAGCAGCACGCTCTGAAGAGCACTATTGATAATTTGGGGCTGTTAATATTATTGGATTCAAGCCTAATTTAGCAAGCTTCTTCCAGTAATGCTTTATTTTAGTTCTTTAATGAGAAGAGAAGAGAAAAGGAGAGCTTTAGGGAAGAATGACGAACAGTGTAATGCACGCTGAATAACAATGTTTTGCCTCCTATAAAGGATGTTGCATAACAACGTTCAAGTCTTTAACCACTTGCCGACCGCCCACAGCCCATGGGCGGCGGCAAAGTGGACGCCTAAAGGACCGCAATACGCCTTCAGGCGGCGCGTCCTTTAGGCATGCCGGGGGAGCGATCGCGTCATTGATGACGCGCGCTTCCCCCGGCAACTGGCTCCGCCCACCCGCCGTAACATCCCGCCGGCCATACGGAAGCGCCGGCGGGATGTTAACCCCGCGATCGCCGCATACAAAGTGTATAATACACTTTGTAATGTATACAAAGTGTATTATACAGGCTGCCTCCTGCCCTGGTGGTCCCAGTGTCCGAGGGACCACCAGGGCAGGCTGCAGCCACCCTAGTCTGCACCCAAACACACTGATCTGCCCCCCCCGCCCACTGATCGCCCACAGCACCCCTCAGACCCCCCCCTGCCCACCCCCCAGACCCCTGTTTGCACCCAATCACCCCCCTAATAACCCATCAATCACTCCCTGTCACTATCTGTCAACGCTATTTTTTTTTTATATCCCCCCCTGCCCCCTGCCCCCTCCTGATCACCCCCCACCCCTCAGATTCTCCCCAGACCCCCCCCCAGACCCCCCCCCCCCTGTGTACTGTATGCATCTATCTTCCCTGATAACCTGTCAATCACCCGTCAATCACCCGTCAATCACCCATCAATCACCCATCAATCACCCATCAATCACCCCCTGTCACTGCCACCCAACAATCAGCCCCTAACCTGCCCCTTGCGGGCAATCTGATCACCCACCCACACCAATAGATCGCCCGCAGATCCGACATCAGATCACCTCCCAAATCCATTGTTTACATCTATTCTCTCCTCTAAACACCCACTAATTACCCATCAATCACCCATCAATCACCCCCTATCACCACCTGTCACTTTTACCTATCAGATCAGACCCTAATCTGCCCCTTGCGGGCACCCAATCACCCGCCAACACGCTCAGATTGCCCTCTGACCCCCCCTTATCAATTCGCCAGTGCATTAATTACATCTGTTCTTCCCTGTAATAACCCACTGATCACCTGTCAATCACCTGCCAATCACCTATCACCCATCAATCACCCCCTGTCACTGCCACCCATCAATCAGCCCCTAACCTGCCCCTTGCGGGCAATCTGATCTCCCACCCACACCATTAGATCGCCCGCAAACCCGCCGTCAGATTACCTCCCAAATGTATTGTTTACATCTGTTATCTTCTCTAAACACCCACTAATTACCCATCAATCACCCATCAATCACCCCCTATCACCACCTGTCACTGTTACCTATCAGATCAGACCCTAAGCTGCCCCTTGCGGGCACCCAATCACCCGCCCACACGCTCAGATTGCCCTCAGACCCCCCCCCCCCCTTATCAATTCACCAGTGCATTAATTACATCTGTCCTTCCATGTAATAACCCACTGATCACCTGTCAATCACCTGCCAATCACCTATCACCCATCAATCACCCCCTGTCACTGCCACCCAACAATCAGCCCCTAACCTGCCCCTTGCGGGCAAACTGATCACCCACCCACACCAATAGATCGCCCGCAGATCCGACATCAGATCACCACCCAAGCGCAGTGTTTCCATCTATTCTCTCCTCTAAACACTCACTAATTACCCATCAATCACCCATCAATCACCCCCTATCACCACCTGTCACTGTTACCCATCAGATCAGACCCTAATCTGCCCCTTGCGGGCACCCAATCACCCGCCTACACGCTCAGATTGCCCTCAGACCCCCCCTTATCAATTCGCCAGGGCATTATTTACATCTGTCCTTCCCTGTAATAACCCACTGATCACCTGTCAATCACCCATCAATCACCCCCTGTCACTGCCACCCATCAATCACCCCCTGTCACTGCCACCCATCAATCAGCCCCTAACCTGCCCCTTGCGGGCAAACTGATCACCCACCCACACCAATAGATCGCCCGCAGATCCGACGTCCGATCACCTCCCAAGTGCAGTGTTCACATCTGTTCTCTACCCTAAACACCCACTAATTACCCATCAATCACCCCCTGTCACTGCTACCTATCAGATTAGACCCCTATCTGCCCCTAGGGCACTCAATCACCCGCCCACACCCTCAGAATGCCCTCAGACCCCAGCCCTGATCACCTCGCCAGTGCATTGCTTGCATCTATTCCCCCCTCTAATCACACCTTGAGACACCCATCAATCACCTCCTGTCACCCCCTAGCACACCTACCCATCAGATCAGGCCCTAATTTGCCCCGTGTGGGCTCCTGATCACTCGGCCAAACCCTCAGATCCCCCTCAGACCCTCTTCCGATCACCTCCCCAGTGCATTGATTGCATCTATTTTCCCCTCTAACCACCCCCTGAGACACCCATCAATCACCTCCTGTCACCCCCCTAGCACTCCTATCCATCAGATCAGGCCCAATACAACCTGTCATCTAAAAGGCCACCCTGCTTATGACCGGTTCCTCAAAATTCGCCCCCTCATAGACCACCTGTCATCAAAATTTGCAGATGCTTATACCCCTGAACAGTCATTTTGAGACATTTGGTTTCCAGACTACTCACGGTTTTGGGCCCGTAAAATGCCAGGGCGGTATAGGAACCCCACAAGTGACCCCATTTTAGAAAAAAAGACACCCCAAGGTATTCTGTTAGGTGTATGACGAGTTCATAGAAGATTTTATTTTTTGTCAAAAGTTAGCGGAAATTGATTTTTATTGGGTTTTTTTCACAAAGTGTCATTTTTCACTAACTTGTGACAAAAAATAAAATCTTCTATGAACTCGCCATACACCTAACGGAATACCTTGGGGTGTCTTCTTTCTAAAATGGGATCACTTGTGGGGTTCCTATACTGCCCTGGCATTTTAGGGGCCCTAAACCGCGAGGAGTAGTCTAGAAAACAAATGCCTCAAAATGACCCGTGAATAGGACGTTGGGCCCCTTAGCGCACCTAGGCTGCAAAAAAGTGTCACACATGTGGTACCGCCGTACTCAGGAAAAGTAGTATAATGTGTTTTGGGGTGTATTTTTACACATACCCATGCTGGGTGGGAGAAATTTCTATGTAAATGGTCAATTGTGTGTAAAACAAATCAAACAATTGTCATTTACAGAGATATTTCTCCCACTTAGCATGGGTATGTGTAAAAATACACCCCAAAACACATTATACTACTTCTCCTGAGTACGGCGGTACCACATGTGTGGCACTTTTTTACACCCTAAGTACGCTAAGGGGCCCAAAGTCCAATGAGTACCTTTAGGATTTCACAGGTCATTTTGCGACATTTGGTTTCAAGACTACTCCTCACGGTTTAGGGCCCCTAAAATGCCAGGGCAGTATAGTAACCCCACAAATGACCCCATTCTAGAAAGAAGACACCCAAAGGTATTCCGTTAGGAGTATGGTGAGTTCATAGAAGATTTTATTTTTTGTCAAAAGTTAGCGGAAAATTGATTTTTATTGTTTTTTTCACAAAGTGTCATTTTCCACTAACTTGTGACAAAAAATAAAATCTTCTATGAACTCACCATACTCCTAACGGAATACCTTGGGGTGTCTTCTTTCTAAAATGGGGTCATTTGTGGGGTTCCTATACTGAACTGGCATTTTAGGGGCCCTAAACCGTGAGGAGTAGTCTGGAAATCAAATTTCGCAAAATGACCTGTGAAATCCTAAAGGTACTCATTGGACTTTGGGCCCTTTAGCGCAGTTAGGGTGCAAAAAAGTGCCACACATGTGGTATTGCCATACTCGGGAGAAGTAGTACAATGTGTTTTGGGGTGTATTTTTACACATACCCATGCTGGGTGGGAGAAATACCTCTGTAAATGACAATCTTTTGATTTTTTTACACACAATTGTCCATTTACAGAGTTATTTCTCCCACCCAGCATGGGTATGTGTAAAAATACACCCCAAAACACATTGTACTACTTCTCCCGAGTACGGCGATACCACATGTGTGGCACTTTTTTGCACCCTAACTGCGCTAAAGGGCCCAAAGTCCAATGAGTACCTTTAGGATTTCACAGGTCATTTTGCGGAATTTGATTTCCAGACTACTCCTCACGGTTTAGGGCCCCTAAAATGCCAGGGCAGTATAGGAACCCCACAAATGACCCCATTTTAGAAAGAAGACACCTCAAGGTATTCCGTTAGGAGTATGGTGAGTTCATAGAAGATTTTATTTTTTGTCACAAGTTAGTGGAAAATGACACTTTGTGAAAAAAACAATAAAAATCAATTTTCCGCTAACTTTTGACAAAAAATAAAATCTTCTATGAACTCACCATACTCCTAACGGAATACCTTGGGGTGTCTTCTTTCTAAAATGGGGTCATTTGTGGGGTTCCTATACTGCCCTGGCATTTTAGGGGCCCTAAACCGTGAGGAGTAGTCTGGAAATCAAATTCCGCAAAATGACTTGTGAAATCCTAAAGGTACTCATTGGACTTTGGGCCCTTTAGCGCAGTTAGGGTGCAAAAAAGTGCCACACATGTGGTATCGCCGTACTCGGGAGAAGTAGTACAATGTGTTTTGGGGTGTATTTTTACACATACCCATGCTGGGTGGGAGAAATAACTCTGTAAATGGACAATTGTGTGTAAAAAAAATTAAAAAATTGTCATTTACAGAGATATTTCTCCCACCCAGCATGGGTATGTGTAAAAATACACCCCAAAACGCATTATACTACTTCTCCTGAGAACGGCAATACCACATGTGTGGCACTTTTTTGCAGCCTAACTGCGCTAAGGGGCCCAAAGTCCAATGAGCACTTTTAGGCTTTACAGGGGTGCTTACAAATTAGCACCCCCCAAAATGCGAGGACAGTAAACACACCCCACAAATGACCCCATTTTGGAAAGTAGACACTTCAAGGTATTCAGAGAGGGGCATGGTGAGTCCGTGGCAGATTTCATTTTTTTTTGTCGCAAGTTAGAAGAAATGGATTCTTTTTTTTTTTCTTTTTTTTTGTCACAAAGTGTCATTTTCCGCTTACTTGTGACAAAAAATAATATCTTCTATGAACTCACTATGCCTCTCGGTGAATACTTTGGGATGTCTTCTTTCCAAAATGGGGTCATTTGGGGGGTATTTATACTATCCTGGAATTCTAGCCCCTCATGAAACATGACAGGGGGTCAGAAAAGTCAGAGATGCTTGAAAATGGGAAAATTCACTTTTTGCACCATAGTTTGTAAACGCTATAACTTTTACCCAAACCAATAAATATACACTGAATGGGTTTTTTTTTTTATCAAAAACATGTTTGTCCACATTTTTCGCGCTGCATGTATACAGAAATTTTACTTTATTTGAAAATTGTCAGCACAGAAAGTTAAAAAAATCATTTTTTTGCCAAAATTCATGTCTTTTTTGCTGAATATAATAAAAAGTAAAAATCACAGGAGCAATCATATAGCACCAAAAGAAAGCTTTATTAGTGACAAGAAAAGGAGCCAAAATTCATTTAGGTGGTAGGTTGTATGAGCGAGCAATAAACCGTGAAAGCTGCAGTGGTCTGAGTGGAAAAAAAGTGCCTGGTCCTTAAGGGTTAGAAAGACTGTAGTCCTCAAGTGGTTAAAGCTGAATTCTAAGCAGCAATTTTAAATACGTTTTGTGTAACGAATGTAATAGCTTTTCATAAATGTGTTTTGTTGTTTTTTTTTCGAGGCAGCTAGCGGGTTTACAACTTAAATCAAAGAAAGTAACAGTTATAGGGCTCATTATTTGCATACTTCCTGCGTAGGAAACCCACGACTGATTTGAATTAGCTTTTACATAATGGCCTGGATTTCCATTTCACCCACCCATTGCACTGAGTGAGATCTGCTGTGTGTGACGACCCACCCTTACTGCAGAGTCATTTTCTCAAGCAGCTACAGAGGATCTTTTCACCCAAATGTTAGACTTGTTGCACACTTGGCAAGGTACAGTTGTCCTGCAGCAGGGTAGCCCCCCCCCCAGGGTCACACGGCACTATTTTTCTTTTAATCACCTTGCGTCAGAGGGTGCTGACAGGGTAATTTGGTTAGCTCCACCCCTCGGTCAGTGACGTGCCCTGTGCTGTACAGGTAGTACATCACTGAATTTTTGAATGACCGATCTAAATAGATTGTTGCAGTGCTATTGACTCCAATGCAATTGTGTGCTGAGCAATACCGTCTGTGTCTCCTCTGCGTCGTCCGAAACACTTAGGTTACATTGTGACGCACCACGAGTACTGTGGTTAGTCTCGCTGAGGTTAATGGCCATGGTGACTAGCTGTAGCAAGGAGAGTACCACAACACAACGGGCTATGTGTGCAAGACGTCTTAAGCCCCATACACACGACAGCAGTCTTCTATGCAGCACAATTATCAAACAAATTTTGTTGTGAAATAAGTTGAAACAACAAGAAAGAGTTCCTTGCTATTGTTCACACAACTGATAAGACGTCAATCCAACTGTTGGATTGAAGTCTTATCAGTCTTATCAGTTGTGTGAACAATAACGAGCAACTTTTTCTGGTTGTTTCAACTTGTTTCACAATAAAAGTTTTAATAATAATAATTGTGCTGCATAAAAGACCACTGTTGAGCATGTGTTTGGGGCTTAAAATCTAGCTTTGCTTAGGGCTTTTCTTCCATCCCCTAGAAGTCACTTGGGTTCCTCGCTGCAGCTCCTTTTTTTTTTTCCGACCCTGCAGGCCACCTCTGAAGTATCGCTGACCCCAGATGGATCAGTCTCTTCTGCGTGTGCCCACATCATTGGGACCATACTGCACCTGCACAGTAGGCTCCTGGTGATGGGGGTGCGCTATCTTGGGGTGCATGCACAGAAGACTCCAGCCCATCGGAGTGCAGTGATACTTAGGAGGTGGCCAGCAGGACCAGGAGAAGACTGGAGCTGTGGAGAGAAACCCACATGACTTCTAGGGACTGGAAGAAAAGAAAAGATAGATTTTACAACTCGCCTTGGATATCCTTTAAGCAACTGCATGATATTGCTGTCCTCAGCCTGCTGCTTCCGACCATCAACCATTCTATACTCCAACATGCATTGCACACACTCATGTTTGTCAACAGTTCTGCACTTGATAAATTGGAAGTGCAATAGCTGGTAGGCCCAGCAGCGGATACCACTGTCACCTCACACATACAGGTGCAGCCTCACCGGATAATCACACACAGCAAATAATCATGGAGCACTCAAAGATAATCCCAGCCTAACTGGTCTCATGGAGGCTGATGGAACTCAGGATCCTCTTCTAGGTCTCACAGTGGGCACCATGTAATACAGATGGTACTCAGATAGTGTGATACCCTTTTACACCCTTTAATAACAACCCCAGGATGCAGTGGTGCTATTGGGGAACTTCTGCTGTAATAGATGTATGTAATAGTGCATTGCTACATTAGGATTTTGGGCTGGTCTGGATGCCAACATGTAATTATCCTGCTTACCTCCATCTGCATTTGGTTTACTGGGCAGGTCTAATTTTAGATAGGCCAGGGTGCTATTTATACCTGGCCAGTCAATGTTCCAGTCTAGGAAGCTGTAATGTGAATTATGAATAAGGTTTTCCCCAGGTATATAATGAAGACATCGTTATTCCTCTTATCCTCACAATAAGTTTTAATGTATGGTCTGTATATTGTATTAAAGAGAGCCCAAGGTGGGCTCATAGATTAAAAAAAAACGTAGGCTACCTGATCAGGGGAGCTGAGCGGATCAGGTAGCCGCAAAAACCGCAGCTCCCACCGCTCCTCTGGACCACTTTCACTTTTTGTGACCTCTGGGTCATGGCACTGAAAGGAGAGACTGTGGCCTCGATTCATAAACAGCAGTGCGATAACAAAAATCTTGTCGGGAAAATACCGCACTCGGTATTTTCCCGGTCTGTGTGCTAATTCATAAAGATTTCCCCAGCTGCCCTTGGAGGTCGGTAAATTACCG
The DNA here is from genome assembly GCF_040937935.1 of Hyperolius riggenbachi. NCBI lineage: Eukaryota > Metazoa > Chordata > Amphibia > Anura > Hyperoliidae > Hyperolius > Hyperolius riggenbachi. The sequence continues at coordinate 587,422,096 of NC_090646.1, forward strand.
CAGCCCATTGAGCGGTAGAGTAGAGCAGTGTCCCGATTCCCTCTTTGCCCTGCAGAAATGAATCACACAGACGGCTCTCTCTGGCTCTTCCACTGATGACTCAGACAGATGAGTCACACAGTCTTTCCCTGCCTGCAGAAATTACTCTCACAGCCGGCTCTTTCCACTGATGACTCAGACAGATGAGTCACACAGTCTTTCCCTGCCTGCTGAAATGATTCACACAGACGGCTCTCCGGCTCTCTCCACAGATGAATCAAACAGACTTTCGGATCTCTGCACTTTGCATTAATCAGAGCTGTCGGTAACTTGTTAAGACCTCACCAGAGGTGTCGGTAACTACCGCCTGGCTTACCGCTTGTTCAAGGCTTTATGAATTGACATTTGCTGACAATTTACTGACATGTGTTGTCGGTAACTGCAGCCAAGTCGGTAATTTAGCTCCCTGGTCGGTAATGTCAGCTTTTCATGCGGTAACAGCCTTTATGAATTGACATTTTGCTAAGTGGTCGGTAAAGTCTGCTGTTTTCAGCATTACCGCATGAGGTAATGCTTTATGAATCGAGGCCTGTGTGTCTCTCACAGTGTGCAGCGAGGCGGGGGAGCGGCTTGGGGCGTGGCCAGGGAGAGAGAGCTGCCCAATGGCAGCTCTGGAAACCCTGCAGGGAACACCCCTGGCAGGCGTTTTAAACAGGGAATCCTCCCTGTGTTTACCTCCGAGATAGCATCAAATATTGTTGCTAATCTCAGGGGGCTATAGCGTGGCGGTGGGGGGAGGGGAGGCAGAGAGCAACGGTGGGGACACACAGAGGCATGTCATGAGGCAGAGAACATGGCTCTGTGTCCCATCTGCCCCTCCCTCCACGAACCGCCTCGGGTTCTCTTTAAGGAACAAATTATTTTGAAGAGGAACTCTAGTGAAAATGATTTTTTTTAAACAATATTACTTTATAAATTATTTAGTCAGTGTTTGCTATTTGTAAAAACTTTCCTCACTCTGATTTACATTCTGAAATGTATCACAGGTGGTGATTTCTTTAGTCCTCTCAGGTGATCTCTGTAGAATGTCAGTTTACTGAGAGTTCAAAGGCCAGTAGAAAATAGAATGCTCTGGTAGTTAAAATTCCACATATCTAATCAGCCACATATCTAAAGCGTGGTACACACCAATTTCACTGACTCCAAGTAGTATGAGGCTTTGCCTACACAATCTGCTCATAGTATTCAATATCTGTCGACCCACATACTACATGGAAGTGGTAAAATTGGCCAATTGGTAAAATTGGCCAATCATAATTGAAAGTGTGTACCAGGATTTAGCATCAGTGGTAGGGTGGGGCTACACACAATATACAGCAATATACAGTACAGGAAGTGTTTTCGAGGCTAAAACTAGGAAAATGAATGTAAAAGTGAGTTTCCTGAATACATTTCTGCATTCTTCTGTACGTCGTTATGGTGCCTATTTTGTTTTTGTTTTTTTATGAGACTTGCCTGGCATCTATTTGGCTCACACTGTAGTATTCCCCCAACAAGCTGTCTTGCTGAAGGGCTGCACACCCACAACCTGTCCTGCTCATGGTAGTATAGTGTCTTGTTCTCAATCTTTTTCCATAAACTCTGCTCTTCTGGAGTCTAGCGCCCCCTCCCCACACCATTGAGCAGTAGATGGCAATGGTGTGACAGGAGGAGCTGGGCAGTGTGATCACTGTGAGGGATGGACAAGGCCTTGTATTAGAACATAAAGAATGGGCATTTACTGGTCTATTCAAATTAAGGAAGTAGATCCTAGAAGACAAGAGCAATGATTCAGGTAAATATGAATTTCATATAGTACATAAATCCATTGTAGATGACATTCTTCACAGTTGATAGCCCCACCTAGTGTCTTATCTCTTTTTTTATTTGCTTTCAGTGCAATGAAGAAAATTGAGGTCCGGTTGTCTGAAACTATCTGAATAGCAGGACTGGCTGGACATAGTTTTTTTTTCGTCAGGTAAGATAAGTTATTTCACACAATAGAAAAGGTTAACTTACACTTTTGTACGTGATGTAGAGAAATGGCAGCGCATCCAAAACCAGGCTGCATCTGAATGACTCGAAAACAAGAGGTGTGCAGAGCCTCAGATTAAGCCAGAAAAAAAAAATGAGATTTACTCACCTGGGGCTTCTACCAGCCCCCTGCAGCAGTCCTGTGCCCTCGCAGCCACTCACTAATCCTCTGGTCCCCCGCTGCCAGCTAGTTTTGTTTTTGCCGACAGGCCCGTCAGGACTGGCCACGCATAGCTTTTTCCGCATTCCCGACTGCAATTAGCACTATTGCGGGCCGCAACGCGTACAAAAATACGCGTTGCCGCATATCTATGCCCGTAATAGCGCTAATTACAGTCGGGAATGCAGAAAAAGCTACGCGAGGCCAAGCAAATGAAACAAGCTGGCAGCTGGGGACCAGAGGATTAGTGAGTGACTGCGAGGGCACAGGACTGCTGCAGGGGGCTGGTAGAAGCCCCAGGTCAGTAAAACTCATTTTTTTTTTTCTGGCTTAAGGTTCACTTTAAAGTCATAAATGCAACTAATTTTATCTGAAACAGGTATTTCAAATTTATACTAATGGAAGAGGTTAGCTTATAAAACAGTTTGCACACACAAATTTTTGTACTAGACCCTTCCACCGCAGTGAGGTCCTTCTATTGGAAGGGGCCCTAACCTCTAGGTTTAAACAACCAGAAAAAGACAAAGTTCATAGTTTACTAAGCAGCCTGTTACATAAGGGGACATATTTAGATTTGTTCCTGGAGTTGCACTTGAATGGGAGAGAGCTAAAGGCAGAAATTATTTGTGCTGAACATTTCAGGGGTACAAGATTTAATGTGTACCAGAGACAGTACACTAGCCTTAATTTATACATACCCAGGGCTTCCACCAGCCCCATGAGCAGCGCTGAGTCCTTCGCTGTCCTCCTCGGACCCTCCGTCCTGGCATTACTACTGCCGATAATACGGTCAGTTGTTGCCAGTCGAGGTCTTCTGCGAATGCGCAGCTCGGCCACGTGTGTCCTGGCCACGCTTCAGTCCTCTGGAGCTGCCTGCCCAGTACTACTGTGCAAGTGCAGAACGTTCCATGGGACGGGAGTGCGACGGGGGGCGCACATACGGCTGAGCCACGCATGCGCAGAAGGCCGTGACTGCCCGGATTACTGGGAGTTATAGCGGCTAAATGGAGGGGCCAAGGAGGACGGCGAGGGACTCGGCGCAGCTCATGGGCTAGAGGAAGCCTGGGTAAATATAAATACGTGCTAGTGAACCATCTCTGGTTCACTTTAAGCCTGTAGCCTTCTTGTGCATTTACTGATTATTTCAGGACTAGACTACTGCCATTCTCTACTCTGTGGACTATCTGCTAACTGTTTGGCCCCGCTACAGTCCACCATAAACTCTGCTGCACGACTCATCCACCTCTCCTCCCACTTCTCCAGCCCTATCCCACTCGGCCAATCCCTCAAAGGATACAATTAAAAATCCTGAATCTCGCCTACAAAGCACTTTACAGCTTAGCTCCTACTAATTTAAATAAACTTATTTTCAGATGCAATTCTACATGCAATCTCTGCTCTCCAACAGTATTCTCCCGTCTTCCGCTCTGGTCACCTCTTCTAACTCCCGCTTACATGACTTTTCTCGATCTTCCCTCCTCCTCTGGAACTCGCTCCGACAACACATCCGTCACTCACCCACACTTACCCTTTTCATATTATCTCACCTAGAACATCTTGGCCATTGACCACCACTTAACCATCTCATGCACAACCTCCCTTCACCCATTGTCCTGTTCCTGAAAGAGTCCAATCAGCGGGAGGGAAGGGACGCGAGTGGGTAGCGCCGATACAGAGGAGGAGGGGGAGCGACGCTAACAGACAGCGCTTAGGTAAACATTGTGCTGGCGACACGCTGTGTGTCGCTAGCACTGCGGGGGGTATAGCGACGCGCAGGGGAGTGGCTTGTAAAAGTATTCGGCCCCCTTGAAGTTTTCCACATTTTCTCACATTACTGCCACAAACATGAATCAATTTTATTGGAATTCCACGTGAAAGACCAATACAAAGTGGTGTACACACGAGAAGTGGAACGAAAATCCTACATGATTCCAAACATTTAAAAAAAAAAAAAATAACTGCAAAGTGGGGTGTGCATAATTATTCAGCCCCCTGAGTCAATACTTTGTAGAACCACCTTTTTGCTGCAATTACAGCTGCCAGTCTTTTAGGGTATGTGTGTACCAGCTTTGCACATGAAGAGACCGAAATACTTGCCCATTCTTCTTTGCAAAACAGCTCCAGCTCAGTCAGATTAAAAGGACAGCATTTGTGTACAGCAGTTTTCAGATCTTGCCATAGATTCTCGATTGGATTTAGATCTGTACTTTGACTGGGCCATTCTAACACATGGATATGTTTTGTTTTAAACCATTCCATTGTTGCCCTGGCTTTATGTTTAGGGTCGTTGTCCTGCTGGAAGGTGAACCTCCGCCCCAGTCTCAAGTCTTTTTTGCAGACTCCAAGAGGTTTCCTTCCAAGATTGCCCTGTATTTAGCTCCATCCATCTTCCCATTAACTTTGACAGCTTCCCTGTCCCTGCTGAAGAGACGCACCCCCAGAGCATGATGCAGCCACCACCATATTTGACAGTGGGGATGGTGTGTTCTGAGTGATGTGCAGTGTTAGTTTTCTGCCACACATAGTGTTTTGCATTTTGGCCAAAAAGTTCCATTTTGGTCTCATCCGACCAGAGCACCTTCTTCCACATGTTTGCTGTTTTCCACAAGGCATGTGGAGGACACAGCAAACGGGACTTCTTATGCTTTCTGTTAACAGTGGCTTTCTTCTTGTCACTCTTCCATAAGAGCCAACTTTGTACAGTGCATGACTAATAGTTGTCCTATGGACAGAGTCTCCCACCTGAGCTGTAGATCTCTGCAGCTCATCCAGAGTCACCATGGGCCTCTTGACTGCATTTCTGATCAGCACTCTCCTTGTTTGGCCTGCGAGTTTAGGTGGACGGCCTTGTCTTGGTAGGTTTACAGCTGTGCCATTCTCCTTCCATTTCTGAATGATCGCTTGAACAGTGCTCCGTGGGATGTTCAAGGCTTTGGAAATCTTTTTGTAGCCTAAGCCTGCTTTAAATTTCTCAATAACTTTATCCCTGACCTGTCTGGTGTGTTCTTTGGACTTCATGGTGTTGTTGCTCCCAATATTCTCTTAGACAACCTCTGAGGCTGTCACAGAGCAGCTGTATTTGTACTGACATTAGATTACACACAGGTGCACTCTATTTAGTCATTAGCACTCATCAGGCAATGTCTATGGGCAACTGACTGCACTTAGATCAAAGGGGGCTGAATAATTACGCACACCCCACTTTGCAGCTATTGATTTGTAAAAAATGTTTGGAATGATGTATGATTTTCGTTCCACTTCTGACATGTACACCACTTTGTATTGGTCTTTCACGTAGAATTACAATAAAATAGATTTATGTTTGTGGCAGTAATATGACAAAATGTGGAAAACTTCAAGGGGGCCGAATACTTTTGCAAGCCACTGTATCTTCCTCTATGTAAAGATCTGTAGTTGATTTGTCCACTGCATCATCTATAATCTGTTAACCACTGTATTGTTATGTTCTATTGCTGTACTCCATATACTGCTCTACAGGGCCACAGAAGATACTGGCACTATATAAATCAATAATAATTAAGCCACAGATGCTTCTTTAAGTCTTTCCTGGGCTGAAATGATCATTCCTAATTGCTCCATCTGAAAACCTAAAGTGAATGCAGAGGTCCCTCAATGTTGCTTCTCATCTAGTGATGCTTCGGGACCACGTTCTACACTGTTTAGACTGTTTAGACTGAAAGTGATGGAAAAATCTCACTGATTGGTATACAGGGCAGCCTTAATCTCACAGTTGGCAGGTACCTTGTTGGCACTGGTAGTAGGCTTGGGTTCTCTCAGGGTGGGGGCTCTAAGCAGCTGTTGGTCACCAGAGATCGATGGGCCACCACCACTAGTAGGCAATTCATACTTTTCTTCAAATAGGCACCAAGTCACTGCTCCTGCTATTGCCCCACCTGCGATGAAAAGGAACAAAAAATCCACACTGAGGTGTGAGTGGAATGGGGCTGAAGGCATAGCTTGGTGTCCATAAAGTGGGGGCCTTAGACAGGCCAAAAGTTGGGGTGAGCAACATACAGACACAAGTGCTATAACAAACAGGACATGGCTGGTGGCAATCAGGAGAAGTCAATAATCAGGCTAAGGTTGTGGCAGACAGCAATCAGAAGGCAGAGTCAGACATGCAGAGTCAGCAACCGGAACAAAGATCAAGTATAGTCAAACTGGTTCACAATGGGAGTTAAGCAGATAATAAGGCTGGTAGCTAGGGAAAAGTCTTGACCTGAGCAGAGCTGATAGCACTTGCTGTCTACTGAAGGTGCTTATATAGAAAGAGTAAGAACATTTTTGCTCAACAACTTGTGCGCATTCCAGTTAGCACACAACAAGCTGTGTGACCGCACACAAACATGTACATGCCCTCAACCTTGGTCCTAAAACCAGGGACTGATGTGTGGAACCCACCTGTATCGCAACACATAAGGGCTAGACCCCTTATCGCTCTATACAAAAGTAAAGTAAAAGAATTTCCTACTCTGAGCTTTGAAACCTCTGGAGACGATCTAGTAAAAAAGGGCGCACAGGGATAGTGGACTAAAAGGGCGCCGCCATAGACTGCAATGCAAAATATCGGCTATACGGCGCCCAACAGGAAAAAAGGGCGCACGAGAAATAGCGGTTACAGGGATCGTGTTAACAAAGGTTTTCGTTTACAGGATAAAGTTTATAACAAATATCGTTTACAAGTTCGTTTAGACTTTGTATTATACTTATTTTTTCGTTTGTAAATTTCGCTTATATGGGTTTTAACTAGTTTTTTCATTTGTAAATTTCGCTTATATGGGTTTTAACTAGTTTTTTCGTTTTAAAAATGCGCTTATAAAACTATAACAACTAAGATTTTGTTTACACTTCGTTTTCGTATGTATAATGCTTAAATAACGTTTGTAAAGCTGATTGTATTAGAAATACATCGCTTATGGTATTAACTTTGTTTTTACACTTCTAATGCGTTGATTATAGTTACTACAATATCGCTTTAAATATTACTGTTATTTTTAAATTTCTACGTGATTTTAAGGCTAGTTATTCTATTACAAATATATGAATTATTTTATTCATGTTATTTTGAGTGAAGTATTTTAAGGATTAAATATATTATTGTGGTTAGTTTTAGGCACCACCAGGGGGGTCTTAGGTTTAGGCACCAGAAGGGGAGTCTTAGGTTTAGGCACCAACAGGGGGGTCTTAGGTTTAGGCACCAACAGGGGAGTCTTAGGTTTAGGCACCAACAGGGTGGTCTTAGGTTTAGGCACCAACAGGGGGGTCTTAGGTTTAGGCACCAACAGGGTGGTCTTAGGTTTAGGCACCAACAGGGGGGTCTTAGGTTTAGGCACCAACAGGGGGGTCTTAGGTTTAGGCACCAACAGGGGGGTCTTAGGTTTAGGCACCAACAGGGGGGTCTTAGGTTTAGGCACCAACAGGGGGGTCTTAGGTTTAGGCACCAACAGGGGGGTCTAGGGGTTAGGGATAGGTACAGGGAGGGCTCTGTATGAGAGTAAGGTTAGGTATAGTTATAGTACAATATATGTAATATATACAATTTATTACATTATGTGTATTTACACAAAGGGGGGTCTAGGTGTGAGGGATAGGGATAAGGAGAGATATCTGTGACCCTAAAGTTAGGTATAATTGTAGTAAAATACCTGTAAAACCTACCATTCTACTGCTATGCTTAATAAAAGTGTAAATATCGTTTTTGCTATAGACGCTATTTGACGTTTTATTTCAGAATTTGTTTACTGTTATAGACGGTATTTTGCCATTTCATTTCCGTTTATTTAACGTATTTAGCACTAAATTATCGTTTATAACCTCTTAAACGAAAAATACGGTTTTGCATTCAAACTTCTAATTGCGGCTACACCCCGCGCCCTTTTTTCCAGGCGCCCTTTTTTGATATACGCCTCTGGAGATACAACCTTACATTAGAAAGGCTAAATAGGTATTTGGTTCTTGAACAGCTTGAGAGCCAAGAGATCAAGGAAGGTCCGCACACTCAATCCATTAAAGATGAAGGTTTATTCAACCCATGTGACACAGATCCACTCCATAGACCAACGACTCGTTTCGGGGCCCCGTGGGGTCCCCTTTGTCAAGGTAAAACAACACAGAATGGTAACCATTACCATTCTGTGTTGTTTTACCTTGACAAAGGGGACCCCACGGGGCCCCGAAACGAGTCGTTGGTCTATGGAGTGGATCTGTGTCACATGGGTTGAATAAACCTTCATCTTTAATGGATTGAGTGTGCGGACCTTCCTTGATTTCTTTGACTACAGTTCACATGGTCCGGCACCTCCACAGTGGTGTGCGATTCTCCTACCGATTTTTCTGAGAGCCAAGAGAGACGGCAAGTGGTCTGAATCAGTGCTTGTTGTGAAAATAACATCTCTCCTGACTGGTACACAGAAGGTTGCGTGTCTGCACGTATTCTGCATGGTTTCTGAGTGACTGTCGGTTACATTACATGTGGAAGGGTTTCAAGAAGTCTAAAGCACTTCTAGCAAATTGATTCTTTGAAATTCTTGGATCCGGAATGAGCCATTAATTCTGCTAGAGTGGAACTATTGATAGTATTCCCACTAAAACAATCCAGTGCCTTTTAAAAAGCCTTCAACTGCTAGTTAAAGATTTATTTTTCACTATTATAATGACATTTTATGTACTAACCTGAATTAATGGAATCTTTCATATTTTCGGATACTGTTAAAATGCGAGTAATGCTGGTCACACAAGGGAAGATATGGTCTTATGATAGATCCAGATTTGTTGCATCCTGACTTAAAAATAGGAAAGAACGCGGACAATGGGTGCCCGATCTGTTATAATAGGATATGATACTGGGCTTATAGATATTTATAGTAGAAGATTCTACTCACAAGACTGGGTTGCTGAAGTCACCACTCATAGGAGCATTTGGGGAGGTATCGTCACCACTCAGCCTTGCGGATGAGATGTGGTGGTTGCTGCTCCAAAAAAGGTTTCACTCTAGATGAGATCGTAGAGTGAGTCCCTATGGCAAGGGTCACTGGAAGGTGGCTGGAGGTGACCAAAAGAAGTATATGGGTATGTGTATAAAAACAAGGGTAAGGCTGGCAATGGAAATCTTATCAATTAGCAGCTAAATTAGTTAAAAATTTTGAGTTTTAACCAGGGCTGTGGAGTTGGAGCAATTTTGGGTACCTGGTGTCGGAGTCGGTGGTTTCATAAACTGAGTAGTCGGAGTCGGGGTTTTTTTTTTTTTTTTTTTTTTACCAAATCCACAGCCCAGGTAAGTAGTATACTAAGGAGTCTGAGTCAGGGTTGGAGCAATTTTTGGGTAATTGGAATTGGAATCTGTGGTTTCATAAACCTGAGGAGTCTGAGTTGGAGTCGGATGATTTTTGTACCGACTCCACAGCCCTGGTTTTAACCCATACAGTACCTTGAGAAAAAGAGGATTTTAGCGGTTTAAGCTGTTAATTCCTCCGGTCAATAAAAAATACCCTGATAGCCTAGGACAGTGATGGCTAACCTTGGCACTCCAGCTGTGACAAAACTACAAATCCCATCATGCTACTGACTCCCCGATGTATGCTTAGAGCTGTCAGAGTATTGCAATGCCTCATGGGACTTGTAGTTCCACCACAGCTGGAGTGCCAAGGTTAGCCATCACTGGCCTAGGAGATAGAGTGTAGGCGTCTCTAATCGCCTCTTTAGAGGTGCCTGCACTCTATCCCGTATGCTATCAGTGCATTTTGTATTGACCTGAGGAAGCGGGCCATGACCCGTGAAACGCGTTGTCAGATTGCTTTTTGAATTAATTTTTTTCCAGTTGAACTGGTGTCTATATCTTCTGGAGAGATGAGCAATTACCTCCCTTTTTTATTATATAAGTTTTTATTTGTATTTTAAAACACTGAAATAAAACAGGCATTGGGTGCCTCCATCCTAACCCATTACCAGTCACACCTCCTTTGGAGGTAATAGCTTTGCAGTTTTTCTGGAAAGTCTATCGGACTACAGGAGAGCGAGAGTATCCAGCAGGATAGTTACACCACTTAATTTGAGACAATGGGGTCAATTCATAAAAGGCTTTGCAGTAAAAAAAATCTCGTCGGGAAACTATTACATTCTGTATTGTAGACTTTTGTGTGCTAATTCATAAACATTTTCACAGCTGCGATAGAAATGCGGTGTTTTACAGAAGCCCAAGTGTCGTAAAATTGTTGCAATATTGTAACTTTCCTGTTCTCCGTGCAGAGACAGCATTACAATAAAAGAGGCATCCCAAACTTCCCTTTAGATGTGCATCTTTTGTTATGCTGCCTCTGCTTGCCCTGAATCTGCTCTAAATCTGTCTTTAGTCTTTCTAAACAATCTATTTAATTGCCACAGCTTACAAGAACTTCAAGAAATGTTACACATGCAGGCTTTCTGATGTGAAATACACATCTGAAAACTGGTACCCAAGAGGTTAAAAACACAGCCTAGGGTATTCAGAGGAAGCCTTGTTTGTTTAGATTTTCCCTTTCGTGATTGAGTTTGACACCTCTGCTTTAGACGATAGATGACATGTGAGTATAAACTGTAACATAAATGAAAACAGGGATGATAGCCCTCCCCACAGAAGCTTAAGGTGGCCACTAACGGTCCAATTTCCAGCAAAAAAATCGTTTGAGCAATCAGAAATTCTTATCGGATTGGTTGTAAATAATCTTCTTTGATGAGCACAATCGATTACAAACGATTATAAAAATAGTCGTCTGATTGGATCTTTAGCAAACCAAAATTTGGATTTTCTTGTTGGTTGTGATAAATAGGAAACAAAGATTGGTTCGTTGCTGGTGTAGTGAACGATTTCACTTCTGATCAGAATTTCTGATTGCTCAAACGATTTTTCGCTAGAAATTGGATAGTTAGTGGCCACCTCTAGAGTTAAAAAAGGCAAAAAGTAAACATAATAGCGAAGAGAGATCAGGCAGCAGTTGTGTTGTAGAAACACTATTATTGGTTGGAATGGCCCCTTAACCTTAAACAGGAGAATAGATTTTTTCTGGCACATGTTCCTCTTTAATCTTCTGAAGCATATCCAGTGCGGCCAAATGAGAATTGCACTCTGTTATATGAAAGGTATCATTGGATCACTTTGTACAGTGCTTTTTCTATTAATATTGCTTTGTGAGCTTCACAGGGCCTGAAGGTCAGGGCTAGCTGAACCCGGGCAGAGCACACACAACACAAGTGTACTCATTTTCCTGGCATTGTAACATAGGATGTGTCTGTTTATAGAGCTGTGCAGGCAACCACTTACCCCTGATGGTTTGTTTAAATCTCCTTTACAGGTTTGGCTTTCATTCAACTTCATATTTTATGGCTCTGTTTTTGTGCACTGGGAACCCTATCTTTCAAATCTGTCTTCTGGTATCTGGAGCAGTTGTTTTAAAGGGAACCTGAAGTGAGAGGAATATGGCTCTGTCTCTTATAAACAATGCTAGATACCTGACTTCTGTGCTGATGCCCTGGCTGACAGCCTCTAATACTCTTAGCCATAGACCCTGAAAATACAATCAGATCCTATGTTCTGGTGGAAGTCTGACTGGATTAGTATGATGCTTGTTTCAGGTGTGTGTGTCATACACTCCTGAAGCCAAAGAGATAGGCAGGACGGCCAGGCAACTAGCATTGTTGAAAAGGAAACCAATATGGTAGCCTTCATATTCCTCTCAGTTCGGGCTTGTTCACACTATGAGTGCTTGGCAATTTTTAAAAGTGCTTGATTCTCAATGTGGTTGATCTCACATGAGCAATGAGCTTTCCTTCCAATCGCAAACGCAGGTCATTCAGATTCAGTGCAAGGTATAGGAAAATCGCAAAGCGCTTTGAAAAGCGTTTTTTGTGAGCGCTTTTCTTCCAAAATGACTTTACAGATATTCTGTTTCAGGTCAAAGAGTTCACTTCCTGATTGTCTGCAGAAGGAAAATCTCAAAGCGCCAAACAAAAGTGCTTATAAAAATCGCGAATCACTCACAAAGCGCTGGGAAAATCACTTTAAAAAGCTCTCACAAAAACGCTCAGCGCTTGCAATTGTGCCTGTGCTTTATAATGTGAACTAGGAATTTGTGGGCAACCTCTACTCCAAACAGAGTACTATTACTATGGCTGCATGGAGGTACAATTGTAACTTGCTGTTGAAATTTATAGCTGGGTAACTACTCAATTGGAAGGGTAATTTTTAATATGATCACATTACAAAACCGTTTTGCTGCAACCCTGATGTGTTATTAGCATATGTTAACAAAAGTGGACTTTTACTTTAAAGGAAACCAGAGCCCACGCAAAACAAAGAATCAATACTTACCTGGAGCTTCCTCCAGCCCCATAAGCACATGTGAGCCCATCGCTGTCCTCCTGCGGTCTGCCGTCCTCCCGCAATCAGCCCTGATAACTGGCTCAGTCACACTAGTCATTGTCTTCTGCGCATGCGCAGAGGCTTTTTATAGGCTCTGTTGTGCTTAAAGGGATACTGTAGGGGGGTCGGGGGAAAATGAGCTGAACTTACCCGGGGCTTCTAATGGTCCCCCGCAGACATCCTGTGTTGGCGCAGCCACTCCCCGATGCTCCGCCCCGCCTCCGATTCACTTCTGGAATTTCAGACTTTTAAGTCTGAAAACCACTGCGCCTGTGTTGCCGTGTCCTCGATCCCGCTGATGTCACCAAGAGCGCACAGCGCAGGCCCAGTATGGTCTGTGTCTGCGCAGTACACTCCTGGTGACATCAGCGGGATCGAGGACACGGCACTGCGGGCACAGTGGTTTTCAGACTTTAAAGTCAGAAATTCCAGAAGTGAACCGGAGGCGGGGCCGGAGCATCGGTGAGTGGCCGCGCCAACACAGGATGTCTGCGGGGGACCATTAGAAGCCCCGGGTAAGTTCAACTAATTTTCCCCTGACCCCCCTACAGTATCCCTTTAAAGGAACACTATCATTTTTTTTAACCCCCTTGGCGTTATGATTCTTTCTGGATTTTAGGGTCTAAAAGTGGTGCCATTTTTTTGCACCCTTTCAGACCCTAAAACCTTAAAAAAATCATGCTGCCAGGGCGATCTGCAGCAATTCCAAAATCACTCACCTCCCTGGCTCCAACGCTGCAGTTATCCCTCTATCCTCCGGGTGGCGCTGCAACTCTAAAGTGAGATTTCCGGCATGAAGCAGAGCCCCGGAGGAGCAGAAGAAGAATGGCGGCAGATGTCGGGATTCCCCGGGAGGTATGTAGAAATGGCTGCTGCACTCATTGCTTTGCACACAGCCTCCAGCGGCTACCCCGAGCACAGATTGGGATTACCGCTCTGAGCTGCAGTTTTCCGCCCCGACCCTACCTTGGGATTACTTCCAAGGAGGTTGATGCTGTATGTTGGGGCACGCATTACCACAAGTACAAGGAACAATTTCTTTCTTCACACAGCTCTGCCTCTCTGCTGTAAAATCATGTCAGTTCCTGTAAAAATGTTGGGCTCTGCAGAACTAGTCCATGTTCTATCAGTTGCTATCAACTCCTCAGTGTATAGTTTATTTATCTCCTTGCTGAAAGAATATTATTCAGATGGTGGTAAGGGGTTAAAGTTTCCAGCAATGTGTGTTTATTGTCTTCACTTCTCTAATGCTGGGAATACACAATGCGTTTTTGCAGCAGATAGATGGGATCGATAGATAATTTCCGACATGTCCGATCTCACGTTCGATCATTTTGCCGCTCGATTCCTGATAGAAGTGAATGGAAAAAGATAAGAAAAACGAGCGGAAGATAAGAGACTCGAGTGGAGAATCGAGCGGAAAAAGCGATCGAGAGTAGAATTGAACGACAGAAACGCGTTGTGTATTCCCAGCATAACTGTTTACAAAGGCATTATCAGGATCTTTATCAGTGTCTCTCCCTCCCAGCATAGACAGCACACAGCAGCCTAGGAAGTAAATGCAGCCAGAAGTGTAACATCACAAGCAGCCAGTCAGTCAGTCAGGAGTGGTGTACACATATCTCCATGACTGCTAATTATATTACAGCACATCTAGTTACCTGTTACCTCTTCAGATCAGCCTCTTCCTCAGACTCTCCTGCATGCTGTGACACAGTGAAGTATATTTGTCAGCTGTGTGAGGGATGAAGGATAATTTTAAAGCAGGGAGACAGGGAGAGAGACCTGGGTGAATAAAGTGCCCCTAGAACTACTGGTAATCTGTTATATAGGGCATTAAAAAAAAGTAATTGATAGTGTTCTTTTAAATCCTGGGGCCATGGCTCCCCCAAGGTTAATATGCTTTCAATTACTGTATTTTAACATTTAATACAGAGTTCATGGTATGTAGATAAAGTTGGGTGTTAAAGTACTTTATTAGCTGGGCCTATTTTTAACATCGAGCAACCTAAAAGCACACTTATTCAGCATCCGCCTATCCCCATCTGTGGCGGATAACCAAGACTCTACTGTATTTAGGTTCCCCCCTCCCCCATGGATGGACTGCTGTTGGCTTTCTGTGTGTCCTTGTCTTATTAGAAGAGGTCACCGGGTAAACATTGCAGCAATGTGCTCTGTTATGGCTGTAAATATTTATCTCTGGCCAATGCCCTCCATAAACGCTCTGCTTGCTATCTTGCTTCTTTAGCGATAACTCTGTAGCTGTTATTACCTGCATAGCTCTGTCATTATGCAGCTGAAGATCAGATGGAAGGATGTTATTACTCAGTGTGATGAACAGCTGTGTTATTGGCAATGCTTTGGAAGTAATAGTCTTGCTTATATGAAATCTGCCAGGTTATTTCAGAATCTTTCTTATCAATAGATATGCGTTTAGGGCTATTGCATAATCTGCCCTTGATTCACAAAGGAATTATTATTCTATCTGTAAAGTAAACTTGGACATAATACATAATCGGAGGTCACCTACAGTGAAAACTGCAAGTCACGATCATCTTTATTTCACATCTACACACAGAGCCCCTGTTGCTAAAGCCTCATACAAACGCTAGATGGATCTTGGCCGAGGCGGGAAATAACTATCGCTTCTGCCGAGAACCTAGTGTGTGTACAAGGGCCCCCAATGCCCTTGCAACACCTTGACCAGCGATCAGCTTGGTGGAGTGCTTTGGCCAAGTGTCAGCTGAGAGCATTGTCCTACCCACTCACCCTGCCCACCGTATGACATCACTCCCGCTGTGCTCTGATGGCCCACTGCCCAGCAACAGAACAAGGTCCTGGTGATGCATCTGTACAGCCTCGGCCCAGCAGTGTCTCCACCGAGCAACATGTCTCGTATTTGTGTACAAAGTGTCAGGTGAAAATCCCTTTGTATTTGACTCCTCTGGTGAACTGGGCCAGAACCAGTGGAATGGTGGGATAGTTGCAAATTTTATACAACTTGTATTCAGTTTAGAATTGAGTCAGTTAAAATCATCATCTCGCAGAATGGAATATTTTGGTCGATCAGGGGCGGATCGTTAGCAGCATTCGATTAACCGACGCAGCTACGGTACAGTCACTTTTCTCCAGGCTGCTCTTTCGTTTCTCTACACTACCGAGTCCCATGATGCACGTGTGACATAACAAATACTAGAGACCTTTAGTGGTCACATAATAAGGTATGAAATCTGTGTGTAGTTTGTGTGGAGGTTTGATCAGATAGATCCCTCTCTGATTAGATAATGATCTGAGAGGGATCTGTCTAATGGCAACATCGACCAGTGTATGGCCACCTTAATTGTGGTAATCTACAGGTTATAGCCTACAGAACAGCACCCCAGTACTGGTAATTTAAACTAGACAATCATAGTAGTCTATGTTAGTTGAACTTTCAGGTTTCCTTTCCCTGGCTTTTAAACTTGTTCTTTAAATGTATTAATGCCCCTGTGGACTTCACTTTAGCACCAGGGGTGTAGATACACGTATCTTGCTGTTTAGAGCAGCCCGCGACATTCACCAATAAGGGTGTGAGTGTCAATGAGATGCCGGTGGTCATTCACAAAATGAAATTAAAACGCACAGTTTTACACTACTTCCTGCGTACTGTTCAGTACACAGGATAGTATGGGGACATCTAGTGGCCAAAAAATACACATCTACATATGATAAAAGAAATCCCTCATTATTTTAAACCCCTTATTTGCCTCCCCGCTATAGATACCACAATAAAACATTTGTTTAAAAAAAAAAGGCAATAGCATTAAAATAAATCAATCCTAGTTACCATAGGGACTCGGCTTTTTTTTTTATTTGTATGTCATAAGGATTTTTTTGGCGAAAAAACAATATATAGATAATTTTAGTATGATAATTAGCGAGGAGCATGATATGTGAACTGCTGTGGTTTTCAAGGGGAAATTACCTGTGGTGGGGATGTGGTTAAAATATATAGTAAACATGTTCTCCTCTGTCCTTACACAAATGCTGCTAAAGCATCACTCATTCTTATTGTATTATTCTACAAGTTATGACTTGCTAAATGGTAATTTGAAGTTGTCAGAGTTAACCACATTCTCACATTTCCTTTACCATTGTTTACAAAATTGTCCTTTAAAGATACAGGTATAACAGCTATAATTGTCATGCCCATATGCTAAGAGTAGCATTCTTTAGAATATGTTTTCGACATAGCTCCAATTACTTGCCTGCTGTTACAAACACTTTTTTTGCTGTATATGGTCTGTTAAACTGATTCGTTCATATCCCATATATGTGTATGATTAAAGGATATTGTGAAAAATTCTATAATTTATAAAGCATGCATATAAACTGTAGATTTTTCCCAGAGTATGCACGGTGAATTACTTTTTTCCCATATTGCTGTCACTTACAGCAGGTAGTAAAAATCAGACCGGTTTTGGACTAGTCCATCTCATAAGGGATTTGCTGGGATTTCTTTATTTACAAAAGCACCTACTGAAATGCAGTTTCTCAGTCCAACTCCCAAAATACTGTGCAAACGATTAGGAAACATGGCCAGCATCTTTGTATAGATCCTTTTACAGGTAATGCTTTTAGTAAAGCATAAACATGATACTGAGGATCCCCCATGAGATGGACAAGTCAAGTCCAAAATCTGTCATATCTGTCAGTTCTTTACTGCCTACTATAACTGACAGCCACATAGGAAAATAGTAATTTATAGTGCATTTTACTCTGGGAGAAATCTTCATTTATATACATATATTTTACATTTATTTTGCTATAGTTTAATTAAAATGTATTATTTTAAGTAAGTGGTCTAAATTGTTATCTTATGCCTACTGTACTATAGCACTAATGCTGGTGCTATCTTTGTAGAATACGGATGTAACCTTACTGAAGGGTTAACAGTAGTTTAAAAGGATTTTCAAAGCTAAATTACATTAAATTACGATTACAATAAATTACAGTGTTAACCTTTCATGTACCTCCTCTGTTTCCGTGGGAACAAGAGTTTCCATTGAGTTTTCACTGGCAGAGTTGCCTGCAGGTGAGGCCATGAACTGCTCACTGATAATTTAGTTTTAATGGTACCATTGCTTCCTAGAACTCCTAAAACTCCAGTTCATCTGAAATTTAGACTGCGATAAAACAAGGTTCTCTGTTGCTTTCAAGGTGGTGGAGGGAAGGGAACAGGTCCTGAAATTTTGTCCCAATTTTTTAGTTTATATAGCAAGAAATAAACTAATTTCAAAATCTGAGCGTAGGGAAGCATACACACATGCAATTTTGATTGGCCTTGGTGTCCTGAGGAGGCGTGACTACACGCGAACCAGCTGTTGACACAGGCGGCTTGTACTCGTTGCATATGTAACCGTGCTTAAAGAGAACCCGAGGTGTGTTTAAAGAATGTTATCTGCATACAGAGGCTGGATCTGCCTATACAGCCCAGCCTCTGTTGCTATCCCAAACCCCACTAAGGTCCCCCTGCACTCTGCAATCCCTCATAAATCACAGCAGTGCTGTGAGGCTGTGTTTACATCTGTAGTGTCAGTCTCAGCTGCTCCCCCGCCTCCTGCATAGCTCCGGTCCCTGCCCCCCTCCCTTCCCTCCAATCAGCAGGGAGGGAAGGGATGCAGGCGGGGACTGGAGTTCTGCAGGAGGCGGGGAGAGCAGCAGACTGACACTATAGAGATAAACACAGCCAGCTCTGACAAGCTGTTTGTCAGCAGCGTGGCTGTGATTTATGAGGGATTGCAGAGTGCATGGGGACCTTAGGGGGGTTTGGGATAGCAACAGAGGCTGGGCTGTATAGGCAGATCCAGCCTCTGTATGCAGATAATATTCTTCAAACCCACCTCTGGTTCTCTTTAAATAAACTACCTCTTGCTTTGGAGTGCCGGAGTCCGTCTTCTTTATTCATCAAATTTTTTAGTTTATATAGCAAGAAATAAACTAATTTCGAAATCTGAGCGTAGGGAAGCATACACACATGCAATTTTGATTGACTGATCACTGACCAATTTTACCACCTCCATGCAGTATAAGGCCAACAGGCTTTGAATACTAGGATTAGATTGTGTAGGTAAGTTCTCCTACTACACAGAAGTGGTTAAATGTGGCCGCTCATTGGCCAATCAAAATTGTATGTGTGTACCAGGTTTAAGCCTTCAAGGCAATCACTGGTTTCCCTTCATACCCTATATATCCCAATCTTCACCTATAGCCAAGAATCCACTTGAACGGGAGACTAAACACTTCTAACCGACTTTGAATGCCCCAGAACTTGTGCTTGCAAGATATAGAATCTGAGGCTGAGGAATCCAATTAAGTACCTGAAAGCCAAACCAAGACCAAGTCCAGAAACTAGGTCAAAGGTCAGTACTGGAGGTCAGACGACTGTCAATCCAGGGATCAGACAAAACTTAGGGAAAAATAGGGGTCATACACAAAAAATCAAATAGCCAGATGGAAAACTAGGAATGAGACATGAGCTTAGTCATAATAGCACAGGCCAAGAGAGGCAGCAATCCAATTCATAGTCAAGGGTCAAGCAGATATCGAGATATTGTAACAGTAATCAATCTAATTTGCACCCCGCAGCTTAGCACTGGCAACAAATTGCTATCATGGAGTAGTAGGACTACTAGTCCCAGCATCCATTTGCTGCTTTAATAAAGTGGCCAATTGCCCACTTTAATTCAAACCTTTCCTTCAGTGGCTAGTGATGCTGCTGGAGTGCACTCCTATCTATAGGGATGCAGGGCATTGCATGCGTACATGGCCTCTGGGGATGGCTGTTTGAGCCAGCTCCTGAAAGATTGGAAGAGCTGGACCTGTCGCAGGAATGCTGGCAGAGTAAGCCAGTAACACCGAGGACAAGAAATCTGTATTCTTTTCTGCTTTCATTTCATGCAGATTATCGTCTTTGGTTAGTCAAAAAAAAAAAAAAGTCTCACACACACAGATATGTAGCAGGTACTAAACTCCAGCTGCACTTGCTGTAAGTGTTCTGTAATGGAGTTACTCATTCCCACCTATTGCCCATAAGCAGTAACGTGTAACTGCACAGATTGCAAACTGTTGTGGAGTTATTTAGTATATAAGGTATAACGCAGTGGTCCTCAAACTACGGCCCGTGGGCCGAAATGTGGCCCCCCGAGGTTTTTTCACTGTCCCCAAAACACAAAATGTATAACTTATAGATATGGCCCACTGCACCTTTAAATATCGGCAGCCCACGTTTAGAATAGCGGTGCTGGCCCCACCCATCCACATACTGTAGACGCCAACGTGCAGTAATTCGCTGGCTTCCAATCCAATTCTGCATCAGGTGACACTGCTGTCCAACTGGAAGACAGGTTGTCACCTGGGTATGCTCACTGTTTGGTGCACAAATACGTTCTTTGGGCGCCGCATGTTTGAATGGCTGCTGATGGGAGGTCTCCTCCAGGCATGATTGGGGGGAATCAATACCTAGATTCAATGTATTGTTTTTCAACATCATTTTATGTATGTTCCGGCCCCCCCAGCAGTCTGAAGTATGTTGATCTGGCCCTTGACCAAAAAAGTTTGGACACCACTGGTATAACGGCTTATCTTTTCAAAATTGTGCAACATTTAAATAAACTTCGCATATGTTTCCATATTCCCAACTGATAATTGTTAAAGACCATCAAAAATGAATGTAAAAAAATGCCACTCCTAGACCTGTGCTGTCGGGCGATAGTCTTTGGGGCGCTAGGACTGGTGGAAGTAGATGTGCCATCGTCCTAAGTCCACCACCCACTATTAGGTATTTTGGAAAAGATAAGATGGTAGATTCAATAAAACATTGACTCCAACAAACATCCATGAAATCATTGGCACATCTGGCAAATGTTATAATGGTAATATTGACTGGGAAAAGCCATTCCGCTTTAAAGGGATCAATGCAGCTTTTTTTCCCCTGCATTTTGGCCTGGTTTCTTATAGCTATAGGAACTGCCATTCCTCCCCTTCCCTCTTCCCTTATTTATTATTATTACTAGATGATTGCCCAGCATTGCCCTTGTATGTATTTATCTGGTTTTGGCTGCGCCCACTTTTTCAAACCCTAGCACTCAATTACTCAATTACCTAGCTTGTGAGCTTTGCAGTCTTTGGCATCAATTTGCATTGAAATGAAACCAATCTAATTGGCTGTAGCTCCACCCCCTTTACCGGAATTGGAACCCCAGTCACCCAATGACCAACTGTACCAGGTTTGAGGCTTGTGCCATTAACAATGCAAGAATGGCAGCAATTAAATATTCCCCTTGAAAAGCAATAAGTGAATTTTGATTGGCTTTTGTAGGCTCCACCCACTTTTCTGAATATTAATCCCAGTCATCCAGTGACCAACTGTGCAAAGTTTGAGAACCCTGCCATTAACAGTGTAAGAATGGCTGCAGTTTAGATTTTCCCAGTGAAATTTGTATTTGTCTCCGCCCATTTTTTGGTTATCGGGATAAAAGTATCCTATATGTTGTTCCAGGTAATGTACTATGTGTGGGCCAAATGTCATTGAAATCCGTTCAGCCATTGTTGCGTGATTGTTTACTGTATATATATTGCACTGACATTTTCTGCAGCGCTGTACACAGTATATATTGTGTTGTCACTTCACTGTCCCTCAGAGGGGGGTCACAGTCTAATCCCTACCATAGGCAAATGTTTATGTATGTATTGTACTCTAGGGCCAATTTTTTATGTGCAGTTTATGTATTGCAGTTTACGGCCAGTTTAGGGGAAGCCAATTAACTTATCTGTATGTTTTTGGTATGTGGGAGGAAACCTGGATGCCTGGAGGAAACCCACGCAGATACGGAAGAACATGCAGATGTTGCCTTGGCTGGAATTAAAACCAGGAATCTAGAGCTGCAGGCGGGAGTGCTTGTGAGCACCAGGGAACAGCAGCGAGGCCGATTCAAGAGATTTCATGCTAAAATTGTTCGGGAATTCGGCTTGCGGTGTATGGGCAGCTGACAGATCTTTTTCCGATCAGATCCGATCAGAGAGAGATTTGTCTCTTGGTTGAATCTGCCCATCATCGTCAGTATGGGAACCTTAAAGAGATTTGACTGCAGCTGAACGACGGCGCTGAGGAGGACGACGAGGGACACATCCATGCTTATGGGGCTGGAGGAAGCCCCGGGTAAGTAAAAAAAATACAGCGATTCTCTCATTTCTGGGTCTCTTTAAGGGCTAAACTTTGTGTTTACATTTAGCCTGTCTGTTCAGTTCAGACTGAGATGACAGCTCAAATTACAGTGGCTCATTTCTAGCAGATAAGGGAAAATTAGGTGGTTACCTCTAAATACAAACAGCAGTATTCTCCCCAGGCTAATTTTGGTGAGTCCCGGCTGTCATCAGCTCGCCTCCTCATCTTCCTCCAGTGCTGTAAGCAGAATTGTGCCTGCCCTGTGTTCCTCCATTGCGCTCAACCCAGCTACTTTTTTTCCTTTAACCTCCAGGACAGGTCCACCACGAGAACGACAGGCTCCTCCCAGGAACAGGAAACGTCCAGATAGAGCACTCTATAAAACTTTGTCCAACCCCTTGATCCTCAGTTGACGTTTCCTGTTCCAGGAACAAGGAGTGCTCTGGTCGCTCGCCGGTCCGTCAGACCAGGAGAGTTTGGGACTTGGTTGGCGGCTATGGGTGGACCTGCCTGGAGAGGTTTTGCGGTCCGGAGGGGGAAGAGAGAGTGGAGTTACCTTCCCCATGGCTGTCCTGGCTGCCCGAGTTGCGGCGGATCCGGAGGACACGTGCGGCGTCCATGATTCCCCTTTGGCGGAGGCTAGTGGCGCGCCGGAAGTGACAGGAGGATCATGCGGGCCTCCGGAGGGAAGGCAGCTGATTGCCCTCAGTTGCGGAGTATGTATGACGTACTTCCGCCCTTACGTGATGTCACTTCCGGTCGCGTGGGTGAAGAGACGCCGGAAGCCCGCATGGTTTGCCAGTTTGTGTTCGGAACGGAGCGGGATGGACGCTAAGCAGGAACCAGGAAAGGTAAGCTTGGCGGAGGCTTGGTGACCTTTACGGTATGAGCTATACGCCTAGGCCGCGTCTGTATGGAGGTCTGATATAAGTTTACAGACTTACAGTTTGCATTTAATAGCCTGCTTAGCGTCTGATCTGAGGTTTGTTATAGTAACCTGTATCTATAGGCCGCGTCTGTACGGAGGTCTGGGATAAGATCAGAGGCTTATAGTGTGCATTTAATAGCCTGTTTTACGTCTGATCTGAGGTCTGTTATACTTAAATTGTTACGGACATACATACAGTGTTCTCCCCAGGCTCTTTTAGCCGGGTGCTCCACCCGGCTAGATTTGGTGACCACCCGGCTGTCATCGGCTCACCTCCTCACCTCCTCCTATGCTGTAAGCACAGTTGCCCTGCATTTTCAACTCGCCCCACCCGGCTACTTTTTCATGCCACCCGGCTACTATTTCATGCCACCCGGCTGGAAAACAATTCTGGGGAGAACACTGTACATATATGGAGGTTTTTTATTCCACTTTGGCCAGAGGGCTATATATATATGAATATTATAGCTTGGGCAATTGTTTGATACTATGGGGGAGTAGAGTTATATAGATATATATATATGTAGCGGATGCATTTATATGTATAAATGGCTCTTCATTCCTGCTCTCCTCGGTCAGGGTTACTGTCACTCTTCATTTTTCACCGGGTGATATTCCTTTAAATCAAAATCAGAGGAATGACATTGTGTTTTTGTGTTGTTATTTTAGGGCCCGGAGCCTACTGAGCCAACAAAGCCAAGGAGGCGGTGCCCGCTCTGTGATGCAAAAATGGCCCATAACTACAATAAGCAGTTTTTTCAACCTTGTTTAATGAAACTTATACAGGAGCAATCAGGGGGGTTGAAGGAAGAGTTAATGACAGCCGTAAAGAAGGAAATGGCAGACACCATTAAATCTCTAAAGGAGGTGTTTGCTTCCGCTATTCCCCCAGCAGCAGAGTCAGTAAACCCGGGTACAAGTACAGATATACCGGCCACAGAAACATCTAATACAGAATCTCAGCCTGTAAAACATAAAAGTAAAAGTACAAAGAGAAATATAGTATCTTCCTCTGAAGAGGAAGACATGGAGGGGGAGGAGGAAGATAATGATGATGAGTCAGACTCCTCCGCTAAAAGTTGGGACAGCCAATCTGAGGTTAAGAAAATCTCTAGATTTAGATTTCCAGCTGATGAGACAGAGCAGCTGATAATGGCGATTAACAAAACCTTAAACATTGAATCCAAAAAATCGGAGGAAATATCTATGCATGATAAGTTATATCAAGGAATGGAACCAAAAGAATCATTAACCTTCCCTATACACAGATCCACAAAGAATACCATATTAAGCCAGTGGAAATACCCTGATAGGAAATTGTTCATGTCAAAGGGTTTTATGAAAAGATTTCCATTTACAGAGGAAGATGTCAAAACTTGGGATAGATCTCCCAGGTTAGATGCGGCATTTTCTCAGGTTAATAAAGACAACGAATTGGCCTTTGAAGATCTAGGCTATCTAAAAGATCCGCAGGATAAAAAGGTAGAATTCGCTCTTAAGAAAGCCTGGACAGCAGCAGGAGCAAATTTTAGACCTGCTGCTGCCACAACTTGTGTAGCAAGAGTTCTATCCCTATGGGTTAAGAAAGTAGAGGAGAAAGTTGAAAAGGGAGCCTCTAAGGAGGAGATTTTGGAATCATTAGAAGTGGTCTCTAAGGCCACTGATTATATAACTGATGCAGCAGCTGAGAATATCAGAGTAAATGCCAGAACCTCGGCATTAATTAACACAGCAAGGAGGAATCTGTGGATAAAGAATTGGGAAGGTAGTCAGGCCTCAAAAGCCAGAGTTTGCAATATCTCCTTCAATGGAGAATTACTATTTGGAGAGCAGTTAGACCAAATATTAGAAAGAACTTCTGATAGAAAGAAGGGATTCCCAAAAAAGAAAAAGTTTATACAGAATAAAAGATTCTTTAGGCGAAATAGACAAGACAACAAGGATAAGCCTCAGCAGAGGAGAAGACCTTGGGCCATTAACAGAGAGGGGACGAAAAGGAGTTTTCTTTTTCGGAAACAGGAGGGACAAGAAAAGAAATGACGCCAGAGAAAAAGTTGGGGGGCGTCTGTCGGGATTCTATTCCCAATGGACAAAAATTTCCAAAAGCGATTTCATCCTCAATCTCATAAGTCAGGGGTACAAGATTCAGTTTCAATCCTTCCCTCCAAAGAGATTTATTTCCACGTCCCTTCCAAAAGAAAAGGAGAAAAAGCTAGCGTTAAAAAGCATAGTAAAATCAATGTTAGACGAAAACGTGGTCATTCCGGTTCCCGAAAATCAAATCTCGAACATTCAGGGATTTTATTCAACGGTATTTTTAGTAAGAAAGCCGACGGGGAAATTCAGACTGATTCTAAACCTAAAGGCCCTGAACCCCTTCGTATCTTATCAGAGATTCAGGATGGAATCAATTTACTCTGTGCGAACCTTGTTAACCCAAAATTGTATAATGACAAATATAGATCTGAGGGACGCTTATTGGCACATTCCAATAAGGGAATCATCTCAAAAGTTCCTCAGATTTGCAATAAAAGAAAAAAGAATGATTCAGCATTTTCAATTCAGAGTTCTACCTTTCGGGATATCATCGGCACCGAGGATATTCTCAAAGGTAATGGCGGAGGTGACAAAGTTTTTCCACATGGAAGGGATTCTTGTAATCCCGTACCTAGACGATCTCCTGGTAGTGGCAGAATCATATCAGAAATCAAAAGAAAATACAGAAAGGGTGTTAGAACAATTACAAACCCTCGGATGGATAGTAAACTGGGACAAATCAGTCCTTCAACCAACATCAAAGATCCAGTTTCTGGGAGTCATTATAGATTCAGAGACAGAGAGAATGTATTTGCCAGTCGAAAAGATAGGGAAGTTAAAAGCTATGATACAGGAATTAATAACAAAGCCAGTAATGACGATAAGACAAGTAATGAAAGTTTTGGGATTCCTGACATCAACTGCTCCAGCTATACAGTGGGCAATGATGCATACAAGACACTTACAAAATTGGATGCTAAGAGTTTGGAACAAGACACAGGACAATCTAGAGACACAGGTCATATGTCCACCAGACGTACTGAAGTCCCTGGAGTGGTGGTTATCGGAGAAGATACTCACCGAAGGCAGGATGTGGATCATACCAACAGGGAAGATTATCACGACCGATGCAAGTCTTATAGGTTGGGGTGCACATCTGCAGGGAAGAATGTTACAGGGGCAGTGGCCAAAGTGTGTGAGGATGCAGTCATCCAATTACAGGGAGCTAGCAGCTATACAGAAAGCACTAGAACAGAGTGTACAGACACTGATGGGTCATCATGTTCAGGTCAGGTCAGACAACACCACAGCGGTAGCATATCTGAATCGGCAAGGGGGTACAAAGTCAACGAAGCTGATGGAACTGGCCATGAACATATTAACAATAGCGGAAAAGAATTTTCTATCATTATCAGCAATACATCTGAAGGGATCATTAAACACGATAGCAGATTTTCTGAGCAGACAAAAAATGTCAAATACAGAGATGGAAATATCAGACAAGATGTTCAGAAGATTGACCACACAGTGGGGTCGACCACGAGTAGATATGTTCGCAACCAAGCAAAACACAAAATGCAGAAGATTCTACTCCCTGAATCCAAGCGAAGGAGCCGAAGCGGTAGATGCGCTAAGTCAGAACTGGATATTCGACAAGGGGTACGCATTTCCACCAATACAGCTAGTGCCACGAGTATTACACAAGTTATCAAGGACCAAGACAGTAGTAATTATGGTAGTCCCGGATTGGCCAGCAAGAAGTTGGTATCCACTACTACTAAAGATGAGGCTGGAGGGTCCAATAAGGATTCCGGACAAGGAAGTACTAGCTCAGGGATCAAGAAGAACTGGAAGCTCTATTCCAAATCTAAGCCTGTCAGCCTGGCTTCTGAGAGGTCCCCTTTAAGTAAAAAAGGAGTATCAGAAAGGGTTATTAGTACTCTATTGGATTGTAGGAAGAAAGTTACAAGGAAAATTTACCTCAAATATTGGAAAACCTTTAATATGTGGCAGGAAGAGTCAGGGTTCAAGGGTGATTTAGTGCCAACCATTTTAGAGTTTCTACAGGACGGGGTAGAAAAGAATATTTCGTTAAGTACTTTAAAGGTACAGGTAGCAGCAATATCTACCTTTATGGATGAGAGGTTAGCAAGGGACCCCCTTATCATCCAATTTTTTAAGTCAGTGGAGAGAAAGAAACCTATGTTAAAGAAAAAAGTTCCCAGTTAGAATTTATCCTTAGTTTTAAAGGTATTAAAGAAAGAACCCTTTGAGCCCATAGCAGATATTTCCTTCAGACTATTGACAATGAAGACAGTATTTCTTATAGCTATTACATCGGCTAGACGGGTAAGCGAATTAGAAGCCCTATGTTGTGATGAACCGTTTTGTATAATACTTAGAGATGAAGTGATACTGAAGACATGTGATGAATTTCTCCCGAAAGTTACTACAAAATTTCACAGATCCCAGGACATTGTGCTACCATCATTTAAAGAGGAACAAACATTGGATGTAAGAAGATGCCTTATGTGTTATTTAGAGAGGGTAGCAGAATTTAGAAACTCTAGAGCTTTGCTAATTAACACGTCAGGAGCTACAAGAGGTAGTAAAATGTCAAAGAGATCTATAGCTAGATGGATAAAATTATGTATAGAGGAAGCCTATAGGATTACAGGGAATACGGTAGTAGATACAATCAGAGCCCATTCAGCTAGGGCAGCTGCCACCTCATGGGCTTACAGAGCGGGTGCTACGCCAGAAGAGATCTGCAGGGCAGCCACGTGGTCAAGTTTAAGCACCTTCTCTAGACACTACAGAATAGATCTGATGTCTGCAAGACAGCAATCATTTGGAAAGAAAGTTCTGCAGGCAGTCAGCCCACCCTAAATTGGTAAGATTCTTGCTCATCTTCTCGTGGTGGACCTGTCCTGGAGGTTAAAGGAAAAACCAATGTTAGTTACCTGGTAACATCCTTTTTAGTAACCTCCAGGACAGGTCCGTAACCCACCCGATATCAATTATATGTATATATGATGATGTGATAGTATATGTATATGCAGTATGAATATTAAAACCCCTTTTTTGTTTAGGAACAGTACTTGAAATTGACTGAGGATCAAGGGGTTGGACAAAGTTTTATAGAGTGCTCTATCTGGACGTTTCCTGTTCCTGGGAGGAGCCTGTCGTTCTCGTGGTGGACCTGTCCTGGAGGTTACTAAAAAGGATGTTACCAGGTAACTAACATTGGTTTCATGCCACCCGGCGGGAAAACCGTTCTGGGGAGAACACTGAAACAGTGGGTTTCTCCGTGTTTTTCTTCTCTTCTGTGGAAGAGTTTCGGTCCTCTTGAAAATGAACCTAATAAGTGTCTATTTACACTCTTGACTGTGTTTTATCGCTAGGCTGTCCACGGTGCTGGAAAATCTTTCTGACTACCCCATAATCCCCATGTGTCATTTCTCATCCTGTACATGGGCTGATAAGCCTTGCTGGAAGTGGTTGCATTGCTGCTGAGAATCTGCCATCCGCTGATCTTGTAATGCCGTCAGCTTCCTTGTCTTTTCTCTTCATGTTCCGTTGCTGCCAACATGCTGACAGTGATCGAAATAAATCCGATTATCTGACCCTGGATAATTATAGACTGACATAAAACCTGGGACTGGATAAATAGCAACTCTGATCGGCAAATCATGTTTTCTGCTCTTCAAGAACTTTAATCCAGTTGCTCCGTATGATCTAATCTTCACCTTGGCGCCAGCCCTCCGAAATTACACAGCAGTCACGGGAACTTTGCTCTTTCCTTGGACCATCTAACGATGTAAACTTTCTATACAGTGATAGGTATTGGGCAATGTATCATTTCTGGACATACAGGTGGCAGGCTTCTTTCATGGCACACAGAAGCAGTTTTCCATTCACTGTACTATAAAAGCACTTTATTGGAGTTTTTTATAAACATTGGCGGTAATAAAAATAGAGAATTTGCATTTCTTTGCCAACCTTTAAACTATCCGCTTGTCTTCTATGCTTTTTTTTTTTTCACATTTCATATGCTGCTTTTCCCGATAAGGAGACTGCCATTTTTTTTATTTCATTTTAAAGGGAACTAAGCATCATTTTTAACTCCCAGGACCGCTCAATAGCTTGTTAAAAATGCATGCAAAAATGTGTCTCCTTACTAAAAACACCTTTTATTTTACCCTCATCTTTTTACATTTAAGGGTTAATTACAGGCAGTAGTCTTCTACTTCTACTTCCTCAGTCTGCAAGCTATCTGCAACCCTCAGAAAATGGAAGGCAAATAAGGACTCTTGTAATTAAACTTAATTGCCCAGAAGCTGAGATTAAACAAAACCCATTCAGCATTAGGGAGGGTGAGGAGGGGCACACTGTGCTTCAAACAGATGATAAGTCAAACTTCATGAATTTCACACCAACCCTCTATGATGGCTTTGAAAAGGGAGCAGGGGGGTTAACATCTCAAACATAGCAGCCCTTTCAGCTATTTGAAACCACGAGCTGCTAAGATCTATGACTAAAAGTATAATGCTGGGTATACATAGTTCGTTTCTGCCGCTCGATTCTCCCGTTCGATCGTTTCGCCGCTCGATTCTGCGGTCGATTCTCTTATCTTCTGCTCATTTTTCTTATCTTTTTCCATTCACTTCTATCACAAATCGAGCGGCAAAACAATCGAACAGGATATCGGACATGTCGGAAATAATCTATCGAGCCATTGATTTGGCTCAAAAATAAACCGTGTATTCCCAGCATTAGATAGACAGTATCAAGGGGAAAACCAGGTAACTTGCATTGTTTACAAGGAGATAAATATGGCAGCCTCCATATCCGGGTTCCCTTTACAGAGACACTGAAGCGAAAAAAAAAATATGATATAGTGAATTGGTTGTGTACTATGAATAATTACTAGAAGATTAGCAGCAAAGAAAATATTCTCATACTTTTATTTTCAGGTATATAGTGTTTTTTCTAACATTGCATCATTCTATAATATGTGCAGATTACACAACACTCAGCATTCAAAATGAGTCTTTCAGAGCAGTCTGTGAAGTAATGACCTCTCCTCTATCAGAGAAAAAGTAAACAGTTCACTTACAGTTGAGATAATAAAAGTCAGATAACAGCCCTCTCCACGACTCAAGGTAGCCATACACTGGTCGATTTGCCATCAGATTCGACCAACAGACAAATCCCTATCTGATCGAATCTGATCAGAGAGGGATCGTATGGCTACCTTTACTGCAAACAGATTGTGAACCGATTTCAGCCTGAAACCGATCACAATCTGTTGTGGTGGTGCTGCCGCCGCTCCCCCCCCGCCCGCATACATTACCTGCTCCGCTGGTGTGACTGCCCCCGGTCACCGCTCTTCTTCTCCGTCTCCGCTCTGGTCTCCGGCATGCTTCCCTTCTTCCTGTCTGGGGGAAGTTTAAACAGTAGAGCGCCCTCTACTGTTTAAACTTCCTGCCGGGACAGGAAGAAGGGAAGCATGCCGGAGACGGAGAAGAGCGGAGACCCGGGAGTCACGCCGGCGGAGCAGGTAATGTATGCAGCTCTATCGCGTCGGTCGTCGAGCACTCGAACGCCGCTAGCGATGCGCTCTTTACCCGTGGGCGATCGACTGTTATTTTCTGCACGGCGCGATCGACGGGATCGGACGGAATGGATCGAAATTCGGCGTGTAGCGTGAACGATTGGCAGCAGATTCGATCCCAGTGATCGAATCTGCTGTCGAAACGGGCGCAAATCGGGCCAGTGTATGGCCACCTTTAGTCGGAGAGTTAATGGCTTGTTTGCATAGAGATAACAACTGGAGTTTCTTAACTCTTCCTGTACTGGAAACAATTAGACTGATGTATCTGATCTTAATGTTTTATTTCTTAGCTGTACTACACATACAAATCATAATAATAATTTTTTTTTCGCTTCAGTGTCTCTTTAAGTCACACCCCTGCTCCACGAACACTTCACGCCCATCATCTGTATTGGTACGTAGAGTGGGATGGAAATGTGTGCAGATTTCAGGCTTTCCAATGTCAGGATTCAAAGAGACTCTGTAACAATTTATAACTTATTTCTTCTATCCTATAAATTCCTATACCTGTTCTAATGTGCTCTGGCTTACTGCAGCCTTTCCTAGTTACACAGTGGCTGTACTATCTCTGTTATATAATCTAATCTTCTTTCCTCTGACAGCTTTGTCGGGCTCAAGCACTCAGGCAGGAATGTGCAGCTCTTTTTGTGATAGGATAGAAGCTATACACACCCTCTCCACGCCCCCTGCAGGCTCTGTGTGAGTCACACACTAAGCTCCTCTCAGCCTATCACATGCTGGTTAGCAGCCATGTCTTTTGTTTGTAAACGCTGCCTAAAACTGGCAATTACAAGCCAGGATTGCAGCAGGGAGTAGCAGAAACAGCACAGAGGGGCCCAGGAGAACATAATGAATAGAATGGTATGCTTTTTATTGTAAGAATTTTAGAGTACAGATTCTCTTTAATATGGGTGAAACATTCTCCTAGCCTGAAAATTTCCTCAGGAGGGTAAGGGCCCATTTCCACTAGTGCGGTGCGATTTCTTTGCGGAGAACACAAACGAATTTGCATGCGGATGCGAATTCGTATGCGTTTGTATGCAAATTTTAATGCGAATTCGTGTATCTTTGTAGGTATATTTAACCATATCAGTTCCTGCATGCTTTTACATTGATTTTACATGAAAACGTATGCAAATTCACATGAAAATTTGCATAGCAAACACGCATGCGAATTTCCTATTAATTAGATTACATGCGAATTGCACACTAGCCTTGCGGTGTGCAAATTCTGATGGCTCTGCTGTGCAGATTTTTCCTGCACAGTAAACCGCTCAGTTTCCCTGCCAAATGGAAACGGGCCCATTGACTATTATTGGCTATGCGAATCTGCATGCAGATTCGCTCTAGTGGAAACGGGCCCTAAATGGGGAATAAACTGAAAGGTAAGAAATTAGGCTCATCAAAGCCAGCGACTGCAGATAAATTACTCCTCAGCTGGGTAATAGACCATCAGATAGAGGCGATAGACCGAATTTGAGGCCTGTGCTGGATCAGTGGAGATTTTCTTCGTTATATCTAGACAGGACATTGGGGGTGACCAGCAAAGGAACCTGAAGCTGGTAAGCTGTGACCATCATTAGTGGTGGTGGTGGTGGTGGGGGGGAAATGCATACCTGATACCTGTTTAATCTCTGATAAGTCTGTAAAGTCTGCTTTAATTTAAAAGGAAACTCAAAACGTAAAATTATTTTTACTTAACGTGTACCTGAGATAAAGGAGTGAAAAAGTTTTATACATACTTGGGACTTCCTCCAGCCCCCTTCGGCCCAATCGCTCCCTCACCGCCCTGCTCCGTTGCCTCGTTCATCTGCTACGGTCATCTGCACACAGGAGCATTCTGCACCTGGGCAGTAGTACTGTGCAGAAGCAGGACGCTCCCGACGGCGGGACACACGTGGGCGGGGCGCATGCGGCCAGGAAGTGCATGCTCTGTAATCCCTGACTCCCCTAAGTTACCGGGAACCATAACAGAGGCTGGAGGAGGTGGAGTATGGCGGCGAGGGACATATCAGACCGAAGGGGGCTGGAAGAAGCCCCAGGTATGTATAAAACTTACTATGCATTTATTAATCTCAGGTTTACATAAAAGTGGAACCAAGGCAAACCTCTGGTCAAAAAACACATACTTAAAGGGGAACTTCAGCTTAAACAAACATACTGTCATTAAGTTATATTAGTTTGTTAATTAAAATAGATAGGTAATATAATCTCTTGCCCACCCTGTTTTTAAAAGAACAGGCTAATCTATGTGATTTCATGGGGACATCCATCTTTTTCATGGGGTAGCCATCTTTTTGGTTGAAAGGAGGTGACAGGGAGCAGGAGACACAGTTCCAACTGTCCTGTGTCCTGATCACCCCTCCCAGCTGCGCATGCTAGGCTTCAAATCTCAAATTCAAAATAAAAAAATAAACAAAATTTGCACCAAAACAGCAGAAGTAGAACATCGTCATCAGAAATCCCATGATGATTTGCACAGCATCAGGGGAAAAATGCCCGGGCAGTTTTCTTCTGTGCAGCTAAAAATGAGGCTTGAGTAAGAAACACAAAGTTCTGATGCCGTGAAACAGTTAATGAAACACCAAGCCTTTTCAGTGCTGCTGAGTAGATTTTTAGTCTGGAGGTTCACTTTTTTTGTTTCAAAATTTTTATTGAAAGTTTTTCAGTTAACATTACATAAAGTTTGTGCAAGGTAGACTTGCAAATCACAGCAGTTGAGTCAGGATACAACATCGAGTAGCTAATATACAACAGAATTTCCGATGGTTCCATCCCTGGTTAAGCTCATCCATTCTGCAGATGCTGTCCTGACTCTATCCTTGAAAAAAGGGGGGGCCTGAGCCCCAACACAAAACGCACAAGACACTCTCAGGAGAAAAAAGGGGGGAATAAGTAGTGCAGGAGGAGAAGAAAGTAGCAGAAGGGAGGAGGAGGGGGGGAGGGGTGAAAAGAGGGTTCAAGGTTCCTGCTCCAGTCTGCAGGGGAGTAGACACTGCTGGCATCAGATTTTATCTAGACATTAGGAAGGGACTGAAGTAATATAGTGGTTCCATGTATCCCATATTTTATGGTACCTAGCTACCTTGTCTTCCAGGGTCCCAGCCATCTGTTCCTGAACCATGTAGGATGACACTCTACTTCTCAGTTCTTCAAAAGAAACAAATTGCGTTTTCCAAGCTTTTGCTATTGTTTGCGAGGCTGCTACAAATATAAAATGTGCTAAAGCATTTTGATGTTTTGTGAGAGATTCGATTTTACAGTGTAGAAGAGCGGACCAAGGATCCTTGGCGATTTTCTTATCAAACAGAGCTTGTAGCATCCTGTATATTCGAGACCAGAATCTGGATATCATGGGACATGTCCAGAAAATATGGAGCATGTCTCCTTTTGCTTGGCAGCCTCGGAAACAAAAACCTGGGTTCGTTCCAGAAATATGACGAAGTCTGGCCGGGACCCAGTACCATCTTTGCATTACCTTGTAGGATGATTCTACTAAAGCTAAATTTAAAGATAATTTGGACGTGGTAGCCCAGATCGACTCCCATTCCTCCTTTGATTTAGTCCCTTTAAGGTCAGTCTCCCATTTTTTGACATACTTGTGTTGAAAGGACCCTGGTGGGTCATTCAATTGAGCATACAACTCTGAAATAACACCCTTAGCAAAAGGTTCTAGAGCACAAAATCTCTCAAATCTTGTAAGAACAATTGGAAATTGGGTCTGTGGTGGGAAGAGGGATTTCAACCAGTGTTTTAGCTGAAGGTAGCGGATTTTTTCCTGATGAGGGATTTGGTATTTATCC
Organism: Hyperolius riggenbachi; assembly: GCF_040937935.1. Taxonomy (NCBI): domain Eukaryota; kingdom Metazoa; phylum Chordata; class Amphibia; order Anura; family Hyperoliidae; genus Hyperolius; species Hyperolius riggenbachi. Next base: position 587,456,312 of record NC_090646.1, read on the forward strand.
CTTAAATCTTCCCATAACAGTAACCCAGAGTTGTTAGTAAATGATTTGATCTGCTCTAGACCTTGGTCTCTCCACCACCTGAAACCTCTCGGGTTTTCATAGGCTGGAAGGAACAGGGGTTGTCTACAATTGACAAGAGCGGTAGAGTTGAAGACATTAGTTTTTGAGAATTACGAACTGTATCCCATATTGAAAGACAGTGACTCATCACTACACTCAAGCCCGAGGGGCAAGACTGTTTTGGTAGCCACATGGGAGTTTGAACTGATTGAGGGGCTGCCACAGGTATATCAAATAGGGTCCAGGTTGGCATACTGGGTCCCTCAAGAAGGTGAGTTAGTTGGGCAGCCTTATAATAGTTGGAGAGATTAGGAACTCCCAGTCCCCCTTCCCTTTTATGTACGTATAGTGTATTTTTACAAACCCTCGGAGAGGCGTTGTTCCAGATAAATCTAATTAGCTTGTTCTGCAGCATTCTAAGAAAGTGAGGGGGGGATTCGGACAGGCAGCAACCTGAAATAGTATAGGAGCTTAGGAAGGAGTGTCATTTTAATGGAGTTTATCCGACCCAACCAGGACAGATTATAGGAGGACCACTGACTCAAAGAGCGTGTAATTAGTTTGGCCAGTGGGTAATAGTTATATCGAAATAGTGTATCATATGAAGAGGTAAGATTGATTCCTAAATACTCCAGGGCAGGGTCTACCTTCTCAAAATGGTATTGAGATTTTAGAGATTGACAAATATCTGGTGATAGGGTGATGCTAAGCATTTTGGACTTACTAGCATTGATCTGGAGTCCAGAGATTAAGGAGAATTTGGATAGAAGGGACATTAATGCTGGGATAGTAGATTGCGGCTGTGTGATAAAGAGTAGCAGGTCATCTGCAAAGAGATTTAGTTTATGCTGAACTCCTGCTAGTTCCACCCCTTTTATACTCTCATGTTGTCGGATGGCTATTGCCAGGGGTTCTATGGCCATAATAAAGAGGATGGGCGATATGGGGCACCCCTGACGAGTGCCTCTGTGGATCTTAAATGAAGGAGACGAGAAGCCTGCGTAGTGTATATTGGCTGATGGGTTGGAATTTAAAGTTTTGATCCAGGTGGTGAAGGAACCCCCCAGTCCCCATTTATCTAATACCGCATAAAGATAGTCCCAAGAGACTTGATCAAATGCCTTGTAGACATCAAGGGAAAGAAATAAGCCTGGGATTTTCCGTGTTTGTAATAGTTCAACTATCTGAATTGCACGCAAAGTGGCGTCTGAAGCCTGGCACTCAGGAACGAAGCCTGATTGATCCTTATAGATTATGTCAGCAAGAAATCTATTAACTCGGGTAGCCAAAATTTTCCCCAGCAGTTTGTGATCTATATTCAATAAAGATATAGGTCTAAACTGATGCGATTCCAGAGGCTCTTGATCAGTCTTTGGGATCATAACTATGTCTGCTTGTAGCGAACTGGGGTGTGGGGTTTGACCTAGTTTGTAAGCGTTGAAAAGTGGAACAAGGAGAGGGCTTAAGGCTGTTGCAAATTTTTTATAGAATAGGCCTGAAAATCCATCCGGTCCCGGAGTTTTGGAAGTCTTAAGGGATTTAATTGCCAGGATAACTTCTTCAGATGTTATATCACTATTTAGTTGGTCTATATAGTCTGTGGGAATCTGGGAGAGAACTATAGAGTCTAAGAAGGTTTTGGTCTCTGCCGTAGGAGAAGGGCTTGGAGAGGAATAAAGTTTGCTTAAAGAAGTTCTGGAAGCCTTGCGTTATTTTTTGCGGGTCTAAGGTAGTTTGACCTGAGGGTAGACGAACTGACAACGTAGGAGGTTTATATATTCTATGCTTTAATTTGTTGGCTAGCAAAGTGCTAGATTTGTTAGCCCATCTATAGTATCGGTTTTCTGCCAGCGTAGCTGTTTTTCCGCATTGTCAGTGAGTCTGAGGTCTAATTGGGTGCGTAAGAGGTCTCTATCTCTCTTTAGAGTGGCAGTGGGGTTGTTCTTCCAAGCTGCCTCCGCCTTTTCTAGACTAGCAGTTAGGTCTAGTACCTGTTTTTGCCATTGTTTCTTTTTATGTGAGACTAAGCCTATAATAAGGCCTCTCACTGTCACTTTTAGGGCCTCCCAAAATGTAATGGGGGACGTAACTGACTCACCATTCTCCTCCATATATTCCTCTAAATAGGTTTCAATTTTGTCTAGGGATTCTGGATCCGAGAGCAGCGAGTCGTTTATGCGCCATCTATAGGATGATTTTCTGGGGGCTAGAGATGATAATTCTATTAGAAGGGGGCTGTGGTCAGACCAGGTAACTGTGAGAATTTTAGCTCTGGTTATGTTGGGGAGGATTTGCTGATGTAGAAAGAGATGATCTATTCGGCAGAAACTATTATGTGGGTTGGAGTAAAATGTAAAGTCTTTGGCTGTGGGATTAACTTCTCTCCAAGCGTCAAAGACGTGTTGCGAGCGGAATAAGGCATTAATTGCCGAGGGGCATGGTGCTCCGACAGGTTTAGATGAGGCAGATTGACTAGTAGGTTTTGATCTATCTAGGGCCTCATCTAATACTGCGTTGGTATCGCCGCAAAATATGAGAGTGCCTATGCTATGTTGATTTATCACTTGTACTAGGTGGGAAAGGAAACGTTCTTGGAAGGTATTAGGGGCGTAGTATGAGACCAGGGTGAGGTCCTCATCTCCCAGAGATCCCACTAGAAGAACATATCTCCCGGTTGGGTCGGATATACATTTTGTACACTTAAATGGTAGGCCCCTGCGGAATGCTATTGTCACCCCCCTCACCTTCTCACGCGCTCCAAGAACTGTAGGTCCGCGGAAAATGATAACTAAGGAAGAAGGGGTGGGAGGAAACTGAGAATCTTGTTTCCTGTAAGCAGACAATGCCCGCTTTACAGGACTTGTAGTAATTAAAAGCCTTGGTTCTTTTCTGTGGGGCATTAAAGCCCTGCACATTGTGGGATATTATCGTGAGTCCCTTTATTGTATCAGTTGATGCCATGATATCTGACTTTAGGTAGAGCTCTACATGCTTCTCCCGCATGTGGGGCAGAGAACCTCGAGGAAATAGTAGGAACATTCAGAAGTATAGTTTGGGAAATGAAAAAGGGGAGAGAAAGGAAAAGGAAAAACAACAAAAACAACATTAAGACACATCCCTCTGGAAGGAGCCCAAACAGAGGGAAACATAACATTTTGTATAATTGGCTGTCGCTGTGTTCAGAAAACACAGGGAGAGCCAAGGTCATTCCCTGTCGTGCCAGGGAATTAGCCAAACGTTTGGCAGGAGGTCCGGTGACCCCCTCCGGCTGCACAGCTTAACTTGGAAACTTAACCCATTCAGGTTCCGTCGTTTTCACGTGAGAAATGTTCACCTCCCATTAATTAGCCTATAACTTTATCACTACTTATCACAATGAACTGATCTATATCTTGTTTTTACCGCCACCAATTAGGCTTTCTTTGGGGGGTACATTTTGCTAAGAGCCACTTTACTGTAAATGCATTTTAACAGGAAGAATAAGAAAAAAATGGAAAAATTCATTATTTCTCAGTTTTCAGCCATTATAGTTGTAAAATAATACATGCCTCCATAATTAAAACTCACGTATTGTATTTGTCTATATATCCCGGTTATTAGACCGTTAAAATTATGTCCCTATCACAATGTATGGCGACAATATTTTATTTGGAAATAAAGGTGCATTTTTTCCATTTTGCATCTATCACTATTTACAAGTTTAACCACTTAAGGACTGCAGTCATAAAACCCCTTAAGGACCAGAGCCTTTTTTTCCATTCGGACCACTGCAGCTTTCACGGTTTATTGCTCAGTCATACAACCTACCACCTAAATGAATTTTACCTCCTTTTCTTGTCACTAATACAGCTTTCTTTCGGTGCTATTTGATTGCTGCTGCGAGTTTTACTTTTTATTATATTCATCAAAAAAGACATGAATTTTGTCAAAAAAATGACTTTTTTAAATTTCTGTGCTGACATTTTTCAAATAAAGTAAAATTTCCTATACATTTGAGCGCGAAAGTTATTCTGCTACATGTCTTTGATAAAAAAAAACCCATTCAGTGTATATTTATTGGATTGGGTAAAAGTTATAGCGTTTACAAACTATGGTGCCAAAAGTGAATTTTCCCATTTTCAAGCATCTCTGACTTTTCTGCGCACCTGTCAGGTTTCATGAGGGGCTAAAATTCCAGGATAGTACAAATCCCCCCCCAAATGACCCCATTTTGGAAAGAAGACATCCCAAAGTATTCAGTGAGAGGCATGGTGAGTTCATAGAAGATTTTATTTTTTGTCACAAGTTAGCGGAAAATGACACTTTGTAACAAAAAAAAAAAAAAAGTTTCCATTTCTTCTAACTTGCGACAAAAAAAAAATGAAATCTGCCACGGACTCACTATGCTCCTCTCTGAATACCTTGAAGTGTCTACTTTCCAAAATGGGGTCATTTGTGGGGTGTGTTCACTGTCCTGGCATTTTGGGGGGTGCCTAATTGTAAGCACCCCTGTAAAGCCTAAAGATGCTCATTGGACTTTGGGCCCCTTAGCGCAGTTAGGCTGCAAAAAAGTGCCACACATGTGGTATTGCCGTACTCAGGAGAAGTAGTATAATGTGTTTTGGGGTGTATTTTTACACATACCCATGCTGGGTGGGAGAAATATCTCCGTAAATGACAATTGTTTTCTTTTTTTAACACACAATTGTCAATTTATAGAGATATTTCTCCCACTCAGCATGGGTATGTGGAAAAATACACCCCAAAACACATTATACTACTTCTCCTGAGTACGGCGATACCACATGTGTGGCACTTTTTTGCACCCTAACTGCGCTAAGGGGCCCAAAGTCCAATGAGTACCTTTAGGATTTCACAGGTCATTTTGAGAAATTTCGTTTCAGGACTGCTCCTCACGGTTTAGGGCCCCTAAAATGCCAGGACAGTAAAGGAATCCCACAAATTACCCCATTTTAGAAAGAAGACACCCCAAGGTATTCCATTAGGAGGATGGTGAGTTCATAGAAGATTTTTTTTTTTTTTTGTCACAAGTTAGCGGAAATTGATTTTAATTGTTTTTTTTCACAAAGTGTCATTTTCTGCTAACTTGTGACAAAAATAAAATCTTCTATGAACTCACCATACTCCTAACGGAATACCTTGGGGTGTCTTCTTTCTAAAATGGGGTCATTTGTGGGGTTCCTATACTGCCCTGGCATTTTAGGGGCCCTAAACCGTGAGGAGTAGTCTTGAAACCAAATGTCGCAAAATGACCTGTGAAATCCTAAAGGTACTCATTGGACTTTGGGCCCCTTAGCGCACTTAGGGTGCAAGAAAGTGCCACACATGTGGTACCGCCGTACTCAGGAGAAGTAGTATAATGTGTTTTGGGGTGTATTTTTACACATACAGATGCTAGGTGGGAGAAATATCTCTGTAAATGACAATCATTTGATTTTTTTTTACACACAATTGTCCATTTACAGAGAGATTTCTCCCACCCAGCATGGGTATGTATAAAAATACACCTCAAAACACATTATACTACTTCTTCTGAGTACGGCGATACCACATGTGTGACACTTTTTTGCAACCTAGGTGCGCTAAGGGGCCTAACGTCCTATTCACAGGTCATTTTGAGGCATTTGGATTCTAGACTACTCCTCACGGTTTAGGGCCCCTAAAATGCCAGGGCAGTATAGGAACCCCACAAGTGACCCCATTTTAGAATGAAGACACCCCAAGGTATTCCGTTAGGGGTATGGTGAGTTCATAGAAGATTTTTTTTTTGTCACAAGTTAGCGGAAAATGACACTTTGTGAAAAAAAAAACAATACATATCAATTTCCGCTAACTTGTGACAAAAAATAAAATCTTCTATGAACTCACCATACTCCTAACGGAATACCTTGGGGTGTCTTCTTTCTAGAATGGGGTCATTTGTGGGGTTCCAATACTGCCCTGGCATTTTAGGGGCCCTAAACCGTGAGTAGTCGTCTTGAACCCAAATGTCTCAAAATGACCTGTGAAATCCTAAAGGTACTCATTGGACTTTGGGCCCCTTAGCACAGTTAGGCTGCAAAAAAGTGTCACACATGTGGTATCGCCGTACTCAGAAGAAGTAGTATAATGTGTTTTGTGGTGTATTTTTACATATAACCATGCTGGGTGGGAGAAATATCTCTGTAAATGACACATGTTTGATTTTTTTTTACACACAATTGTCCATTTACAGAGAGATTTCTCCCACCCAGCATGGGTATGTGTAAAAATACACCACAAAACACATTATACTACTTCTCCTGAGTATGGCGATACTACATGTGTGACACTTTTTTGCAGCCTAGGTGCGCTAAGGGGCCCAACGTCCTATTCACAGGTCATTTTGAGGCATTTGTTTTCTAGACTACTCCCCACGGTTTAGGGCCCCTAAAATGCCAGGGCAGTATAGGAACCCCACAAGTGACCCCATTTTAGAAAGACGACACCCCAAGGTATTCCGTTAAGGGTATGGTGAGTTCATAGAAGATTTTATTTTTTGTCACAAGTTAGTGAAAAATGACACTTTGTGAAAAAAACAATAAAAATCCAATTTCCGCTAACTTTTGACAAAAAATAAAATCTTCTATGAACTCATCATACACCTAACAGAATACCTTGGGGTGTCTTCTTTCTAAAATGGGGTCACTTGTGGGGTTCCTATACTGCCCTGGCATTTTACGGGCCCAAAACTGTGAGTAGTCTGGAAACCAAATTTCTCAAAATTACTGTTCAGGGGTATAAGCATCTGCAAATTTTGATGACAGGTGGTCTATGAGAGGGCAAATTTTGTGGAAACGGTCATAAGCAGGGTGGCCTCTTAGATGACAGGATGTATTGGGCCTGATCTGATGGATAGGAGTGCTAGGGGGGTGACAGGAGGTGATTGATGGGTGTCTCAGGGGGTCGGTTAGAGGGGAAAATAGATGCAATCAATGCACTGGGGAGGTGATCGGAAGGGGGTCTGAGGGGGATCTGAGGGTTTGGCCGAGTGATCAGGAGCCCACATGGGGCAAATTAGGGCCTGATCTGATGGGTAGGTGTGCTAGGGGGTGACAGGAGGTGATTTATGGGTGTCTCAAGGTGTGATTAGAGGGGGGAAATAGATGCAAGCAATGCACTAGCGAGGTGATCAGGGCTGGGGTCTGAGGGCGTTCTGAGGTGTGGGCGGGTGATTGGGTGCCCGCAAGGGGCAGATTAGGGTCTAATCTGATGGGTAACAGTGACAGGTGGTGATAGGGGGTGATTGATGGGTAATTAGTGGGTGTTTAGAGGAGAGAAGAGATGTAAACACTGCACTTGGGAGGTGATCTGATGTCGGATCTGCGGGCGATCTATTGGTGTGGGTGGGTGATCAGATTGCCCGCAAGGGGCAGGTTAGGGGCTGATTGATGGGTGGCAGTGACAGGGGGTGATTGATGGGTGGCAGTGACAGAGGGTGATTGACAGGTGATCAGTGGGTTATTACAGGGAAGAACGGATGTAAATAATGCACTGGCGAATCGATAAGGGGGGGTTTGAGGGCAATCTGAGCGTGTGGGCGGGCGATTGGGTGCCCGCAAGGGTCTAATCTGATGGGTAACAGTGACAGGTGGTGATAGGGGGTGATTGATGGGTGATTGATGGGTAATTAGTGGGTGTTTAGAGGAGAGAATAGATGTAAACGATGGATTTGGGAGGTGATCTGATGTCGGATCTGCGGGCGATCTATTGGTGTGGGTGGGTGATCAGATTGCCCGCAAGGGGCAGGTTAGGGGCTGATTGATGGGTGGCAGTGACAGGGGGTGATTGACGGGTGATTGACGGGTGATTGACAGGTGATTGACAGGTGATTGACAGTTGATCAGGGGGGATAGATGCATACAGTACACAGGGGGGGGAGGGTCTGGGGGGGTCTGGGGAGAATCTGAGGGGTGGGGGGGTGATCAGGAGGGAGCAGGGGGCAGTTTAGGGACTAAAAAAAAAAATAGCGTTGACAGATAGTGACAGGGAGTGATTGATGGGTGATAAGGGGGGTGATTGTGTGCAAATGGTGGTCTGGGGGGTGGGCAGGGGGGGGTCTGAGGGGTACTGTGGGCGATCAGGGGGCAGGGGGGGGCTGATCAGTGTTTTTGGGTGCAGACTAGGGTGGCTGCAGCCTGCCCTGGTGGTCCCTCGGACACTGGGACCACCAGGGCAGGAGGCAGCCTGTATAATACACTTTGTAAACATTACAAAGCGTATTATACGCTTCCTATCCGGCGATCGTCGGGTTAACAACCCGCCGGCGCTTCCGATTGGCCGGCGGGTTGACGTCGCGGGCGGGCGGAGCCTATTGCCGGTGTATGCGCGCGCATCCCAGCGCGCGATCCCCGGCCAGAGAGTGCCCCAGGACCTGACGCCAATCTGCGTTACGTGGTCCTGGGGCTGCCACTTTGCCGCCGCCAATATGAAGTAGGCGGTCGGCAAGTGGTTAAAATAAAAAAAATATAGAAATGTTTCATCTTTACATTGATATTTAAAAAGTTTAGACCCTTAGGTAAATATTTACATTTTTTTTTTTTTATTGTAATGGTTTTTTTTTTTTTTTTTTATACTAAACATTTTATTTGTGTACTTTTGGGAGGGTGAGAGGTAAACAATAGATTTATAATGTAAATGTGTGTTAATTCTTGTTTTTTTTTTTTTTTCAGGTGTAGTATTACTTTTTGGCCACAAGATGGCGGCCATGTGTTTGTTTAAATGACGTCACTCTAAGCGTAGCACGCGCTTAGCGTGACGCATCGGGAAGGAGACGGCCAGAAAAAGCTCAGCTTCTGAGAGAAGCTGTCGCTTTTTCAGCGGGGGAGAGGAATCAGTGATCGGGCTCCGTAGCCCGATACATTGATTCCTTGGCTACCGAATCCGCGGCCGGGAGTGCGCGTGCACGCGCACGATCGGCCGCGGGGGCGCGCGACAGCGCGCATGGTTCCTGGACGTAGATACTACGTCCAGGAACCAAAATAGGTTAAACAGGTAAGAAACTAAATGCTTGTCACATTTTACACAAAACTATGCAATAAACAATTCTACTCAACTACGGAGGATCTACAACTTTGGTGAGATCATAACAGTGCGAAACTTTGGTAAAGATCTTAAGACGAAAGTTCCTGTATCAAAAGCGAAAGGATGCCAGAAAAAATAGAAGGGCCAGTTGAAAGAAAAAAAAAAAAACACAAAACAGGCTTAGTGTCCTACTGGTAGGTACAGGGGCGCCTCTAGCCTTCTTGTCACTCCAGGCAAGAAATCCTGTGGCCCCCCCACCCCCCATAAAAAATAAAACAAAAATCATATACATTATAGAACACTTCACACATGATATAAGCCATCAGAGAGGGATAACTATGAAATGGGGCCCTAGGCAAGATAACACTTGGCCCTCCACTGATGGTCACCTGGCTTATTTAGTTAGATTTGGTGGGGGCTAGCAACCACCAGGCCCCTAAACTCTCTCTAGACCCTAGGCAGCTGCCTAAGTTTGCCTTGTGGATGATCAGCATTGTATGCCATACAGCACATGCTGCCAGTATGCACCTCAAATAAATACAGCATCCACACTACAAGTTCCAATGCCAGTCACATTGCAAGATTGGATTATCAAGCAAGACATTCTTACTTTCAAAATAATTTTTCACAAACATTATGAGATATGCAAATATGTTACCACCTGTTAGGGTAGGACTAGAGTGGGTATATCATGACATTGAAGGGCTGATATGGTAAGGTGGTTTAAGGCCCAGTGCACACCGAGCGGTTTTAGCAGCGATCCGCCAACCGCATTTGTCTGTGAAAACGCTTGGCTAATGTATTTCCATGGGATGGTGCACACCAGCGGTTTGAGGTTTTTAGCAAACCGCAAACGTGCCTCCTGCTGCACATTTGCGGTTTGCAGAAGCGATTCTGCCTCAATGTAAAGTATAGGAAAAATGCAAACCGCTCTGAAAAACACTAGATCAGAGCAGTTTTCCAGGCGTATTTGTTACAGAAGCTGTTCAGTAACAGCTTTTACTGTAACAATATTTGTAATCTGCTTCACAAAAACGCTCGGCATGTTTAGAAAATGTCTCTAAACATGCCTAGAATCGCTCTGAAATCTGCTCCAAAACCGCTAGCGTTTTGAGGATCTGTTAGCGGTTTTGGTGTGCACTGGGCCTAACGGTTTGATTCATAATCCATTCTGGAGATAAGCACAGTGTGTTTGTAGTGTAAGTGATACAAGAGAAGAGAAGTAGAATGGAGGGAGGAAGGGTAGTAGAGGGTCAGAATTGATGACATGGATGAGCAGATATCTATGAGTAGAATAGAGGCTCAGTGGGTACCACTACTGCATTTTAGTGCTGAGTCCTAGGCTTGAACATTGGCCAGGGCAAAATCTGCATGGAGTTTCTGTCTTCAGACACTTCAGACATTTTCTGCATCCTAAAAAACATACTAATAAGTCAACTGGTTTACCCCAAAACAATCCTATATTGAAAATATTAGACTATAACTGTGGTAGGGATTAGACTGTGAGCTCCTCTGAGGACAGTCAGTGACATGACTATGTACTCTGTAAAGTGCTTCAGGAGATGTCAGTGCTATATAAATAAACAATAATAATATGGTAGGACATTAGACTATGACTATGGTAGGGTTAGATTGTGAGCTCCTCTGAGGACAGTCAGTGACATCACTATGTACTCTCTACAGTGCTGCAGAAGATGTCAGTGCTATATAAATACATAATAATAATATGGTAGGACATTAGACTAGGACTATGGTAGGATTAGATTGTGAGCTCCTCTGGGGACAGTCGGTGACATGACTATGTACTCTGTAAAGTGCTGCAGAAGATGTCAGTGCTATATAAATACATAATAATAATAATATGGTAGGACATTAGACTATGACTATGGTAGGATTAGATTGTGAGCTCCTCTGAGGACAGTCAGTGACATGACTATGTACTCTGTAAAGTACTGCAGAAGATGTCAGTGCTATATAAAGTACTGCAGAAGATGTCAGTGCTATATAAATACATGATAATAATATGGTCGGACATTACAGTTTGACTATGGTAGGGATGAAATTGTAAGCTCCAGTGAGCAGTCAGTGACATGACTATGTACTCTGTAAAGTGCTGAAGATGTCAGTGCTACATAAATACACAATAATAGTTCCAAATGCTACTGGCTCCCCTGTAGTGTGCTCAGACTACTGTACATAGTTGTGCACATTGTTCCCCAAGTAGCAGTTGTTTGGTCAGAGAGACAGTGGGAGAGGGAGCATGAGCAGAGGGTGAGGGCAAGCAAAGTTAAGCTCCACACTCACCACAGTGACTGCAACAACACAGGAAGATGGATCCAGCGAGGTGTCCCTCATGACAAGCGTCCAGCGATTCATCTTCCTGCCAGCGGTTATGTGAGATGTCACGTAACATTACAGGACGGGCGCGAACGAGAAGTCAAGCGACCTCAGTACTTTACTTGATCCTCAGTGACGGTCACTTTTCACCACACAACGCTAAGCGATGTCACGACATCGTGTAAATGACTACTTGTCGCTCAAAAAAAAAATTGATGAACATCGGGAAAATCGTTGGAAAAATCGTGAGGTGGTACATAGCATTAGAGAGAGGGCAAACAGACAGCATTAATGGAAATAACTTATTATGCCATCTTCAATTATAAGTAGTGATGGATGTAATTACACACATTGCTTACATGTCCATTGTCATTGTTTGAGCTTTAGATGCTGCCCTCCTATTCACTCACGCACAATGAAAGACAAAACCTGCAACCCCCACTGTGTCCATTACACACTTCAAACACTGTCCTGTTGAATTCAGGGAGAAGTGCAGGCTGTGTAGGGGAGAGGATCAGATGATCCATAGCTAGTCATGGCGATCCTCCTGACATCTAGACATGCAGACATTCTAGCAGAGCACACAGCTGTCTGCAGAGTTTACTGTTTGTTTGTCTCACTCCCTCTGCAGACTCAGTAACATTTGGGGGTAGGGCGCTGTCGCTGTCTCCTCTGTGGAGGGGCAGAGAACAGCTATAAGCCAGAGACACCATCTTCTTAGGGAGTATCTATAATTCTGAACTCTGAATGTTTCTTTAGTGACTTAGCAGAAGGCTATTTGTGAAAAGAGCAGAGTAACCAAGCAGCTCAGGGTGACCCAAGCTACTAGGAATGTATAGGGGGATAAAAGGAACCAAATGCCCTCCTACTAAAAAAGCAAAGCTTGGTGTAATTTGCCTTCTTAAAACAGAAGGAAATCTTTTTCTCTCCAGTCCCTTACAACGGTCTTTCAGGACAGGAATTTTTATTTCCCCTTGGACTGACAGTAATTTATTGCGCCTTCCCCATCAAAGCCGCTCCAAGCCGCTGCCTGGGTGGTCAGTAGGTAAACGCGCCCCTGGGTAGGTATAACATCCTGTCTAGAGCCAGTTAGCGAGCTATGTGGCATAAAATAAAGTACAAACTGTTTAGGATCTAAAACAAAAACTGAAAAATCCTGACCGTGCTCTCTAACAAACCCAGAGTCGGGCAGTATCACGTGTTCACCCTGGATCTGACATTCTTGAAGAAGAGCATGAGGGATCGCATCGTCTCGAGGTGGTACGGTGCGCTTTGACCGTTTCCCATAGAGGTGCAGAGCGTGTTGAGGTTATGCTGTGGGCAGGAGATCCGGCTGGCAGGCTTAGGTGTAGTGCTCCAAGTTGTTGTTGGGCCTCCTCAAGAGATGACACAGACACTTGCTTGTTACGGTAAGTAAATATCAGTTTAAAGGGGAAACCCCATTTGTATTTAATTTTATGTGCCATCAGGACCTGTAAAATTGGCTTCATTGCCCGTCTCCTTTGAATTGTGGCTGGGGCTAAGTCAGTGAAAATCTGATAGGGATATTCCTGAAAGGTTAAATTGTCCTTATCTCTTGCAGCTCGCAGTAAAGCTTCTTTAGTGTTGTAGTAGGTGGGTTTAACTAAAATATCCCGGGGTGGGCCATTGGGTTTTAGTTGCGTAAGTGCTCTATGGATCCGGTCAAATTCTAGCCTTTCTATCGGGATGGTGGGGTCTAGTTCCTGGAACAGAGCCGTAATGGTTGAAGTTAGGTCAGTTACTGTTTCATGGGCCCCGCGGATCCGGAGGTTGGCTCACCTGGCCCTATTCTCAAAGTCCTCTAGTTTAAGCTGGTTCGCCTGCGTATCTGACTTCACGGTCTCAATATCTTTTTCGTGCGCGTCCAGGATCACAGTAGCATTGTCCATTCTCTGCTCTAGTGCATTTGTTCGGGCCCCAAGCTCCCTTATCTCCCGTTTGAGCGGGTGGGTTATGCAGGCTGAGGCCTCGTCCAGCTTACGTTGTGAAATTAGTTCAAACTGTTCCAAAAGGACCCTGTCCCGATCTGCTATATCCCCAATACCTTGTGCGGTAGTTCCGGAATGCTGTTGCTCCTGTGCTGTTAGCGATGTGGAGACTGAGCTGCTCGCTTCAGACACTAGGCCTGGAGACTCAGGCGCCATCTTGGCCGTCTTGTTGAAGGAGGAGGTAGGCTGCTGAGTCTTGTTCCCGGGTGTTTTGCCTTTAGCTGGGGCCTGCAACTTCTGGGTCTTGTGTTCCGCAGGCTGTTGTTGTGAGGAGAGTTCTCTCTCCCGTGGATAAAGCCGGAGAGGCCGCTCTCGATTGTTCGTGCGCCATCTTGGTTTTCTGCTGGGAGTCGGGGCCGGCTTATGCGCCTCGTTCTCTGTAGTTTTATCTGTTCGGCGGCCGCCCATCTGAATGCTGTGTGTGCTGGGGATCTTCGCCGTGCTGGAGAATGGTTTTAAATTGCGCTGTGACAAGTGTATATAGGGCAAATGCAGCCGGAGGGTGCAGAGCAGATTTACCACGTGTCCATCTGCTTCGGCTGCTGGCCACGCCCCCCCCTGGAGGTTCACTTTAAGAAGAGGAAAGCCTCCCTCTAACTCATAGGTGAGGATCGTGAAGGTACTACAAGAAAGGGATTGAAAAGCTTGTAAGAATATGACACCTGAGCAATGTAATGTAAGCACAGTGGTATGTTCATGATGAATATTTTCTTTCTTTAAAGCGGTCTATGTATTTTGGGGTGCAGGCGGGTTGATGATGGTATATTTGATTTGGCCACACCCCTTAGCGAGTGCCCCTGTCATTTGAGGTCACTGCAAGATGAGCACAGTTCAGTCTATCTGGGAGATATTTTCCCCTTTCAGTCATTTTATTGTATTATGCTGGAAAATGAACGATTGAATTACTACTCCAATGGCCGCCATTAGATGCCTATGACCTGTTTACAGTTTTTCTTATTTATTTTTAGAAATGTCCTTTATTGTTCCCAACAAATACTGTTTGTCCTCGCACAAATAGGCATTGTGATTAACCGGAAATTAAAAACTGAAAAGTCTTATCACCTTCAGGTTTCCTCGAACGACTTTCAAGCGTGAAAAGGGAAATAATGTTTTGCTTCAAACGCATTGATCGTGATCTGAAGAAAATCAGTGTAGTAAAAGCAATTTGCATATCATTTTCACATCCGAAACAAACGTTGTCCTTCAGCTGGGAAAACATTAATCAGCTCATTAACAAGTTAAAATAATTTCTAAGATCATTGGCTGCTGAATTAAACATGTTCTGTGTTAGACGACCCCTAGTATACACCTCACTGCAAGGGGACGTATGATACGTTTTGTTTTTTTTTACTCCTTTTACATATTGTTTGTAGATAAACTGTGAAGATGGCCATACATTAAGCGATACCCACCAGATCAACCAACAAATATATCCTTCTCTTATCGACTAAGATCAGAGAGGCTCCTACTGCCTGCCCACACACTACACACCAATTTCCAATAGATTTTAGCATGACATTTATTGGGAATCCTACTAGCTCTGCTGCCTACCAGGCCGGCCCCCCAGCTAATGTGTAGGTGAGGGGTAGGTTAGGGTTGGACATCATTTGGAGAGGTTAGTTAGGGCTTAGGCATTGGCTGGGGGGGGGGGGGGGGGGATAGTGTTATAGTTAAAGGAGTTATCAGCCAAAATATGCTGCCCATGATATACTTACCCGGGGCTTCCTCCAGCCCCTTGCAGCCGACATGTCGATCGCAGCCGTCGGCCCGGGGATCTCCGCCGGTGGAAAGACCGACCTCCTCTACTGCGCCTGTGTGAGCCCCGCTGTCAGTCAAGTCCACGTTGTCTGCCGTACACGGCAGACAACGTGGACTTGATTGACAGCGGCACTCATGTAGGCACAATAAGGACGACCTTGAGGTCAGCCTCTGCATCGGTGGGGACCCCGGGCCGGTGGCTGAGAGCAGAGATGCTGCAAGGGACATGTCGGCTGCAAGGGACTGGAGGATGCCCCGAGTAAGTATATCATGGGGCAACATATTTTGGCTGATAACTCATTTAGGGCTTTTCCTCCAACATAGCAGACCGGGGTTCAAATCTTGGCTCTACCTTTTCAGTAAGCCAGTACCTATTCAGTAGGGAGTTCTTGCCAAGGCTCCCTAATACTGCTACTACCTACTGAGTGTGCTCTAGTGGCTGCCTTGCAAGCGCTTTGAGTCGGATAGGAGAAAAGCACTGTAGGAATTATTGGTTCGTTTTAGGCATCGATTGAGGGGAGGGTTCAAGTGAGAATGAAGTTTGGCGGTAGGTCCGCTTTTGCAAAATGTATAATGATCTGAGACTCCCTAGGAAGTAACATTAGAGCAAGCTAGTAAAATGTTCGATGTGTGGTACTTCATATGGCAGATGTGTCTAGAAATATGAGCTTTCAGTAGCCATCAGCTCCGTAGGATGAGCTGGGTGTGATCAGCCCTTGGTTAGCCTGCTTCAGCTAAGGCAGCCAACTGTCACTGCTCTCAAGCATAGCTTCCCCTCATCTGCACTCCCTTCACAGCAGCCAACTGTCACTGCTCTCCAGCATAGCTTCCCCTCATCTGCACTCCCCTCACAGCAGCCATCAGCTCCGTAGGATGAGCTGGGTGTGATAAGCCCTTGGTTAGCCTGCTTCAGCTACAGCAGCCAACTGTCACTGCTCTCCAGCATAGCTTCCCCTCATCTGCCCTCCCCTCACAGCAGCCACAGATGTCACAAATTATAGGCATCTGGCTCCTCTGCCTGTTTACAGCTTAGAAGGGTAGCAAGTACAGAGGTTTAGATTTATAAAAAGTAGCGCAGATAAAACTGGAGGAGAAATGTCGCCACGATGGAGGAGATGTCTAGATCAAGCATTCTGGTTTATCGCTCTGAGCAGCTGAGCCTTTCTGCACCAGTTTTCTCTGCACAAGTTCTTGTTAAATTTGCCCCAGTGTTACTTGTGCCAAATTATTAATAAAATTGTTAAAGCAGAGAATTTATCAGCAGTACTTACTATTATAAGCAATATGATTGCTGATAATCTTGAATATGGGGTTGGCGACTTTGATCTACTTATAAAGATGCCCATTAACCACTTCCCTACCACAGGTTATTTCCCCTTAAAAAACACAGCAGTTTTCATGTTTCAATCCTCCCATTCATTTGCCAATAACTTTTTTACTACTTCTCACACCTAAATGATTTATAATTTATTTTTTTTGCCAAAAATTAGGCTTTTTTTTGTGTAGTACTTGTTGCTAAGAGTTATTTTATTGTATATGCATTTTAAAGGGAAAAGAAGAAAAAAATCGTTATTTCAACCATTATATTTTAAAAAATAAAAAGTGCTACTGTAGATAAAATGCACAAATTTTATTTGCCCATTTGTCCCGGTTATTACAACATTTAAATGATGTCCCTAGTACAATGTATGGCGACAGTATTTTATCTGGAAATAAAGGTGCATTTGTTTCCGGTTTGTGTTTCTTTATACTATCTATATATCAATAATTACAAGCCCTTATTGCCAAAATTAACAATAATATACCCTCATGACATACATATTAAAAAAGGTCACTAAAGTATTTATTTATATGCTGTCACTACTTTAAAGAGAACTGAGATGGGTTCTAAGAATGTTATCAGCACACAGAGGCTGGGTCTGCATATACTGCCCAGCCTCTGTTGCTATACCGCTCCCCCCCCAGGCCCCCCCTCTGTGCTCTGCTTGCCCCCAATAAATCACCTAGACGTACTATCGACACACAGCGTGTCGCAGCCGGCTGTTTACCTTCTCCAGTGTCAGTCTCACCGCTCCCCCACCTCCTCCATAGCTCCGGTCCCCGCCCGCGTCCCTTCCCTCGAATCAGCGGGGAAGAAAGGGACGTGGGCGGGGACTGGGGGTATGGAGGAGGCGGGGGAATGGCGAGACTGACACTGGAGAAGGTAAACAGCCGGCTGCGACACGCTGCGTGTGGCTAGCACGGTGGCTAGGTGATTTATGGGGGACAAGCAGAGCGCAGAGAGGGGGCCTGGGGGGAGACAGTATAGCAACAGAGGCTGGGCAGTATATGCAGAACAAAACACGAATATGATCCTCTCTGATAGAAGTTAGTTTCTAAAACGTAACTTTTATTGATATACCGTAAAACTCTTATGAAAGTTGCAATATACTATACAGATCAAGGTGGGATTTCACAGTTTAGTGGATCGTATGAATCTATCATAAAGACAGATAAGGTTGATCCAGAATTTCCCACTCTTGAATAGTTGCTTATTTCCACCAGAAATCGATTGACCGATCATGCTGTCTGCTGCATCGATTTCTACCCAATTAGTTTAGAGTGGTCGAATCGGCCGTATATAAATGGCAGAAATCAATGAGTGTATGGGTACTTTAATACACACACACACAGCTAAATGTTTTGGATGGCGTTCTCCTTTAAATGTTATGTTTGAATGATTAATTCTTTGTTTTTCTTTTTCCAAGTAAAACATCATGTGATTACTGTGAATGTGATTGCTGTGCTGAGCTGACAGTGAGCTCTTGATATTCGCATGATGTGTGGAGGATGGAGCATGCCACAATTGTTTTGACATGTAACGCTCCTGCTAAGACTCGTCTCCCTGCAGTGCATACACGCATTTCAAACAAATATCTTCTTTAAACAGCAATCAGACTGACTTGTGCTGGAGGAGTTCTTCTGCTAGACACTAGAACACCCCGCGGAGATAGTCAATATGGAACACTGAGACGGGAAAACGCATACACTGTCTGCTCGCTGCCACTGCACCACTTATTGAGAGGAAAAAATTACTGAACTAGTAACTTTTTTCCCTGACTTTCCTGAAAAAAATTCTGCTGGCCTTTAGCTGTTGTGACAGGGAGCTCACTTTTTGTAGCTGTATGTTAACGACAAATATCAGAGTTCTCATTACTTAACCCACAGAAGCCTTTAAAGCAGACCTCTACACTCTAAATACATACAGGGTGCATTTCTGTTTTCTTTCTGTCCTGTGCAAGAGTCCACTTAAAGGACAACCGAGGTGACGTGACCCGGTGAGATAGACATGTACATGTACAGTGCCAAGCACACAAATAAGTAGGCTGTGTTCCTTTTTTTCTACCTAAAAGAGTTAAACATCAGGTATACAAGTGACAGTTTCTGCCCGGGCCAGGACTAGGTCAGACTATAGCATAATCCTCACTGATAAGTAATTACAGCCATAAAACTTCAATGAAGGTGTCATTGAGCAGAGACAATGAAACAGTAAAAATATAAAAACTAATTTTAAATATAAGATAAAACTGTGGGATATCTAAAAAAAAAAGTCATTTTTAGGAGGAGGCGGCTAGATACAATTGTTTTTCTCATCAGTTTATTTTCACCTTGAATGTCCTTTAAACCATGTACTTCCTGTCCAGTGTTAAGCTTGGCATACACTAATCAATATTACTTTTAACAAATTAGATGTGAGATTCATTGAACATATGAAATGTAACAGAAATGTGTTTTGAAATGCAATCCTTATTAAAAAAATTTTGTGGGGAGGGGGGTGATTTTTATATATTAAACATTGGGCCTGAATAACTTTTTTTTTTTTTTTTTTTTTTTACAATATTTATTTATAAATTATTTATTTTCAGTGTTTACCCATTGTAAATCTTTCCATTACCTGATTTACTTTCTGAAATGCATCACTACTGGTGACATCTTTACTATTGCCAGGTGATCTCTGCAGAATGTTTGTTTCTGAGAGCTCTCTGCACAGAGGGAGGTATTGCATTGCTTGGCAGTTGGAAAAAGCTGTTATTTCCCACAATGCAACAAGGTTCTCAGACCGCAAACTGTTAGGACCTCGGTCATGACATCACACTGTGGGAGGGGTTTCACTTCAATATCAGCCATACAGACCCCTCTGATGATCTATTCAAGAAAAGGTGTAGATTTCTCATGGGAAAGGGGGTAACAGCTACTGATTGGGATAAAGTTCAAGCCAAGGTTAAAGTTCCTTTTTAAGTACGGTAAAGTTGCTGTGCGCAGGGAGTGTATGGAAATGTTACTGTTACTAGCTTACTAGCGTAGGGGGAGCACCGGCTGGTGACCCATTAGTGGCATGTGCGTTACTTCAATAATGGGTGTTACCATAGCAACGCTTGCGTTTACCCAGTAACGGGTATGGCGCTAAGCAGTTAATGGTCGGTTCTCCTCCTGCCACTGCACGCTGTGGCGGCATTCAAAACAAGTATACGTTGTTCAAATGACTTGTACACCCAGACCAACTGCACGATATCAGCCCAACAGTCGTCTCAGTTGATCTTCCGGTTGGATCAGGGAAACCGCCTGTTATCAGTCACTTGTCTAGTCTTTTGTCACGCAAACACAAGCCCAACTATCATCCAAAACATATCTCAGTAATTGATAGGTAGAGGACTCTCCATGCCTGGTCTGACCAACCAAGGTACTCCACAGTGGGTACAGTTACTTTTACTTGCCTTTTTTGTACATAAATATTGATGTTCTTAAAGAGGAACGCTGATGCCTTTTTTAACTTTGCTTAAAGGATTTCTGAGGTGAACAAAACAAATGTAGTTTTACTTGCCCGGGGCTTCTTCCAGCCCCTAGAAGTCATTTGTGTCCCTCGCTGCAGCTCTGATGTTCTCCTGGGTCCTGCTGGCAGCCTCTAAAGGTTTGGCGACACCATTGGGTTGGAGTCTTCTGTGCAGGCGTGTGCCTATCCTATGCGAGAGCCTGTCCACATCTCCGGGAGTGTACTTGGCCTGACCCCATGGTTCAGTGATCCTTCAGATGCTGCCAGCGAGACACAGGAGAAGACTGGAGCTACAGGGAGGGACACAAATTACTTCTAGGGGCTGTAAGAAGCCCCAGGTAAGTAAAGCAACATTTGTTTTGTTCATCTCGGAAATCCTTTAAAGAGAAACCGTGACCAAGAATTGAACTTCATCCCAATCAGTAGCTGATACCCCCTTTCCCATGAGAAATCTATTCCTTTTCTCAAACGGATCATCAGGGGGCTTTGTATGGCTGATATTGTGGTGAAACCCCTCCCACAAATGATGTCAGCACCTCTCAGCACTGAGGTCTTGACATCACACTGTGGGAGCCTTGTTGCATTGTGGGATATAACAGCTGTTTCCAACTGCCAAAAAAGCAAGCAGCATTTCCTTCCACTTACATCACCTGCCAGCAGTAAAAATGTCGCCATGTGATAAATGTCAGAATGTAAATCAGGGAGAGGAAAGATTTTATAATGGTCAAACACTGACTAAATCGTTTATACATAATTATTGTAAAAATGAAGCACCTTTTTAATTACATTATTTTCACTGGAGTTCCTCTTTAAGGTAGAACCTATAAGAAAGCTATATTCAACAATGAGACAAGCTTTTGATGGACAGTTGCATTGTTCTTATAACAGGGTCTAAACTGCACGGCACAATAGGAATGGACCAGCAAGATGAAAAAGTGTCGGCCCCAGCCAATGATGCCTTCCAGTTCAGAATGGGCCTCAATGACAATAAGGCCGGGATGGAGGGTCTGGATAAGGAGAAAATCAACAAAATCATTATGGATGCTACAAAGGTGAGTTTTCAGTATGTAATGTAGCAGTATTTGAATTCATGATTGCATTATGGTTTGGGGAACATAAGCACGGTCACTTCATTACATCAAACCACCCCCAAAAACATTGGTGCCCATACATTGTACAATCAAGTTGTTCAGTTTTCCCATTTATTCAACAAAAACAATAGATGAATACAGAGGAAATCGAAAATATTTTTTTTGTTTTGTTTTTGTTTTATCGAGCAAAAATTTACTCTTCTTCAGTTGTTTTTATTTTTATTATTTTTTATAAAAATCTGACCACATGTGTTGGAAAAATCAGATAGAAGAGTATAAAAAACTGCCCAGAAATTTCTATTCGATCATTGGTTCGATATTTTCTGAAAAATACATCATAAGTGTATGGTATATTTCTTCGATTTTTCTGATTATTCGATCAAGCGGATAAATTGATCAGATTTCTCTGGTTGAAGAAAAAGCCTAAAAATGTAATCTAGTATGTAATCTACCAATGTTTCAATATTTATGGTTTGAAATTCCTCTGGGTTCTTTTCCACAACCAGCATTTTGTGATCCGATTCTGAACACTTGCGGAATACAAAATACTAGGAACAGTTAAACTGATGGAATCGTCAGCGAACGTTTCCGTTTGTGCTATGCAATTTTTTCGTAATTTAAAATATTTCCCAACTCAATTTTTTTTTTTTGCCACAATGCAAAACACAAATGCACTGCAATCGCGCTGTAAACCCGAAATATCACTGCAGGGGAAAATACAAAGGTACGTGATCGCAGCACGTTTCCGGTTACGAACGTGTTTCTTAGTGGAAAAGGGCCCACAATGCATGTGTTAATAAACCTTTTGTCTTACGAGACTATCATTGTTGAGGTAAGCCGCCTCATCCTTTACATTTTTGTGTTTTTAACCTAGTTTTATCTAAACCTGGGTGCCTCTTTACCCCATTGTGTCTGAAAGAGAAGTTATTTTTTTATTTAGCTTGGGACGTTAGATATACTAAGAATTCATTGTGGCATGAAGGGAAACTTTTTTTTTTTTCTGCACTCTGGTTTAACATTATGCAAGAAATGAAATGGGGTAACAACTTAAAGGTGTTCTGCAGCAATTATTATTATTATTTATTAGATTGATATAGCGCCAACATATTACGCAGCAATAGAGGTTGACCAAGCCTTGGAAGTTACAAAGCTTGTCGCTACTAATCTCTACAGGTGTCTCAACTTTTCTGATTCCTTTACAACTCCATACCCTCATGGGCATTATTTGAACAATAGTGTAATGCAGAATGTAGTGTATTGCAATAAAAATAGTGAGAAAAAGATGGTTAACAATGGAAGAGAGCCAGACCATCATAACATAGAGTGTAGTTCTTTCCTAGAGAGAAATGGCAAAGCAAGTCAAGGTGTCAGTGAGTACAGCCTCCTTCACCATCAAAAGGCACTCAGACGCTGGACGAACGTCTGACAGGAAGAGGAATGGCAGACCCAAAACCGCAATAGTATCACTAGACAAATTTCTGAAGCTGACCATACACTGGTCAGTTTTAACCAGTAATATCTGGCTGATTCAATCCTTTGATCCGTCGAATATGCTAGAAATCTATGCACCAACATGCTGGCGCAATCGACAGATTGATCGATTTTCAGCCAAAATTGATTGAATCAGCCGACCGTACCAGATAGATTTTTTTTTTCAGTTCAATTGTTTTTCTATGCTTTTATTTTTAATGACAGCGAGACATTGAATTTTAATTAAGAAAGTAAAACATTTGAGGTGGGGTTTTTTGAGGTGTATATACACAATAATGATGATAATAATACAATACAATAACATTTCTATAGCGCTTTTCTCCCATAGGACTCAAAGCACTTAGGCTCTCTCAGATTCAGTAATTGGTAGTAGGATGAAGTATTCACACAACAAAAGTTATATTTCTGCAAATGCCAAACTGAACAGGTGGGTTTTCAGTCTGGATTTATACATGTCCAGAGATGGAGCTGTCCTGATCTGCTGAGGTAAGGAGTTCCAAAATGTAGGACAGAAAGCTCTGGGACCAAAGGTTTCCAAGTGGACTCTGGATATGACTAGATTATTAGAACCTGTGGATCTGAAATTGCAGGGATTACTATGCAGCTGTAACATTTCTTTCATGTATCCAGGGCCCAGATTTATTTACTGATTTAAATGTCAGTAGGCCCATCTTAAATAGGACCCTCCATTTTATAGGTAGCCAGTGAAGGGAGCGCAGGACTGGCGTTATGTGGCAGTTACGGGGTTGGTTGGTTTACAGTCTGGCCGCAGTTCTGTATCAGCTCTAGGCGGTACAAGTCCTCTTTTGGAAGGCCAGTATAATATTTTGTTGGGTGTTGCAGACATGGCAAACATCTTTTGAGAGCGAAGTCTGATGTTCCTCAGTACCTGTATAAGTAAAGTCCTATTTGTCTATCAGGGCTCAAGATTTTATGACAATGAGCTGAAGAAAGACCAGCAAGTTAACCAGCGGATTGAGAAGATGCTTCAGCAGAAAGACTTGCTCTCCTCTGCTCAGATCAGAAAAGCTCAAATTCAGGTACTCTGATTTTTGCTTCTATCATTTGTTTTTACAGACTAATTTGCATACAGAATATACTGTATTTAAATATAAAAGATTTGATACACCCTCTAATAACGAGCTGGTCCACCTTTACCTCTGATCAGAGCTGATATTTTTCTTGGCATGGATTCAACAAGATGTTGTTACTGTTGCTGAGGAATGTTGGCCCATGCTGACATAATGGCAGCTCTATGGGCTGGTTCACACGGACGGCAGGTGGCGTTGGGGCGGCGGGAAAGCCGCGTTGTCCTGTGACGTCTCGTTCAGGGGCGGCGGTATGGCGATCGTCGGCTTCCCGTTGCGATTGGCGTTTCTCGTCCCCGCAAGGGGACATGAAGCCATGGCGGCTAGCCGGCCCTAGATGTCGCATGCTGCTTCTAGGGCCGGCCGAAGCGACTCGTTAAATCGGGATCGGAACGCCGCCTTTGCGTAATCGCCGGTAACTGCACGATGCTAAACGCTCCCATTCACTTGATTTGGGATTGGATGGTGGCGTTTCCAAGCTTTGAAGTGATCTTTCGATTTCGTCCTACAGATGCTTAATAGGATTGAGGTCAGGGGACTGAGCTGGCCATGGAAGCAGGTTAAACTTTGATTGATGTTCCTCAAACCAATTTGAGACTGGCAGTCCTGCTGATCCTCTGCCTCTAATACTTTTAGGCATAGACCCTGAACAAGCATGCAGCAGATCAGGTGTTTCTGACATTATTGTCAGATCTGACAAGATTAGCTACATGCTTATTTCTGGTGTGAGTCAAACACTACTGCAGCCAAATAGATCAGGATGTCAGATGAGAGAAAGAGTAGGAATGCTGGAACTGCAGCAGCCGTCTTTCATACAGGGAGGGGGAGGGGGGCAGCACAGTCCCAAGCTGTGGTGTGTGCACTGTGAATCCCAGGCGTGCTCAGGCCACAGTAGTATCTATAGTGCAAAGAGAGGAAGGAGAGCGCCGGCACTGCTGTCATACACTTTATTCAGACCATTGCAAAATACAATAAAAAATATCCATATAAAAATTAGGTGACACATACCATAAAAGGGGGGGGGGGGGGTAAGGAACCTTACGGCTGTTTCGCGAGGCAGCCAAATAGATCAGCAGGGCTGCCAGACACCTTGTGCAGCATAAAAGGAAAAAAATATGGCAGCTTCCATATACCTCTCACTACAGTCCTTTAAGGAGAACCTGTAACAAAAAAAAGTTACCCTGGGGGGTACTCACCTCGGTAGGAGGCAGCCTCAGGGTCCCAATGAGGCTTCCCCCTTCGCTGTAGCTTCAGGCAGTCCAGCACTGGCTTCCCCGAAATCTCCTGCAATCCTCACTCGACAAGCCTGACAAGGCTTTCTATATTTACCTTCCCTGGCTCCAGCGGGGGCGCTGTTGCGACTCTCAGCACGGAGATAGGCGGAAACAGCTGATCTCTGTCGGGTCTGCTCTACTGCGCAGGCGACTTGCGCCTGCACAGTAGAGCGGGCTGACAGTGGTCAGCTATTTCCTCCTATCTCTGAGCGGAGAGCCGATACTGCGCTGGAGCCGGGAAGGTAAATATTTACATCCCCGCTGTTCGGAGAGCCACAGCGAGACCGCCGTGGGACACAGGAGGATGGGGAAAGCCTCGATAGGATCCAGAGGCTTCCCCCTACCGAGGAGAGTACCCCCCAGGGGAACTTTTTGTCGTTACAGGTTTTCTTTAAAGGCTCATACACACATCAGACCATAGTCTTTGGAAAATGAAAGATCACAGACCAGCTTTACCCCCTTCCATGTAGTATGAGAGCCATACCTACACAGTCTATTCTATGGAGCTGAACTCCCCATCAGATAGAAATCTTTGCAAGATGCTGCACACAAAGATGCTGTACACATTCAACAGATCAGTATCTGCAAAAGATCTGTTCCTGCAAAAGATCCATTCCTGCAAAATGCATTCATAGTCTATGAGATCTGCAGATCATCATACACACCTTGTTTAACAGACATTCATCTGCAGATCAGATCCACCAGGATGTATTTTCAGATCTGCAGATGATTGTCTGATCTGCAGATGAATGTCAGTTAAGGTGCCCATACACTTGTCAGATTGGCAGCAGATAGATAAGAAATGCATCTGATGATCTATCTGATGTGTTTTTAGAACATTTTTGACCAGGATAGAATTCCAATAGATTTCAGTTTGAAATCTATTGAAATTCGGTCTGATGGCATTTTTTTGCCATCAGATTTCCTTTAAGGCCAATGCAAAATGATAAGCAATCTCATCAGATCGACCTAAATTTTCCACCCTGCCAGTTCGATGGAAATCCATCGAAATCGATCGAAATTGGCCATCGATCGGTCGATTGGCCAACCGATTTGCGATCGATCGGTCGGCCAGAAAATCGGTTGAGTGTATGGGCCCCTTTAAACAATGTGTATGATGATCTGCAGATCTCATAGACTATGAATGTAATTTGCAGGAACTGATCTTTGGCAGGAACAGATCTTTTGCAGATACTGATCTTTTGTGTCTGTACAGCATCTGTGTGTGCAGCATCTTGCAAAGATTTTTTTCTGATGTGGAGTTCAGCTCCATAGAAAAAACTGTGAAGGTATGGCTCTTATACTACATGAAGGGGGTAAAATTGGTCTGCGATCTTTCATTTTCAAAAGACTATGGTCTGATGTGTGTATGTGGCCAAAGTCTGCTGCCATTGGACAAGATTTCTGCTAAAGAGATCTCCAAGACACGTAGATTATGAGTGGAAAAGCATTCACTTTATTATCAGTGTGAAGGATATATTTTTCAATGAACCTTAGTGAGTAATGCAGTTGATGCTATTTCGGTACAAAAGGGAACGATTTGGTGTTGAACTATATTTTGGTTATTAGGTCTCTGCCAAAGTTTGTGGTTATTATAAAGTCTATATTTGTCTGAAACAGTCTCCAGATGTCTCTAATTGTGTTTTATGATTTCCTAAAAATGTACTGAGCTGCAGTTTCCACTCCCACGCAGGTTCCTTATTATTACATTATCATGCTAATAGTTTTATGATATTAATTATGGCAGTATTCTTGCAGATCTCTAGCAAACATCGCTAACAGACTTCAGTTATCTTGGAGCTTGACTACATAAAACATCCAGCTTAAAAAACACACACACACAAACACTCTCTCTCTCTTCTCTCTCTCCCTCTCTCTCTCCCTCTCTCTCTCCCTCTCTCTCTCCCTTTCTCTCTCCCTATCTCTCTCCCTCTCTCTCCCCCTCTCTCTCTCTCTCTCTCTCTCTCTCTCTCCCTCTCTCCCTCTCTCTCTCCCTCTCTCTCTCCCTCTCTCTCTCCCTCTCTCTCTCCCTCTCTCTCTCTCTCTCTCTCTCTCTCTCTCTCCTCTCTCTCTCTCCCTCTCCCTCTCCTATATCTGAATGAATGAAATATTCTTATTAAACACTTCATTCCTTACAGTTTAATGTGCTGGCAACAAAATCACACAAAAATTATCAATGGAAAAATCAACCCATGGAAGTCTGGATTTGGAGCCGCACTCAAGATAAAGTGGAAAATAAAAAAAAAACACTACAGGCTGATCCAACTTTGATGTAATGACCTTTAAAGTGTACCAGAGACGAGATCATTAAAAGATTTGCTACTTACCCAGGGCTTCCTCCAGTTTCATAAGCATTGCCGCCTCCGACGCCATCCTCCTGAGTGCCTCCGTTCATCTGCTAGCGGTCGCGGTAACTGGCTCTTCTGCGCATGCGCAGCTCTCTTGTGAACAAGACAAAATAAGGCTCAGTAGTGTGTGTGACCTCCACGTGCCTGTATGACCTTTCTACAATGCCTGGGCATGCTCCTGATGAGGTTGCGGATGGTCTCCTGAGGGATCTGCTCCCAGACCTGTACTAAAGCATCCACCAACTCCTGGACAGTCTGTGGTGCAACGTGGCATTGGTGGATGGAGCGAGACATGATGTCCAAAATGTGCTCAATTGGATTCAGGTCTGGGGAAGAGGCAGGCCAGTCCAGTCCATAGCATCAATGTCTTTGTCTTGCAGGAACTGCTGACGCACTTTAGCCATATGAGGTCTAGTATTGTCTTGCATTAGGAGGGACCCAGGTCCAACTGCACCAGCATATGGCCTCACAAGGGGTCTAAGGCTCTCATCTCGGTACCTAATGGCAGTCCAGCTACCTCTGGTGAGCACATGGAGGGCTCTGCGCCCCCCCCCCCCAAAGAAATGCCACCCCACACCATTACTGACCCACACTGTCAAACAGGTCATGCTGGAGGATGTTGCAGGCAGTAGAACGTTCTCCACGTCATCTCCAGACTCAGTCCCCTCTGTCACCTGCTCAGTGTGAACCTGCTTTCATCTGTGAAGAGCACAGGGCTTGGAGTTACTTTGTGTTGTTTAAGGGTTCCCTTTATTTTATTTTTTATCTCTCTTTATTTATTTCTCTCTCTCTCTCTCTCTCTCTCTCTCTCTCTCTCTCTCTCTCTCTCTCTCTCTCTCTCTCATATATCTCACAAAAGCGAGTACACCTCTCACATTTTTGTACATATTTTATTATATCTTTTCATTGTAGATATGACACTTTGATACAATGCAAAGTAGTCAGTATACAGCTTGTATAACTATAAATATGCTGCACCATCATAATAACTCAACACACAGCAATTAATGTCGAAGCTGCTGGCCATAAAAGTGAGTAAACCCCTTAGTGAAGAATGTCAAAATTGTTCCCAAAGTGTCAATATTTTGTGTCCACCATTACTTTCCTGCAAATAGTGATCCAATTACTTTTCTTAACCTTTTTTTCCCCTGTAACTTGCCAAAATGTGTCAAGCAAGAGTCTAGTATACAGTGCAGGAGAGAATTGACGCACATCAATACTGTTCACAGCATGTTTTGTATTGACGTGCATAACCGTCAATACCGCTAGGGAGGTTAAAGGGACGCTGAGCAGACCCTTAAAAAGCAAATCTGAACTAACCTGGGTTTCCTTCAGCCCCTCCCCCCCCCCCCCCCCCCCCCCTAGTCCACAAGGTCCCTCGGCATCCCCTCCGTGGTTCCGCAGGCCTGGTTTCACACCTGGTTCGATCACGTGACTATCGCTGTACTGCGCGGTTCTTGAAAGACAGAACCGAGCAGGACACTTAAAGCGATGGACTTGTGATCTATCTGGGTGTGCGGATATGCTGCGCATGCACAGTTGTGCACAACTTCGCTCAAAGTCGCCGGGCTAACGGAGCTGCCATTGGAACCACGGAGGAGATCCCGAGGGACCTCGCAGGCTGGGAGGGGCTGAAAGAAACCCCTGGCGAGTTTAGATTTGCTTTTTATGGGTCTGCTCAGGGTCTCTGTAATTCTCTTGGGCATGGAGTTCACTAGAGCTTCACAGGTTGCCACGGGAATCCTCTTCCACTCCTCCATGACGAAGCTGGTGGATGTTAGAGACCTTGTGCTCCTGCACCTTATGTTTGAGTATGACCCACAGATGCTCAGTAGGGTTTAGGTCTGGAGATTTGCTTTGCAAGTCCAGCATCTTCAGTTTCTTTAGCAAGGCAGTGGTCATCTTGGAGGTGTGTTTGGGGTCGTTCCCATGTTGGAATACTGCCCAACAGTAATGGTTGGCCAAGTAGGATCTAGTTTGGTGGATTGTTAAAGGAAAGGCAGACACTAAATGCTATTTTTGAGAGGTAGAAGACATCCTGTACTCAGAATTGCATTAAAACCAGACTGCCAGCGGCTTCTTGTGGCTGGAAGCAGTATCGGCACGATTTTATCCACAAAGCTGCCTACAGCTATAGACCCGGTGGGTCAAAAGTCCCTCATTGCTTTGATAAAGGTGTTGCTTATCACTTTTTTTTATTTCTTCTGGGCAGGTGGACCGGCTGGCTCTGGAGATGGAGAGGAGGCGTGATTTGAGCCGTGTCATTGTGCATGTGGACATGGATGCATTTTATGCAGCTGTAGAAATGAGAGACAATCCTGATCTGAAGCAGACGCCAATGGCTGTGGGCTCCATGAGTATGCTGGTCAGTATTAGCTGATATGTTAAATAACCACAGATCCCCATAGAAACACTGCCTGCAAATAACTGCTTAAAGACTTACAGTAATACTCAAGTCTACGAGTATAGTGTATAATGAGGCATAATAATGTTTTTTTTTGTTTTTTTTCCCCTTATTCAGTAATAATATTAATAATATTAAATTATAAATCTACTAAATCAAAATGTTGTGTTCACCATAACTACTACACATACAATTAATTACCTCATACGTTTATTTTAGTTTAATTTTTGCTTTCAAAATGTGGTCACATGACCTGAGTCAGCCAACCTGAAGGTGCTAATATTAAGTCCTATGGGCAGGGCTGTTTCTGCTTCGGTTGCATCTTTCTGCTGTTCCAACTGCAAGGGAACAGGACCCAGTGTGAAAGGTCTGCCTCAGCCGCACATAATACAGTATAATAATATGGTAGAACATCATCCTGGGTAGACATAATGCAATTTCCCATCCAACTGACCGACAACGGGATAGATCAGGAACAGTTTGGATACAGATAATGAGGACAGCTGACATTGCTAATGAAGGGGAAAGTGAAGCATTCACACAGCAGGGCACAGGGCTGTGCTCATACCTGACTCTGTTAAGTTCCCCAGAGCTGCTCCATGCTCTGTACACACGCTGCTGCTACATCCAAAGTCAGCTGTAGCAGGGAAAGAAAGGGGGCGGGGCTTTGAGCTGCAGGATGCCTGCAGATATTCTGGTGTCTCAACTTGTGCCTGTCCCCAGACACTGCACCGGCCCTGGTCTGAGGGGGGATTCTGGGCACCTGTAAAAGGCATTTGCCTATGTTCTGTACATTATAGCTTAAAGCCAGTAAGGTCTATACTGATGGCCAGGGTTAGAATGGGGGCTCCTGACCTGGTAGCAATGAAATTCAACTCTGCCATTAAATGGAACCTGAAGTGAGAGTGATATGGAGGCTGCCATATTTATTTTCTTTTACTTATACCTGTTGCCCGACTGTCCTGCTGATCCTCTGCCTCTAATACATTTAGCCATAGAACCAGAACAAGCATGCAAATTTGACAAGATTAGCTACATGCTTGTTTCAGGAGTGTGATTCAGACACTATGGCAGCCAAAGAGATCGGCAGGAGAGCCAGGCAACTGGTATTGTTTAAAAGGAAATAAATATGGCAGCCTCCATATCCCTCTCACTTCAGGTTCCCTTTACGTGCTGCACAGCATTGGAAGGTATTTGTGTCTCGAGTCATTATTTGATAGCTCTAAAGATAAAACGTTAATTTTCTTTGCAGTTTTACAGCATACATGTTTCTATGTAGTGTGATTTATATTTAGCTTCTAACCTTTTTATTTTCCTTTTCTTCTAAAGTCCACATCAAACTATTTGACGAGGCGATTCGGCGTACGGGCTGCTATGCCGGGATTCATTGCAAAGAGACTGTGCCCCAATCTGATCATCGTGCCACTCAACTTCGACAAATATCGGGCAGTGAGCAAAGAGGTATTCAGAGCTTTACATGCCAATATTATATAACAGAAGATCATATCCTAGTCAGAGCCTATTACATGAATGACATGGTGTGTAGACAGTCAGAAATGTCATTGCAGGGTATGCAGTTCCGTCTATTATTATCATTATTATTTATTGTATTTATAAAGCGCCAACATATTACGCAGCGCTGGACATTTAATTTAGGTTACAGACAATATTTAGGGGTGACATACAGCAATATGACAATACAGGAATACAAGAAAACCAGATTACACAGCACAGTATGAGTACAAGGTAATGCTTCGTCAGTCACTGGATGGGAGCATGGAGATTAGGCAAGTTAGGTTCACTCAAATGCATAGCATGGGTGCACAGTAATGGAGGTGCATGATCAGGTAGGACACAAAAGGAGGAGGACCCTGCCTAAAGGCTTACAATCTAGAGGGAGAGGTAGGGACACGATTGGTAGGGGACCAGAGTTCAGCTGTGGGTTTAGAGCAATTGTGAGGGGTGGTAGGCCAGAGTGAAAAGGTGAATTTTGAGGGCCTTCTTGAAGGTGTTGAAGGAGGGGGGCAGGGCTGCCCTAATGGGTGGAGGTAGGGCGTTCCATAGTGTTGGAGCGGCTCTTGAAAAGTCTTGGAGGCGTGCATAGGACTGGGTGATGCGGGGGACAGTCAGGCGAAGTTCATTGGAGGAGCGCAGTGAGCGGCTTGGTGTGTATCTCTAAGTAAGATCAGAAATGTAGGTTGGACAGCTTTTGTGGACGGATTTGTAGGTCAGACACAATATCTTGAATCTGATTCTGGACTGGATAGGAAGCCAGGGGAGGGATTCACGGAGGGGAGCCACCCTGGTGGAGCGATGGGAGGAGTGGATAATTCTGGCTGCCGCATTCATGATGGACTGCAGTGGGGCTATTTGGGTCATAGGGAGACCAGGCAGAAGTGCATTGCAGTAGTCAAGGCGGGAAATTATGAGGGCATGGATGAGGAGTTTGGTGGTGGCAGAGGTCAGGAAAGGGCGAATCTTACAGATGTTACAAAGGTGGAAGTTGCAGGACTTTGTGAGGTTTTGGATGTGGGGAGTTAAGGTCTATCTCACTGGATGTTCAGCTTTGGTAACAGTTTGAGATGCTTCCTACAAATGAGCGATTGCAGCTGATCAAGTCATGTATCTAAATCTTTTACGCTGTGTGTGGATAGAAAAACCATGCAACATCTTCCCTATTTGTAGAGGCATTCCGGGTAATTATGAAGGTTCAGGAGAGATGAGAAGTGGTGGGGTCACTGGAGATATTGCATTCTGATATGAGTATGAGACACTGCTAACGACATGCATATTAAAGTCCAACTGCATTTATATCATTGGTAGTCTCATGGTGGGGAATTAAAGGGAACCTGAAGTGAGAGGACTATGAAGGCTTCCATCTTCATTCTCTAATAAACAATGCCAGTTGCCTGACTTCTGTGCTGATGCTCTGCCTAATATTTTAAGTTAATGGCCCAGAATGAGCATGCAAATCAGATGCTTATACTCTGGTCTGACTCCACTATTTTGTGACTCGCAAACAACTAAAGCCAAAAGCCTTGCAGGACTGCCAGGTAACTGGCATTGTTTATAAGGGAATGAAGATGGCATCCTCCATATTCCCCTCACTACACGTTCTCTTCAAAACTTCTGCTACTGTTAATTATCTAGGAGTCTCTGGTAGTAAGAATTGCCTTTGGAATGTGCCTGGTTCTAGTGAACCTCCACAATAACTCATCTGTTCTGTCTGCATTGGGGAGGATTCATGGGAAAGGTAATGCTTTGTGGTGTGTATCGGCATGGGGTGAAACTTCTGCCACTGTGGTAATTGAAGGATGGAAGAAGACCACATGTTCAACTAGCTAAATACCGTTTGTGGTAGAGATAAACTTTTACCCAACATGACTGATTTACACTGACTTATTCTTATGATAAAACAAGGAATCCAACCCTTTTTAGTCTCATTGCCATCTACATCTTTTCCAGGTTCGAGAAATTTTTGCAGAATACGATGCTAACTTTTTGCCACTCAGTCTTGATGAGGCCTATCTAGATATCACTGATCACCTGGAAGAAAGGTTGATGTGGCCAGAGGAGAAGAGAAGATATTTTATTAAAGTTGACAGTGCTGAGAAGGCTGATGCCCCATCAGGTAGAGTGACGTGATGTAAACTTGCCCTTGCTCATACTAAGCAGATTGTTTACTACACTGGCTTCTGCAGCAGGAACTTCTTGCTCAGTTCAAACAGGTCAATCCATCTTTGGCTACCACACCTTTCACTGAAGGACAAGAGGTTTGAACAGCACCTCTGTATTCAGATTTTACTATCTGTTACCAGAAGATTATCTTGTTAAACTTTAATGACAGATGTTGATTGTACATCTAAAGTACACAGTAGATGCATTTCTAATTATGGATGGACTTTGGTTTGGTTAATAAATATTCCCCTTGTCAGGTCTTCATGGGCAGTGGTTATCTGCAAGGCAAGCAGGGACATAACTGTAGGAGTGCAGCCCCTGCAATCGCAGGGGGGCCTCAACTACTAACCTTCCCTCTCTCCTATACATCAGTCCATCCTCCAGATCAGGTGTTTTTGTGGCTACACTTGTTATAGGTGTGAAGATCATGATGACCACACTTGTTTTATGGCCCTGGTGAGATTGGCCTCAAGGACGTGAAGGGCGCCAAAGGGAGGCAAGGGATGGGTGTGAACATTGGAGGGGCCCCATCAAAGTTTCGCTTGGGGGCCCCACGAATTTTAGTTAAACCACTTAAGGCAAGTAATTGGTGAAATGTTGACTTTTTTCCATGGGCACCTGAAGGCTGTGAATTCACCGCCTGTCAGCTGCTGCCGGGCGTTTGCTAGCACTCCGCACGGGTGGTGGACAGGCTCCCATCCATTGCATCTGAACACTGCAGTTTCCATCTTCAGGCACGACAGGAGGCATTTTTCTTTACTGTCGGGTAACGCCACAGCGTATCAAACGGGACGCGTGGTGGCACCAAACGCTGCCATTCAGCTGCATGTAGTTACATCCAAATGGCGCTTGTGGCCAGCAGCTGGGAGGCTGAACTGCTCGGTTAACAAGCAGTTCAGCCGCTCATGGAACAGAGGCCTAACACTGTTCAGTTATATGTAGTTATATTCGCTGTTGCTTGACAAGGCCCTACATTCTAAATCTGTACATGATCCTAACAAATGAATGCTGACAGAGCAGAGCATATGCTCTCGTTTGTTGTTTTCTTTATTTGATGTACGGAATATATAATGCATTTTTCATGCACTAGCAACCTTTACACTAAGCACTTTTTCCCTGACTGCGACTCCATGTCGAAACATGTTGTATTGGTGGGGGGTATTATTTTATATGTAGAAAGCAAAAGGCAAACTTGTCAAAGTATAGGATTTTTGTTGAGCACTATTACAAAAACTCATGTCAAGAGGTGAATGTGCTCTCTAAAGTACCTAAAATCCTACCTTGTTATGTACTGAACAATGAAAACATTTATAATGAGTTTAATATAATATAATGAATTTTATATAAAACTAATAAAAGTTATGTTTTATTTATACTTCTGAAAGGATCAACCCTGTGTATTTGGTAGAAATCAGATTTGTGAATTGTATGATCCTAACAAACACAGCTGGTGTGAGTTTATCAGGCTGAATGCCTTAAAACATTTTTTGATATGGATAGAAACTCAAAAAATATACTAAATTGTGGTGGCTGAAGGTTGACTGGAAGTCGGCTATCTGAATGGGAGGGGCTTGCACTTGCATCTCATTATTATGTACACTAAAGTGACTCGACTTTAACACCAACTTAAAATCTGTACATTAAAGATGGCCGCTAATGGTCTATTTCCTAGCGAAAAATCGTTTGAGTGATCAGAAATTCAGATTGCATTGGTTGTAAACAATCTCAGTTGATGGGCACAATCGATTATCAACTATTATAAAATAAGTCGTAGGATTGGTCAAACCAAAATGTGGATTTTCTTGTTGGTTGTGACAGATAGGAAGCAAAGGTTCATTGATGGTGTAGTGAACAATTTTTCTTTCGATCTGAATTATCTGATCGCTCGAACAATATTTTGCTAGAAATTGGACCATTAGTGGCCACCTTAACAAATGAATCTTTCTATCTTTCTGTTTTTCTGAATGTAGGGGCTGTGACCACTATGGGAACTTGTGACCCAGAACAGGCACAGAGCACATCGCCAGTGCTATTTGAAGACAGTCCTTCCTTCCTGCTGGAGCAAAGCCAGACAGTTTCTGTGCCAGAGGCAACAGAGGGAGAAGAGTCGAAGGAAAATGTGATTATCTTCGGGACATCAGCAGAGGAAGCTGTGAAAGAAATGAGATTCCGAATTGAGCAGAAAACATCCTTAACGGCCAGTGCAGGTATGGGGTAAAGGATTAAGAGTACAGCAATCTCCTTTACACATCAAGTATTTGAAACCGTCAGATTTAATTTGATACTGTTGTCTATTTGTGTGTAGGTGTTTTGAAAGGAACCCGAGGTGGGAAACATATGGAGGCTGCTATATTTATTTCCTTTTAAACGGAACCAGTTGCCTGGCTGTTCTGCTGATCTTTCTGGTCAGTAATGTCTGAATCAAACATGCAGCTAATCCAGTCCGATTTTTGTCAGAACCTCTGATCTGCATGCATGTTCAGCGTCTGTGGCTAAAAATATTTCTCCCCTTTTACACTAGGAGGCTAAACCTGTATTGCGTTACCCTATTTTGCCGCAAGGGGAAGCAAAAGTGATGAATGTCTATAGAAACTTTCACACTTATTGCAATCCCTTGTGCAGCACCGGAAGTATCCAAGCCAATGTATGGGCAACACCGTGTTACCGCCGCAAGCACCACACTTATCGCATGTGCTTGAGGTAAAAGAAAGTTTATGGGCGACACAGTATGTGTGAACGATAGCTCCCGGTGCGGCGCGTACCGTCAGGAATTCCAGTGATGTATTTCCTGCTCAGCAGAGAGGATGTCATTGAGCTGGAGGCGGTGCTATGCATATGACTCCCATATCTCGCAACTTTTTGAGATGAGAAAAAAGGACACTTAAGTCACGCCCATGCCACACTCCTGGTCACGCCCCCATCACGCCCCTAGTCAAGCATACCATAAAGATTTTGTAAGAAAAATATGTTGTTTTATAATTCAAACCACACTGATCCTTTCTATTCTGGTTAATTTTCCTTCATAGTAACATTTTAAAATTAGTAATATATCAATTTTAAAGGATGGGAATAATGTTTAGAGTCAATCAAACACATTTTTAGTAGAGAAATATATATATTTATATAGAAAGAGGGACAAAGTCCTGAAAGAGGGACAAAGGAGGGGGAAAGAGGGACAGGGCTCCCAAAAAGGGACTGTCCCTCCGAAAGAGGGACAGTTGGGAGCTATGTGACCCTGTTGGTGCACTCAGGGTCATATGTTTGTTATTTTGTTTTTTTTTATGTGGAATGCGGCAGGAACATCAGATCCCTACATCAACGCAAAAAGTAGATGTACAACTGGCCTCAGGCAGAGGATCAGCAGGACTGCCAGGCAATGCGCATTGTGTGAAAGGAAATAAATGTCAGCCTCCATATGTCTCTCACCTTGAGTTTCCTTTGAAAAGGAGTTATGTAGGCTGTTTCTTTACTTTTAAACAGTACCAGTTGCCTAGCAAGTCCTTTACCTGTAATACTGTTAGCCATAGACGCTGAACAGGCATGCAGAACAGATGTTTCTGTAAAAAATCTGACTGGATTAGCTGCATGTTTGTTTCAGATGTGTGATTCAGACACTGCTAATGTCAGTATGATTATCAGGTCTGCAAGGCAACTGGTACTGTTTAAAAAGAAAAATATGGCAGCTTCCTTATATGTCTTGCTTTAGGTTCCCTTTAAAGTGAAGTGGGAAGCCCCGAATTAGAGGAAAACATAGTAAGTGGGAGGGTCTGTCAGGGTTGTGGTACAGAAATATGGAATACTGCCATTGCTGTAGACCTGTCCCTACGGTATTTTGCATTGGAATGTGAAGGATTTGCTTCCTGGCAATACTATACTAGCAGAGAAATGTGAATTCTGTGACAGATGTTGATGCCAGAAAATGTGACCTGAAATATTTTGCATGTGTGGAAATACCTAGCTGTGTGCAGTAATATGGAAAGTACTTTTTTATTGCATTAAATAACTAGGAAGAAACCCATTCTCAGTGACAGGAATTACCAGGTAGAGCATTCACCGGATCTTGCCAAGCTGCTTTGCGCAGTGCTGACATCATAAGCAAGATGGCAACACTAATGCAGACAAAACAGGCAACACAGTTCAGTGGGAAGCTGGCACTGCAGACAACCTCAACTGACTAGGGAGTACCATAAACCTGCAAATGGCTTTCTAGAGGATTTTGTAGTTCTTCAAAACTATAGTGATATTATAGAATTAAAGAGGAACTGTAACAACATACTGGAGAGTAGAATGCAGTTAATTATTCCGGATAGCCACTTTTATGGTTTCAGCATCAGAGACCCGTCCTATAGCTATATATTGCAATATATTGGTATGTAGCCTTGCAATCCCAATGAGCCTTAGCCTAGGCGGTTTATTATGCCGAGTTCGCCCCCTAGGGCATACTGGGAGACCATCCATGTTTTTGTACTGGCTTTAGAACTCTGAGTAAATGAACATTCTGCAGAGATCACCTGGAAGGACTACAGAAG
Organism: Hyperolius riggenbachi; assembly: GCF_040937935.1. NCBI lineage: Eukaryota > Metazoa > Chordata > Amphibia > Anura > Hyperoliidae > Hyperolius > Hyperolius riggenbachi. The sequence goes on from NC_090646.1 coordinate 587,494,231, forward strand.
TTGCCGCCTGTGATAAAATTCTGAATGTAAATCAGGGAGAGCAATGATTTTACAATGGGCAAACACTGACTATCAGTAATTTTATAAATGAATATTGTAAAACATTTATATTGGTAAACAACTCAGTGCACAGTACGGAGCGGCCAGTCTTCAGAAGCCCGGGTGCTTCCATAAACTTCCAAAGCCAGAACAGCCAGAAGCGAGCAGCCCAAGAGGGGGGGGGGGGGGGGGGAACGCAGAGACCAGGAGAGGAATTGTAAGGCTCTATAGGGCCCATAGCCTTCCCTCTACATAGGTGAGTATCTGTTTTTTTATTTTGAAAATGGCTTCAAACTCCCTTTAAGATCGAGAGGGAGCATACAGCAGGGGACACCAGGAAGCAAGAATGGAAGATCTATGGAGTTATGCATGAGAGGGTGTTAGCGTTCAGGAGAAGGACCGCTTGGGGAAAGAGGAGTTCCTGTGCCTGGTGGTTCTTGTGGAGATGGTTCTGAGGCGACGGGCTTCCAGGGTGGGCGGGGCCATTCAGTATCTTGTTTGCCCTAGACCAGTGCTGTCCAACTGGCGGGCCGCATCCGGCCCGCCAGGCCTTCTGCTGCGGCCCCCGCGGCTGTGCCAGTGTTAGCCCACGAGTCCCCAGAGCTGAGGGGATTTTTTTTTAAAGTTTCCCCCATTCCTCGGCTATAATGTAATAACAGCCCCCCTCCACTCCCCTCCCCTCGTTCCCCTTGCTGCTGCCGCCGCCTCACCTCTTAGATCGGCGGTGGGCAGGAGATGGGAAGGAACCAGCCACACCGGTGCATGGCAGCCGCACGGGGGACTTTAAATGCTGGACGTGACCGATGATGTCACTTCCCTCATTTAAATTCACCGCGCGGCTGCTGTGCGCTGGTGTGGCTGGTTCCTTCCTATCTCCTGCCCGGTCCGATCTGAGAGGTGAGGCGGCGGCAGCAAGGGGGAACGAGGGGAGCTGGAAATATTACATTATAGCCGCCAATCTGACGGCGTTTTGTGGGGACATCTGCAGCCAACCTGCGTGCATTTTGTGGGGACATCTGCAGCCAACCTGTGTGCATTTTGTGGGGACATCTGCAGCCAATCTGCATGCATTTTGTGGGGACATCTGCAGCCAACCTGTGTGCATTTTGTGGAGACATCTGCAGCCAACCTGCGTGCATTTTGTGGAGACATCTGCAGCCAACCTGTGTACATTTTGTGGAGACATCTGCAGCCAACCTGCGTGCATTTTGTGGAGACATCTGCAGCCAACCTGCGTGCATTTTGTGGAGACATCTGCAGCAAACCTGTGTGCGTTTTGTGGAGACATCTGCAGGCAACCTGTGTGCATTTTGTGGGGACAACTGCAGCCAACCTGAGTGCATTTTGTAGGGAAATCTGCAGCCAACCTGAGTGCATTTTGTGGGGACATCTGCAGCCAATCTGACAGCATTTTGTGGGGACATCTGCATCCAATCTGACAGCATTTTGTGGGGACATCTGCAGCCAACCTGAGTGCATTTTGTGGGGAAATCTGCAGCCAACCTGAGTGCATTTTGTGGGGACATCTGCAGCCAACCTGAGTGCATTTTGTGGGGACATCTGCAGCCAACCTGAGTGCATTTTGTGGGGACATCTGCAGCCAACCTGAGTGCATTTTGTGGGGACATCTGCAGCCAACCTGAGTGCATTTTGTGGGGACATCTGCAGCCAACCTGAGTGCATTTTGTGGGGACATCTGCAGCCAACCTGAGTGCATTTTGTGGGGACATCTGCAGCCAACCTGAGTGCATTTTGTGGGGAACCTGCTGATTTTTTTTTTCTTCTTTCCCCCGGGGGGGCTGCCGGCCCTCCACCATGTGGCCTGAAAAAAAACGGCCCTCTATGCCCGCAAAGTTTCACAGCACTGCCCTAGACCTCAATCAGGTGGTGTGTAGGAGGTCCAGAGGCGGCAGGGGTGACCCGATGATCCTTACAGCAGTATTTTTTAATATAAATATATATATTTGTTCCTACTCTAGCATATATCGAGGTTGGTTCAGGATGGCGACAAAAATGCAGCAGGCAGCAATTTTGTGATTGCACCTCAAATGCAACGCTGCTGTGAATCCACCCCCATAGGGTTCAACCGTTGCTGCACTTTAGCAATCACTGGCATTGGAAAGTGCTGCTAAGTGGGCATCAGCTCAAAAAGCAAAAAACTGAATTTGGATGTTTCCTTTTTAAATGCACCATGACCAGTCTGCATACTTCATATTTCACGTAATTATTGCTTTTTATCTTGCTCAAGTGTGCGTACAAAGCAAGCCACCCTGCAGTGCCTTAATGTATGTTTAATATCCTATCCATGGAGCTCTTGCAGTGAAAACAAACTGCAGAATAACTTGCCTAAAACCTGCTGTGGGCCGCAGCCCGTAGACAATAGTTGTGTATTTTTGTAAGTTTTGTTATGACATGACCCCTCCCAATGTTTGTGTTCTCGTCGGTCAATGGTTATACTGAACACTCTGCTGCTAGAGACTCTGTCCCGTTACCTGGCAACAGCTGCTTTCCATTTTACTGTTTACTTCCACAGCTGCAGCCAATCCCTTTCCCCGCTGACTTAATGAATAGCGCAGTAACACTTTACAAGCGAATTAACTGTCACCTTCTCGATTATGTCCTGATCAGTTTTTCACAGCATGCTGTGTGCTGTTATATTATTCACTTCAGAGTTTACATCTTGTTCCAGACATGTTTTTTCTGATTTCTATATTGGAGAAATTGTTTACTGCCTGTAAAAAGTTATTTATGTTTCTAAAATGGTTGTTCTAGTGAGACTTTGACTGCTCTTTAGGTTCCCATAGATCTGAAACTGAAAGTCTGCAGAATGTAGGTCAGCAAGGAGCTATGGGCAACTTACCATCTACAGAATATCCCATATGCACTAGAGTGCAATGTCTGCTAATTTCAGCCGACGCATTTAAAGTGCACAGGACAGAAAGAAAACCTAGAGACATGCTCCCTATACGTATTTAGAGAGTTTAGTCTGTCTAATACCCCCTCTTCTGTGACTAGTCACAAGTTGTAATTTGTCATCTGGCTGCCATGGGAGAGTAGCTAATTTGTAAACACAGGATGTTAACCCTGTGTCTGCTTCCATGAAAGCAGGAAGAAAACACACTGCAGATTTATTGCAGGATTTGTATCAGCTTTAGCAAATACATGTTTTATAAAGGTTATAATGTTGTTGCTTATCTTTTAGAGTAGAGAGGAAGTTCTGAGCGAACACTGTTAATCCAGCGCAGGGAGATTTGGGCGCAGCCGGCGCCACTATAGGCCGTAATAGGAATTACAGCTATAGCAGCGCACACAAAGTAACTCCGGCGCCGTCAGAAGACGGAGCTGAAGTTACTTTTAAAACACAATAATTCGGCTCCCACCATCCATGGCGGCCGGAGGGGGAATAGTGTTTAACACAGCCAGGAACTTGTGCAGCAGCCATATACCGGCTGTATCCTGTGCCCAAGTCTCCTGCGCCGATACCTCTCGTACGCGTTCTGAGTTTAGGTCCGCTCTAAAGCAGACCTGTATGGCCTCTTTCACACCCATACGCATTTTAGCATCATGTATGGTGTGCAATACGCAAGAACATCAGAAGTTTACTGTCTGACAATCTTTATTGTGCTGTGATATATGAGATTTTGAGAACATTTCGATAACACACTGCTGCATGCGTTTTTGGCGAACTGTGCCGTCATCTTCCTTTTATAATGTGAACAAGGCCATAATGGAGGGGCATTAAAAGTTAGATACTCAGCTCAGTATCCTCGTCGGATACTCACCCGGATCCTCATTGAGCCCACCACAGGATCCCTCTTTTTCTGGCCACACTCCTGTGTGGAAATGCGGGTCCAGTGCATCCAGACTGGAAAAGTAAGATTTGTGCATGGCCAATAGAACGAAACCACTTGTGCACAGCTCTTTTCGTCCTTGCTATAAGTGCTTCATTTTACTGGGTGGGCCTTTCTTTCATACGCCCAATTCAGATGTGCTCATCCTCTGCCGAGAGCATGCCCACAAGAAACCTAATCGACAAGCTTTTATTGAATAGGTTTGGTGGGATCCTGTGCTGGAACAGTGGGTTGTAGGAGAATCAGAAAAGCCTCTGAACTATCCAGAGGCTTCGCATTATTGAGGTGTCTAACTTTTTTCACGTCAGGTACACTTTTACCCATTTTGTACCAAGGCCTATGGTCCCTTTAAGGACCAGAGGCATTTTTTTAATGTTTCATTTTCCGATCTCTGTGATTGGCTCACAGTGATCAGGTGGTCAGGATCCAATTAAAACTGCGCCTGACCAATGCACGAAACTCCACTGTCTTTAAACAGTGGAGATCTGTACCACCTTGGATGCAGTATTCGTCCCGTTCTAAGGAGCTGCTGTCGTTAAAACTGCGCCACATCAGGCTTAGGCAGCAATAGTTTAAACTATCGGTGGTCCCGAGGCGGTTGAGCTACGTACAAACACTAGATTTTTTTCAACACCTGAAATGATCAGTTTATAATTGTTTCAGCTAAAAATCTAGTGTGAGTACAGTTAGCCCTTAATGGCATAGGCCTCACATTTTTTCAGGGCTGTGGAGTCGGTACAAAAATCTTCCGACTCCTCAGTTTATGAAACCTCCGACTCCGGGAACCCAAAATGGCTGCGACTCTTCAACTTGGACTCCTTAGTCTAATACTTACCAGGGCTGTGGAAATCATCCGACTCCTCAGGTTATGAAATCGCTGACGCCGACTCCAACTCCCACTCCATGTACCCAAAATTGCTCCGACTCCTCGACTCCAACTCCGACTCCCCGGCCCTGCATTTTTTCAGTGGCAATGTGCCAATGCTGTGGTGAATGGTGTTTGTTTATTCAATGCTGGTCTATTCCGCTTCCAGTGCCCAGTGCCGTATACTGTACCGGTCGTGTCCACCGCTGGCTCCATCTTCATACACATGGTTGCCATCATAATGTGGCCACGTGTGTGACGGCAACCACGTGAGGCGCGTGAATGAAGACAAAGCCAGCGGCAGACTCGGAAAGGTAACGTATACTGCACGGGGCTCCGGGTGGGGGGCTTTGAGGCGGCAAATTCAGCGTAACAAGGCCGATTCACAAGAGATTTCATGCTGAAATGGATCGGGAATCGGCCTGCTGTGTATGGTCAGGCAACAGATCTGTCTCCGATCAGATTGGACCAGAGAGAGATCTGTCACTTTGTCGATCTGCCCATACATCTTCCGATGTATGGGCACCTTAGCATTTTGATGAGGACAGCAATAGAAGCCTCCACAGTGCTCTGATAAAAGCTGTTTTGAAAAGGCATCAAGTAATCTGAATTTGGGAGCTGTTCCCTTAATGTGAGTTGCAGGCAGTGCTGCAGCCTCTTCTGTAACAAGCACAGTGTGAAACCGTGAGCCGGTCACCGTGGCCTGCTGGAAGATTTGGACATATTCAGATAAACAGATCCTGTCATCAGAGCTCGGCAGCAGGCAGCCAGCTGCCCAGGATGAATGCCAGGCTTTATTAGCGTCACCCAGCAGGTACACTGTGTGGTCTGAATAAGTCTAAATACTAAATGTCATGCTTGATTGCTGGGTCATTTTATTATTATTTATAGAAGAGTTGTTTTTGCGGTGAGTCATCATCTGTCATTTATTTAATGAGGGTTTATTATTGTTAATTTATGTAACGTGGGGTTTAATATTATCATTCATTTATATAACACCGGCATATATTCCACAGATTTTTAGAGTGCATTGAATTTCACAGGTTCGCTAACTATCCCTCACTGGAGCGCACAATCCAATGTCCTTGCCATATCTAGGGCCAATTTGTGTGACTGGGAGGGGGGAGTCCAGCCAACCTACCAGTAAGTTTCTGGGGTGTGGGAGGGAACCAGATTGCCCAGAGTAAGCCCGTTCAACATATGAAAAGAATATACAAACTCTGTGCGGAAAATACCTGGCCACCAGAAATCCACCTTGTGAAACTAGTGCAACAAGGTGAGAGTGCTGGTGACTAGTAATGGTCATATGTAGAACACATGGAGAAGCATGTGATCAGTTTGGTCAGGTGATGGATATGCAAGTCTCTGATTTGGTAATCATGATCATGTGCTAATGCAGGATGTTTTCACAGCAAGTCAGAACTTTTCAAATCTCTCAGCTACTCAAACAAATCCTATGCTTCTCCATGAGTTCTCCTAGACATGACCATCACTACTGGTTACTTAATTACTGTACTGTCTCAATTTTGACACCAATGGATTCAGAATTCTGTGTGAGAAGTAATCTGCTAATGGCTTTCTATGGCAAAAAGTTGCAGCTAGTCAGATGTATTTGAAAGTGGTCTGAAAGTCAGCATTTCTACTTTGCTCTAAAAGATTCCTTAAGATTGTCAGATTCGACCAAGAGACAAATCTCTCAAAGCTGCCCATACACCACAGGCCGATTCACAATCCATTTCATGCTGAAATCGATCCGGGCGCCTTCTCCTTTTCTGCATACACGCGCGCCCTCGTGGTTTCTTAGTAAGGGCGCACGTGTGTGACGTCACATGTGTACACTTACCAGGAAACCACGTGGGGCGCGCATGTATGCAGAAAAGGAAAATGCGCCCGGGGCAGAGGGGGACACGTGGAGGCCACAGACAGGTAATGTATACACCTTGGCACTGCGGGCATTAGGGGGGCACAGAGATGAAGCGGCGGGTGGTTTCATCGATCGTCGGGTAATTGCACGCCGTTCCCGCCACGCACCCGACCAACCAACTTTGGCCCAACAACTTGCAGCATGCGCTAACGACAATGCGACCAATTTCCGTCCCGAAATTGGTCGCTTTGTGGGTCGGGCATGCACTTGGCAGCACCGACTTTCATCCAATTCGATTATAATAATAGAACTGGATAATCGATCAGCCGCCAAGTCACCTGATGTATGGCCACCTTTACAGCTTTAATGCTACTATCCCAGAAAAATAATTACTAGAACATCACTGAAACAGCTTGAAATCCACATCCACATCCAGACTGTAGACAACAGTATCTTTGTTTACATTCCAGTGTTGTTACATTTGTGTCTAAACAACTCAAAACACTCTCTGAGAAGCTTTCTCTGCTTCAGGCTTACACACAGTTCAGAACAGCTCACTAGAAGATTTTAATATATAATAAAAAGCAGCTGGAAAAAAATGCAATGGCAGCTTGCAGGGCAAGATAATTTGGGAACTTGTAATTTGTAGACAGACAACATTACTTGTTTGAGTAATAAAAAGTAGAAAAAACATTTTTATTGAATGTTGTGTCAGTTTCAAACCTCCTGTTCAATGCCTGACTCTAACTTCCCACCAATCCCCATGGTTAACCCTAAAACTCTCTCAAAGCGCGCCTGAAGTTAGAGGGATGTGGAGGCTACTATATTTATTTCCTTTTCAACAATGCAAATTGCCTGGTTGTCCTGATCATTTACAGTCAGGTCCACTGGGACATTGAAACAATTCTAACATTTTTGTCTCTATGCACAACCACAATGGATATGAAATGAAACGAACACAATGTTCTTTAACTGCAGACTGTCAGCTTTAATTTGAGGGTATTTACATTCAAATCAGGTGAACGGTGTAGGAATTACAACAGTTTGCATATGTGCCTCCTACTTCACTCCTGGGGGGGCAAGATCCGCCATTTTGTCTGCAGCCCCTGGGGGACCCCCTGACAGGTGCTGATGTACCCCGGAAGTCCGCGAACCCCAGGTTGAGAAACAATGTTTTAAAGCAAACCTATGAGATTTGCATATATATTTTGAGTCCGCAGAGAGAGGTGGCAGTGCTTGCCAAAGCAGTTTGCATCTGTATGACTACCATCTGGATGTGGCTATAGAATATCATTGTATGGGAAATGGATGCATGATGCAGAAATCTGCAACATGCCATCCATAACTTTTCTGCATCAGAAAAGCAACGTTCAGTGGAAACGGTCCCATAGGCATTTATTGGAGCTTTTCTGCACCCAGAATCTGCGTGTAGTGAAAACAGGCCTTAACTTCAGGAGGGGTAAGCCTCTGTCTCCTAAAGAGACTTCTTCCGTGGTTCTCCGCTGACCCCTTCCACCGCTGGGACCTCCAAAGTGTGGCCTCCATGTGCATGCGCACTACCACCATTCCGCTCTGGGGGAAATAGCTGGCCCTCATCGGATCCGCGTTACTGAGCAGGCAGCTCACGTTTATGCAGTAGTGTGGACCCGATCCAGCCCAGCTATTGATGAAGAGGGCCGAGCGGGACAAAGCTAGCGCAAGGCTCTGACATGCGTATGTAAACACACCACGCGCTGATACTGAGGTGTTTCCTTCAAAATTCTCCCACTGGTTCGCCCCCTCTGCACATAAAAAAAGGCTGATATATCAGAGGCTGGCGCTCACAGTTTACAACAGACCACTAAAATATATTCACTGCAGCATACAAATGACCAGTTCTCCTGCGTCCACATACAGGGCTCCCACAGCTGGAACGGCTGCTGAGGAGGACGAGGGAGCCCTCTTTAGGATCCAGAGGCTTCTCCCTCCCACGGTAATGACCCCATAGGGCACTTTTTAGCTGCAGGTTCTGTATAGCTTTCTTTATAGTATTGCTTTATTATTTTGCCTTGGAGATTGCCTTCAATGCATTTTAAAAGAATCGTGTATCTCTAACCACTGCTTACCGAGCCTAATGGGCACATCAAAAGCACGGTACGGAGAGGGGGCGGAGTCATGTGTATTAAAAAGTACTTCCAGTGTATTTTTAAATGTAAGTGATGATATCCTTGTAGTTACTGAATGTAAAGGTGGCCATGCACTATACAGTGTTCCCCAACCCTGTCCTCAAGGCCCACCCACTAAATCCACAGAAGACGTTAATCAGCTCTGCTGCAACACTAATTACCTCACCTGTGATTGTGTGTGGTTTCCTGCAAAATATGTACTGTTGGTGGGCCTTGAGGACAGGGTTGGGGAACTCTGCACTAATAGATGGCCACCAGATTTGACCATCAGATCTGATCTGAGACAGATCGAATCCCTCCACACATTGTACATAGATTTTCAGCAGATTTCAGCATGATATTCTGTGGAGCTGCGCAGTGCCTGCCAGGCTCCCCAGGTCACGCCCATCTATGTCCTCATCCCCACTTCACCCCACGGGCCATGCAATGTGTGAGCAGTGGAGCTTATACTCACCTGTCCATGCCGCATGTCTTCTTTCTATCCCTGCCAGGGTGACCCTCCCGGTAGTTTTTCATTTTCGCATGTGTCCCATAACAAACACTAAAGGCTAAACACTAGAGGCCTGGTGGCATGTACCTTATGTGACCATGTACACACAGGGCCTCTAACGTTTGCAACGGGACACATAGAGGAGCACCGGCTGCTATGGAGAGAAGACACGCCGACAGACAGGTGAGCGTAAGCTCCGCTGCCAGCATTGCATGGGGCTGATACCGCTGTGCTCCCGACCCACTGCCAATTGACTGATATCTGCGATCAACCGATTCAATCAGTTTCAGATGGAAATCAATCAGGCATTGTTTGCCACATCCATTTCTAGTGGATTAGATCACAGTGATCCAACCAATATGCTGGATATCAATGTATAAATCATTAGCATTTATCCCTGCCCCCATTGAAAAAAAAAAATGAGATACATTTTTCTCTTTGTCGTATCTGCCCATAATAGTCAGGTGTACGGCTACCGTAACATTTTTTTATCTCATTTATGTTTTTTGGTTGCTCAGAGCAATTACTCATTTTTTGGTATGGTTCTCTTTGCGTCTATCTTGATAAACCAGCGTCTTTGTGATGTGCTTCATGGATCCCTATAGAATAAAGTATCCGCCTAAAGAAATGATGTGTTGGCGTGGCTGATCTGAGCAGTTTTCAGAACAAAACATTGCAGCTGGCAAATCACAGGACCAGAGGAACAAAGGTGAGATTACCTCCCTGGAGTCACACCTCACCGGAGTTCATTTTTCCATGCTATGTTTCCCATTGATGACCACACAGCATGTCTGTCAAAACATGTGTTTTGATTCCAATGGGAGGGAAACCTGTAGTTCTCTGACAGCTGTAGGAACAGCAAACAAAGCAGATGAATTGTGCTTGGCTGCAGCTGGGCCCGAGATGCAAAGTAGAACAGACCTCCAGTAGCAAACATGAAATATATGCTGCCTTAATATTTCTTGCTGATTCTGTGTTTAGTTTGTTTTACATAATTAATTTTATTAAAGTTAGTTGGAAACAGGCAATAAGTGAGTGTCGACCATGATTTGTCAAACCACACACACACACACACACACACACACACACAACCACACACAACCACACACAACCACACACACCCACACACACCCACACACACCCACACACAACCACACACAACCACACACAACCACACACAACCACACACACCACACACACCACACACACACACTATATATCTATACAGTATACATCACGTTGGCGTAGTGGATAGCACTTTTGCCTGGCAGCGCTGGGACCCCTTTTCGAAGTCCAGCCAGTGCACTATCTGCAAGGAGTTTGTATGTTCTCTCCGTGTCTGCGTGGGTTTCATCCGGGTACTCTGGTTTCCTCCCACATCCCAAAAGCATACAGATAAGTTAATTGGCTTCCCCCTAAAATTGGCTGTAAACTATGATGTACATATGACTATGGTAGGGATTCGATTGTGAGCTCCTCTGAGGGACAGTCAGTGACATGCCGGCATTATAGTATTATTATTTAGTATTTATATAGCGTTGACATCTTCCGCAGCACTGTACAGAGTATATTGTCTTGTCACTTAACTTCACAATCTCCCGATTGCAATTGTGATTTTGTGGCACAAAATATTGTAATTTTGCCTGAATTTTGCATTTCCTGCTCATGAGAATGATACCTAATTGCATCCCGTTCAACCCCTAAAATGCTGCATGCAGCACATTTGCAATTCATGCAAATCAAAAACGCTGCTGGGAGTATTTTCCTATAGGGATATATTTGTCACTGTGATTTGCTGATTTGCTGAAAAGCTCTCTAGAAGCACCCCACAGTGTGAACTAACCCTCATAGTTTTGATTTTATATAACCTTCATAGCTATACACCTCACGTGTTGAACTCCAGTCCCCGAGGTCAATAAATTACTTTCTTTGCCAAAAATGTGTGAGGACTTTGGTTGTTGAGGACTGGAGTTCAGCATCCCTGTTGTACACCACTTTCTATTGTAGTTTTTGTCCCTGTATACGTAAACTCACTGTGTTGTGGGGCAGGAGGACTAGGTAGTCACAGCCTTGCACATTCTGGGGTTATTGCCTTATACCCACCTCTCCTTATCTTCTCTCATTCTTTTTAAGGGTAAGGCCAGCCCTGGCCCATACCAATAGTCAGAATTATGCAGCTGGAATGATCATTCGATCACTAGGACCACTGTAGATTTTTTTTTTTTTTTTTAGCTGAAAGCCTTGTCTCATGGCAATCCAGGGAGCCTTTGGGCTCTCTTCCCCCCTGCCCACTACATAGTACAATATATAATGCTCAGCCAAGCTAAACATACATGAGCCAATACAGGCTAGAGCAAAAAAGTCAGCCTGAATCAAATTATTGTTTTGGCTGGCAATAATATAGTCTGTACAAGCCTTAAAGAGGAACTCCAGTGAAAATAATGTAATAAAAAAAGTGCTTCATTTTTTACAATACTTACGGTATAAATGATTTAGTCAGTGTTTGCCCATTGTAATAACTTCCCTCTGCCTGATTTACATTCTGACATTTATCATATGGTGACATCTTTACTGCTGGCAGGTGATGTCAGTGGAACGAGATTCTGCTTGCTTTTTTGGCAATTGGAAACAGCTGTAAACAGCTGTTATTTCCCACAATGCAACAAGGCTCACGGACAGGAAACTGTCAGGACCATAGTCCTGACATCCCACTGTAGGAGAGGTTTCACCACAATATCAGAGCCCCCTGATGATCCGTTTGTGAAAAGGAAAAGATTTCTCATGGGAAACAGCGGGTGTTACAGTTACGGTTTCTCTTTAACTGACCAATTGCACAATATATGCCTAACACCTTTACACGATGAACATTTTCTCATGGTGGAATGCTATTAAGGATCGCTTTGATAAGGGACTGAAATTCTTTTCAGGATTGAAGTTGTGGCACATAACATAGGTGGGTTAATCGCATATGCCATTGAGTTTTTGTAGTCTCGAGCTCATATGCAATGCACCTTTTCTCCTAGGTGATATTTTCACAACTTCAAAATAAAACCTTTAAAGAGGAGCTGTTAGGTATAAGGTCTCAGAGAAAAAAAACACATATATCAGTAGCTAAAGATTGGCTGTACTTACATTACATATGCATTTCACTGTCCACGTTTGGATTTCACAGAATTTTTATATAGTATATGCAGAGATTGATGCTCCTGACAGCTCATGGCAGGTTCCATGTTTGTCTGTCTCCTATGAAGCCAAATGTGTCGTCATGTCCTGCCTGCTTCCTGATGATTCCACTCAGAAAAAATACAACACTACTGTGCAGTGAATATTAATTAGCCATGTGGCTAGGAACAATAGCGGACTCATGCAGTATACTCTGCCCGGAGATTTTTCAGTGCTGGCTGTTGTAACATGAGACTGTAACTTCTCACTAGCAGCTGAGGGGAGGACCCAAGCAGCCCCAGAATGCTTTGCAGTATGGTATGCGGCCTGTCGTCCTTTTAAGAGCTTGGGTCTAACATCCTTGCTGTTCAGCACACATCAAAAGTAAGAGAGATTTTTAACTTCAGTATTGCCTTTTTTTGCTTCCTTCTAAACTGTTTAACACAGGAGAATAGAGGTTTAAATTAGCTTTTGCAGCCTGACAGTTACTCTTTAACCACCCTGGCGTTCTGATAAGATCGCCAGGGAGGCTGCGGGAGGGTTTTTTTTTAATAAAAAAAAAACTATTTCATGCAGCCAACTGAAAGTTGGCTGCATAAAAGCCCACTAGAGGGCGCTCCGGAGGCGTTCTTCCGATCGCCTCCGGCGCCCAGAATAAACAAGGAAGGCCGCAATGATCGGCCTTCCTTGTTTTGCTTAGATCGTTGCCATAGCGACGAGCGGAGTGACGTCATGGACGTCAGCCGACGTCCTGACGTCAGCCGCCTCCGATCCAGCCCTTAGCGCTGGCCGGAACTTTTTGTTCCGGCTACGCTGGGCTCAGGCGGCTGGGGGGACCCTCTATCGCCAATGCTCGCGGCGGATCGCCGCAGAGCGGCGGCGATCAGGCAGCACACGCGGCTGGCAAAGTGCCGGCTGCGTGTGCTGCTCTTTATTTGAAGAAAATCGGCCCAGCAGGGCCTGAGCGGCAGCCTCCGGCGGTGATGGACGAGCTGAGCTCGTCCATACCGCCAGGCTGGTTAAAGCCACCAGCGAGCAAGAAAATACTAAAAATAATTTTGATAGTACTTTTTCACCTAAGGTACTTTTCCAATTGCAGAGTGTTGAAAAGGTTTTAAAGAGAAGATGAAAAATGCGGTGCCATAGGCCGTAACGTAAATTACGACTATAGCGGTGCTCAGACCGTAATTTTAGGTGTCGTCAAAAGAATGAGCCCAAATTACTTTAAAAACAGTGTAATTCGGCTGCTAGAAATAGCTGGCAGCCAAATAACGTCTTTCCGCGTATATCGCAGCCTGGAGGGGGAATAGTAACTAACGCTGCCGGGACTTTTGCAGGAGAAGGGTGAGATGGTTTTCAACTTCTCCCTGCGCCCATACTTCCCGGCGTCATTTTTGCATGTATGTGTTCGGGAAACCTTAAAGGCTAGTACACACTAGCAATTTTGATTGACCAATGATTGCTCCATTTTACCACCTCCATGTAGTATAAGGGCCAAACAGATTTTCAATTCTATGCAGATTATATAGGTAAATGGCCATACTACATGGAGGTGGTAAAATTGAGCAATCATTGGTCAATCAAAATTGCTAGTGTGTACTAGCCTTAAGGCTACTTATATACCAGGACGTTGCGTTTAGGGGACGTTATAGGGCACATAACGTGCCCCTAACGCAACGCCTGGTGGTGTTGGAGCAGGACGCTACCAAGAGTCGCGTTACAAGCAGCTCTTGGTGCGCCTGCTCTGTCGGAGGCGCTGCTGAGACCACGTGAGCGGAGCTCTACACATCACGTGGTCCCGCCAGCCAATCAGCGGCCGCTCCAAAGAGTAAACACTGCAAGTGCAGTGAATGCCAAGTAGCCATGTGCCTGGCTACGTAGCGGCCTCTCCCCGCCTCCTCTCCGCCCCTAAAATAAAAAAAAACACCCGTACTGAGCGTGTGCAAACAGTCTACCTCGGCTTAGCCGTGTATAAAGTACTGCATGCAGTACGTTGTCTTGACGTGAAGCGTTACTGTGTAATGCAACGTGGGCACTGTGAACAGCCCATTGATTTTTCATTGCTGTGCGGTGGGGGTGCGTTACAAGCTGCTCTAACGTGCGCCTGTAACGTCCCACTGTGAAAGCAGCCTCAAGGCCCACTATCGCAAAAAAAAAAAAAAAAAGTAGGCAGTTGAAATCTGACAGAACCGACAGGTTTTGGGCTAGTCCATCTCCTCATGGGGGATTCTCAGGGTTTTCTTTGTTTTCAAATTCAAAAGAGTTATCCAGGGGCCTCATTTCTCCATCTTTGGCTAAAGTTTGACTGCTAATATCATCTGGTATGCTTTCATCAGACATTGCACTGTTTCTGAAAATATAGCTTTACATTGTCTAGGAACTAGTCTGCTGATGACGGGACTACCATAGATTGTTGCGCACAAGGGACCATATGCAATTAACTTTTTCACCTGAGCTTTTTCCTAGGAGACCTTTCCAGCACTTTTCAACTTAAAAAGTAGGTGAAAAAATACTATCAAAATTGCTTTAAATATTTCCTTGCTTTCTGGTGGCTTAACGGGCATTTTATTGAAAAGTTTAAAAATATCACCTGGGAGAAAACTCAGGAGAAAAAGTTAATTGCAAATGGGCCCTGTTGTCTACAAACTCAAGTATCAAGGCTATGGCTAGCTTTTCACACGTTTGTCATTTTCTTTTGTATAGTGGTTAACAAGGGTAGCTTTACTCTTGAATAGTGAGCTATTTTGTTAACCCTACGCTGTAATCAGAGTTGCATTGCCTGATATCGTGCCAGCAGTCGTTTAGCTACTCATCTCGGCTGTGTTTGACACTCTGCCAATCAATGCTTCACCTGATCTGCAGGGTGATGTTCACTCTTGGATTGGTAAGTCAGTTGTAATTAGGCTTATGGGTAATTAAGTTCATCACACACTCATTACGCATTATGTTTGCATCCAGGCATTGCTCCAAATATGATGCTGGCAAAAGTTTGCAGCGACAAGAATAAGCCTAACGGCCAGTACATAATTCCTCATGACAGACAGGCGGTAATGGACTTCATCAAAGACTTGCCAATCAGGAAGGTGAGACAACCTTGTTTATTAATCCGCTTCCTTTCCAGGTATTACCAGTATATAGGATTTATTTATTGAGCTATTTCTTCAGGAGACACTTTTACCACACATAATAATAATAATAGGTACTTATCCGTTAGCCGGGCGCATCCGGCAGGTGGCGCTAATTAATATTCCCCCTCCAGGCCGACATGGATAGTAGGGAAAGATGTAACTCTGGTGGAGTTTTGTCGCCACCTAGAGGATGCGCCCGGCTAACGGATAAGTACCTAATAATAATATACAGGGTATTTTTAGATGCACATAGTTTTTTTAATCTTATGATATGCATATATTTTTTGAGGGCAGTCAATACTTTTTGCTTAAGTCTTGGTGGAATATTAAACCTTGACCGCTGTTTTTTTTTATCAATCAGTGTTTAATATTTTTTTGTGTTTTTTTGTTTCCCTCCTACAGTTACCGGTATGTCTATTATTATTATTATTTTTTTTTTTATTTATATAGCGCCAACATCTTCCGTAGAGCTGTACATAGTACAAACAAATAATGGGGAACAAATATACATAAGAAATACGACACTGTACAGTGATTACATTGAATAGAATAAAAAATACAAATACATACATAGTTGATGTGTAGTTGGTACATGTACATATGTTAAAATTACAGCAGTATGAGAAACACTAGGAGGAGGTCCCTGCCCTTGTGAGCTTACAATCTAGAGGGTAGTGGGGAGGAAACAACAGGGAAGGAAACACAGGGGTTAGTGGGTGAGCTAGTGTGCCTTCAGTGCTTCCTATAGCAAATTATAGGCTTGTCTGAACAGGTGTTTTTTCAGAGTACGTTTAAAGGTTTCCAGACTCGTGGCATGACGAACAAGCTGAGGGAGAGAGTTCCAAAGGAAAGGGATAGCCCGTGAGAAGTCTTGGATGCGAGAGTGAGAGGAGGTGACTAGGCTGGAGGACAAAAAGGTCTCCTGTGAGGAACGGAGGGTCCGGGCGGGGAGGTATCTGGAGATTAAAGAGGAAATGTATGGAGGCGATAGCTTGTGTAGAGCTTTGTATGCAAGCGTGAGAAGTTTAAACTGGATCCTTTGGGCAACTGGTAACCAATGGAGGGATTGGCAGAGAGGGGCTCTGTGCCCATTGCATTGCATCTCTATGGACAATGTAACATTATTCCTATGGTGCTTTCACGTTGAGTGCGGTCTGGTGGGTTCCGATGAAACCCTTCAGACTGCTAGCGATTTGTAGAAGCTTTTTGTAAGGGATTTTGTAGGGGATTTCCCAGCTCCTATACAATACATTAGAATAGGAATGTTCCCAAAATACTGCTTGTCCTGCCATTGCAAATTTCCCTAATCGCTATCGCTCCAGTGGGATCTGCTCCACCCACTTACATTGGCAAAGCATTATGGGAAATCGCTAGCGATTCAAAGCGATTCCAAAACGCTGCCAGAAACGCTCCAGTGGGTCCCAGCCCTCATAGTGATTAATCACAGGTGGCAACATCTTAATTGCTGGCAAGGTGAATCATTGTGGGAACAATATTCATTCTCCCAGAATGCTCTGGGTCAGAAGACTGTGTGACTTAAAATGTATATATTCCAGGACAGCTGGACTGTCAACTGTACTTTAGAAAACTCAAAACTGCATTACTTACTTAGACAAGACACATAACATTTATATTGCGCTTTTCATCTGGCAGCCTCAAAGGTGCAAAAGCTACTGCCAGTAGCATGTGCTCAGAAGGTAGTAGCAGTGTTGGGGAGTATTGCCCAAGGTTTCCTTACTGAATAGGTGATGGAACAGGAAGCGGCCAAGATTCAAACCCTGGTCTCCTGTGTCAGAAGCAGAGCCCTTAACCAGTACACTATCCAGACACTACTAGTAGTATTATGATATTTTGTAACTAAGTGAGTTACAGACTAGATTTTATTAACACATTAAATAACTCTATTGTTCCAATAACATACTGTACCCTAATACAGAGAGTCAATAGCTGGGTAGGTAAAGAAAGGAAAATGAACAAAATCCTTCTAATCGTTAACACTTAAGATGATCACAGTGGTTTTCTGTTGGTTTAGATAGTTTGTAGTCCCTGTTGTCAGCCTAATATTATCTCCCACTGAGCAGTTTGGAACATTTCTCAGAGTTTGGTTGTTTTTTTTTTGCTGTGGTTATATAGCAAGAATTGTTCAACTTTTTTTCTCCAGTAACAATTTTCATTTTTCTTCCCTTGTACCTTTTTAGTAATTCTGTCATCTTTTAACCTCCTTAGCGGTAACCCCGTGTGTGACACGGGGTAAGCCGCCGGAGGGTGCCGCTCAGGCCCTGCTGGGCCGATTTAAATTTTTATTTTTTTTGCTGGACGCAGCTAACACTTTGCTAGCTGCGCCAGCACCCCGATCGCCGCCGCCGCACCCCGATCGCCGCCGCCGCGCCCGATCGCCGCTATCCGGTGCGGTGCGCCCCCCCAGATCCCGTGCGCTGCCTGGCCAATCAGTGATCGAAGCGGGCGGGGGGATGCCGCTGAGCAGCGGCTATCATGTAGCGAGCCCTGGGCTCGCTACATGATTTAAAAAATTTTTTTTTTAAAAAAACTGCTGCGCTGCCCCCTGGCGGTATTTTTCATACCGCCAAGGGGGTTAAAGAGACACCGAAGTCTCTTAAAAATCCTTTTTTTATCCCAAAATATTGTTTAACATATTAGACACGTGTAGAGGTAGAGCTGCAGCTCATAGCTCTGCCTCTCACGGAAGCGCACAGGGCAGCAAAATCCACGAACAAGAAAGTTGTGGATTTTGCAGGGGAGAGGGAGGGCGAGTTTGGGGGGATTTAGATAGTGTACAGCGGTGGGGATGCAGCAATTTAGTTAGGGCTAATATGTTAAACAATATTTTGGGATGAAAAAAGGATTTTTAAGAAACTTCAGAGTCTCTTTAACTCCTTTTCGTGCCAACGTTTCAACTCTCAAATCATATTAAAGATCCACTATTTTCTTTGCTGTACAGACAGTCCCCTACTTACAAACAACTCAAAGATACAGTTTTCTCCATGTACCAAATATACAATACTGCTTTTGTTATCACATATTTTTGTTGTTACATGTTACATGCAAATTAAAGGAACATTAAAAACAATAAAAAACAGTTTATACTATATGTCCAAATCCAGAGATTTCTGAAAGTAAATAATTTATCCACATTTCACTATATGCTGTATAACACTTGACTCGACTTAAAGAAAATCTGTAACGAGAAAAGGTTTCCCTGGGGGGTACTCACTTCGGGTGGGGGAAGCCTGTGGATCCTATTGAGGCTTCCCCGTCCTCCTCTGTCCCACTGCGGCGGCAGAAAAGCTCCCGGAATGGCGGGTATGTAAATATTTACCTTCCCAGCTCCAGCGCAGGCGCAGTATCGGCTCTCCGCTCAGAGATAGGAGGAAATAGCCGATCTTTGTCAGGCCGCACTACTGCGCAGGCGCAAGTCTCATGCACCTGCGTAGTAGAGCGGACCCGACGAAGATCAGCTATTTCCGCCTATCTCCGTGCTGAGAGCCGCAACAGCACCCCCGCTGGAGCCGGGAAGGTAAATAAATGTAGCTTGTCAGGCTTGTCGAGCCAGGATTGCCGTAGAGACTTCGTGGGAGCCAGCGCTGGATTGCCTGCAGCTACAGGGGAGGGGGAAGCCTCATTGGGAACCTGAGGCTTCCCCCTCCCGAGGTGAGTACCCCCCAGGGGAACTTTTTTTTGTTACAGAGTCTCTTTAAAAAAAATTTCGGCTTACCAACAATCTTCTGGAACAGAAACTGATTGTAAATGGTATTTTTTTCCCTTGAGGAAGCTAATGACAAATGTTTGCCTCTCACAAAACTCTGAATCTTTCATGTAATAAAAAGGAAAAAAAAAATCAGTGACAGGACTGCTGATGGAGGAGATGATGGCAGTGGCGTAACTAAGGAGCTTTGGACCCGGTGCGAGTTTTGTGTGGGTCCCCAAGCACTCTGTTGGTATGGAGCTCCAGAACCGCTGCAGTGTCAGAGAGGTGTAATCAGAGTAAGGAAATAGAATGTTTAGGATTACCACTATTCCGTGTGCATATAGAGGGGTTCATTATCATCATAGCACCAATAAAAATCTGATTAGATGGTTGAAGGACAGTCCCTAATGGGCCCCTCTGTCCCAAGGGCCCCGGTGCGGTTGCAACTTCTGCATCTCCTATTGCTATTCTACTGGATGATGGTCATGTCTTTCAGAAGATCAGAATGCAGCTCAGTACCATCAAGTAATGAGTTATAGGGATGGCAATACTTGGAACTCATGGAAAAGCATGTGATCAGTTTGATCTGCTGATAAAGTTCTGAATTGCTGATCATTATCATGTGTTAAACGAGGAAGTCATCACAGCAAATTAGAGCCTTACACATCTATCAGCTGATCAGACTGATCACATGCTGCTCTATGAATTCTCCTAAGCATTGCCATCCCTAATGAGTTGTATAATTTTTTTATACAATTTGAGATTCTACCCTTTCATTTGCAGTATTTTGGATGCCAGTGTCTCGGGTAGTATTAACTAGGATATAATCAAGTCTTGGATATGTATTATTATTGACTTATAAAGCGCCAGCATATTCTGTGGCACTGTACAAAAGGAGAAAACAGACATGGGATATATAATGATACAGACAATGATATACATGAAATATGGGCAGCACGGTGGCTTAGTGGTTAGCGCTCTTGCCTTGCAGCGCTGGGTCCCCGGTTCGAATCCCAGCCAGGGCACTATCTGAAAGGAGTTTGTATGTTCTCCCCATGGCTGCGTGGGTTTCCTCCAGGCATTCCGGTTTCCTCCCACACCTCAAAAACATACAGATAAGTTAATTGGCTCCCCCCTAAATTTGTCCCTAGACTACAATACATACATGGTATATACATAGACATATGACAATGGTAGGGACTAGATTGTGAGCTCCTTTGAGGGACAGTTAGTGACAAGACAATATATATACTGTACAGCGCTGCGTAAGATGTTGGCGCTATATAAATACTAAATAATAATAATAAAAATAATATGGACACTGGTACAAAATACAGAATTGATCATTACAATGACAAATGTAACATGATGAATACAATGTATAAGAGAGTGCAAGCTAAAGACAAATAACAATTTCCAAGATACAAAAGAGTGAGAGAGCCCTGCCCTTGGGAGCTTACAATCTAAAGGAATGGGGGAAACAAGAGGTGGGGAAGTATGCAGTATCCTTTCAGGCAGTGTGTGTTTAGATTATCTAGTAAGGAGTATAACTTGGCGGGAGATCAAACGGGGAATGGCCTAAGTTAGAGCATATGCTTTTCGGAAAAAAGTGCTGTGGAAAGGCATTCCAGAGGAGGGGTGAGGCAGGTGAGAAATCTTGTATACGTAAATGTGAGGAGGTGATTCTAGAGGAGGACAAAATAAGCTCATGAACAGATCTGAGATTGCAGTTGGGTTGGTATCTGGTATGTGAGAAAAAAGATGAAAATCTAGTCACATTGAGAACTCTCCATCTCTCCATAGAGTCTTCTCAGGAACTCTCTACATTTTCTCAAGGGTGTTTGAATTTTTACTAAGGATTGGGGAATTATTAATGATTTTATATCTCATGTAAAGCAGAAAGTAGAGCTTAAGTCTGCTCCAACTATGATATCAGGATTTTTCTGTTTTAGCTATTTTTTTTTCAAAGGTTCTAGATTATTTCAACTTCGGCAGGCATAAATAATGGCGGATATTAGATGGTTGACTTCCAAGCCACCTTAAAGGATAATGCCCTTTTCTGTGATCTTTTAAGACCCGGTTGACCTGATATAGAAAGTCTCGATGTACCAGAATATCCACTTTAACGTTCTCATTGTCACCTAAGTTAGATAAGAAGTAGGTTAAAGCTTAAAATTTAAATAAGGGTCTTCTTTTCTGAAGGGGATTTCTTGAATAAAAACTACTGTACTGCTGTATTCTGTTCCTGAAATCCTTTAAGTTTGAATATTTCTTCTGTACTGTTATTTAGTCATTTGCTTTTACAAGATAAAAATGTATACTTCATTCCCTGTATTATTTTATAATAATATACAATTGTGCACAATAAATAAATAAAATCTGTTGGCAAGGAAAATCGTTAAGCCATTGCATACTGTTAGACTTGAGTTACAGATTACCCAGCAAGCTCGTGGTGAATCAGAACTCCTAGGAGTGTGTAAGGAGCTAAAAAGGACCAAAAAGTCCCCTTACTAAAAATTCTTTGCAAAACAAAAATGTGCCTTCTTAAAACATTAGGTATTTGCAATTATTCAGGTTGGAGTGAGCATATGATGTCTCCCACAATGCATCATTGCTGAATATGCAAATTTTCCCTTTGTTGTCCCTGGAAACGAAACATACCTGTTTGCCTGCCATTCACGTTCTTGAGGAAAAAATAGGGATGCCTCATAGGCAATGCAGATCTGTCTGCAATCAGTTGTCATGGTGGGCACGTAGCAGAAACGGTTGTCGGACCAATAAGTTGTGATTCAATAATCCTCTTGCTTCACAGTTTAGGTTTTAAAACTTCTGATTGATTTGAAGAGCCCATTATTGGGAGAAGATAGTTGTTTCAACATTTGTCAGATGTTGAGGCTCTCACCCGCTTTGTAGATAAGTCCAGAAACCTCTTTCCCTTTGGGAGTAGATCTACTGTTATCTGGAAACACACTTGTAGGCAGGCGTGACAGGCCAAGTGAAAAGTGTGCTCATCTTCAGAAACACTTGGGGAAACCGGGGCTGGCGCTACCATAAAGGCAAAGGGAGCAATTGCCTCAGGGCCCCAGAGCCTGTAGGGGTCCTAACGTTTAAAAATAAAGGCCGTGAGGCTAAAACGTTGTGTGTTTTCTGCTACTATGGTGTAAATAAAGACACAGCTAGAATTACAAAAATCCAGGTTGAGACATTGCAGGGACCCCAATGAGCAACAGTTAAGTTAGGGGATGATTAGGGGGGGGGGGGGGTTTGAAATCTGGCTACAACATAGGGCTCCTACTGACGCTTTTTGGTTGGGGATATCTATTGAGGCCCCCCCGGGTTAAATTTGCCCCAGGGCCGCATTGTTACTAGAAGTGGCCTAGGTGGAAACAAAGAAGTTTAACCAGGTATGGTGCAGGAATGACAGCCAGCACGTCGTATATCATGTTAAACTGCCCTTAAAGTCAACCTTAAGGGCTCGTTTCCACTAGGAGCGGTGCGATGCGGCTACATAGCCGCATCGCACCGCAGGTGTGCTGAAACACATGCACGCCAGTGGAATAGTTTCCACTGCGTGCATGTTGTGCGGCGCGGAGCGGTCCGATATTCTGCAGCATGCTGCAGATTTTCTCATGGCCGCAATGCCCGCAGCCGTGTCCCATCTCCCCAATACACTTCCGCATCGAGAGATGCGGAAGTGATGCGGCCGGTGGCGGAAGTGATGCGATGCGGCTGCGTAGCCACACTTGCATCACTTCGCAAGTGGAAACGGGCCCAAACTCAAACAAAAAAGCCAGTTTAACTTACCTGGGGCTTCTACTGGCCACCTGCGGCTGCCATGTGCCCGCGCCGGGACAAACCGATCCTCCAGTCCCCGGCAACGACAGTTTCATTTTCAGCTACTCAGCCAGTCAATAGCCACTGCGCATGCATGGCCCTGGCTGTGTGCGTCCTCGATCGCGCTCCCATCACCGGGAGCGTCCTGCGCAGCCTGCAACCTAACCCTGCATTGTAAGCATTCCAATCTAATCCTTAATGTTTCTGCTGTAATAAATCTTATCTCAGCCAGACTGGCTCTACTTGGTGCATTGCCTACGAGAAGGAAGCTTGTCATCTCCCTTCCCACATTCATGCTCCTCACTGATGAGAGCAGTTCAGGGTGACAGGGGGCTGAGAAGGGAGAAGCTGCTGAAATCTCATCTATGCTGTGCTCACATGTGTTTACATGCAGGCTGATTGTGCATCAAACGATATGAAGAAATTGCATGCTGAATATCAATCGTTTCTTGATCCCCCTTTTTTTTTATTTATTTTTTTTATTCCTCACTTTGCAATGCATTGATTTATTTATTTCCTCCTTTTTGCTAAAGTTCCTCTTTAATGTGTACCTGAACTCAGACCTCCTCTCTGCTCTAAATGATGCACAACAGCATAATAACCTTTACAGAAAAACATGTATTTGTTACAGCTGATACAAATCCTAAAATAAATCTGCACAGTTTCTACTTCCTGATTCATGGAAGCAGACATATTGTTAACAGCCTGTATTTTCAAATGGACTTATCTGCTTATTTGCCATAGGCAGTCATGTGACACGGGGGGATCAAATTACACAAATGAGGGGGAATTGGACAGCCTAAACTCTCTGAATACATACAGGGTGCATTTTTCTATGTTTTCCTTCAGTCCTGTGCGAGAGTTCAGGTCCACTTTAAAGATTTATTTTTGACTCTGGCCGACTTCACATTGCAGGTTGGCGGTGCGACCACCAAAAACAAGCCCTTGGGGATCACCACGTTAATACTCGTAATCCCCCATCTGGCATCCGGCGAAGCAGGAAGCGACGCTCCCTTCCTTTTTGGCATTTGATGATATGCGCGAAAGCATATTGCTAAAATACTCTTCCGTGTATGCGCGACGCTGAAAACTGCGCGTTACCATAGACTTACATGTCTTCTGGTCCACGGCAGAAGCCGCACAGAGACATAGGTATGGACGCTCGTTAAATAGGGCACTTCCGGCGCAGTGTACCGCAACGTGGGGAGTGTGAACTACCCCATATTCTTTCATTAGGCAGCAGTGGGGTGCTGTAAATTTACTGCATGCACCGCCTCAGTGTGAAAGGGCCCTGAGGATTATAGTTATAGGCCTGAGAACACTGCATTTTAAAGCGCTATGGGGGACAAGTCACTGTTGATTTTGAGGTCATAACCTCAGAAAAAAAGTATAATAGATTTGTTAGACAAGAAATGGGGGGGGGGGGGGGGGGGGCTTGGGAATCTTCCCTGTAGTTGAGTGGATATAAGATTGGCAAAGATTCCTTTTATCACATACGGTACTTAACGCTGTTTAAGCAATGTCTTTACTCACTAGCAGTTACTGTTTTGTTTTACATCCTGTCCAATGCAGCCAGCTGTCTGTAACATGTGATCTGCTTTATTGCTGCAGGTTCCAGGCATTGGGAAAGTAACCGAGAAGATGCTGCAAGCACTTGGAATTACAAACTGTACCGATCTTTACCAGCAGAGGGCTCTGCTGTCACTCCTATTTTCTGAGATCTCTTGGCATAACTTCCTAAACATTTCTCTGGGCCTTGGATCAACACACATAGAGAAGTAAGCAGATGCTTGTGTTCATGTGTTTGCACAACATCGTCTGCATCTTCCATAGCTGTTCACACAGCGAGTCTCATTTTGACACTTCATTAAAACTGAATTTAAAAAAAGGATTTAACATGGGATGCTTTGGGCATGTAGTTTTCACTGAGGCAGGGCTCACACTAAAATGTACATGCAAATGGGTGAAAATGCATTAGCTGCACATCCAATGAAAGTCGGTGGAGAATTGCACGTCTGCTAAAATATGATCTGTCCACCCCCATTGTCACTAGGAGGTCCCTGCCCTGGTGAGCTTACAGTCCAGAGCAGGGATGTTCAAAGCCCGGCACACGGGCCGCAGTTCCTTTTGTAGTAGCCACCATTGCTTGTTTTATTTTGTAATTGCATGTGGATCTTAGACTGTTTCTGGGGTGCTGCATGCATCAACTGTTGTCCTCATACGGCTGGTTCACTTCATTAGGAAGTCCCCCTCACCAGAAATCGCTGCTCTGCCTCCCCCTCTGCTCTTCAGTAGTCTCAGTGTTTGCTAGAAGACTACAAAAAAAATGGCAGCTGGTGTCTGCGCTCTGACATTTGTTACACTGGAAAACACGTCTGCGAATGCAGGCTTTGGTGGCCATTTTCTATAGTTTTACAGTAAACACTTAGACTACGGGTGAGCAGGGTAGGGAGGCAGAGCAGTGACTTCTTGGAGACCAAGCGTTGCGACTAGCCGATCACATCATTATAATTGTTGAGGTTTGCAGTGCCGAGTTGCCAATGTGAGGAAGAGGGGAAGCAGAACTTCAGACATGGTGTGAAGGAGGAGCGGGCCCAGTATAGCAGTAGCTACACCTGTGCCAGAAGCAGCAACCACTATGCCAGCAACAGTAAAAGCCATTAGCAGCTGCCACTGATTAGTAACCCTCATTGTGCCAGCAGCAGTAACAGCCAGTGATTAGCAGCTACCACTGTGCCAGCAGCAGTAACAACCACTGATTATTAGCCGCCACTGTTCCTGCAGTAGTAACAGCCACTGATTAGCAGCTGTATAGCAATAGCCACAGCTGTGCCAGAAGCAGCAACCTCTATGCCAGCAACAGTAAAAGCCATTAGCAGCTGCCACTGATTAGTAACCGTCATTGTGCCAGCAGCAGTAACAGCCAGTGATTAGCAGCTACCACTGTGCCAGCAGCAGTAACAACCACAGATTAGTAGCCACCACTGTGCCTGCTGCAATAAAAGCCACTGATTAGCAGCTGTATAGCAGTAGCCACACCTGTGCCAGAAGCGGCAACTACTATGCCAGCAACAGTAAAAGCCATTAGCAGCTGCCACCGATTAGTAACTGCCACTGTACCAGCAGCAGTAATAGCCACCGATTAGCAGCTGGCACTGTGCCAGCAGCAGTAACGGCCACTAATTAGCAACTGACACTATGCCAGCAGTGGTGTCTCATGGAGATCTGAAAAGAGCCAACCAGCAAAGATTTTCTGCACTTGTGCTAGCCCTGGCCCCCTAGCAATCCCAAAAATGCTGAAATGGCCCCTCGGTCTAAAACATTTGGACACCTTTGATCTAGAGCAGTGTTTCTCAACATTTTATTGGTATGTACCCCTTTTAAAACCCTGTACTCACCAAGTACCCCCTAGCATAGTAAACATTATCACAAGTACCCCTTGACAAATATAATTTTAATCATAGTACATAATAATTAGTTCTAAACAATTTCCAAGCATGTACCATTGCTTTTAATTAGCTAAAACACCAAATTGGCATTTAAATAAGATTTATAATTTTCTGAAACTCTAAATTTGTTGTTCTTGGTTAAGTATATTAAGCCTGAGTACCCCCAGGAACCATCAGGAGTACCCCCTGGGGTACGCGTACCACATGTTGAGAACCTAGGATCTAGAGGGTAGTGGGTTGGAGACATTCGTGAGAGAGACACGGGAGTTAGATGATGAGGTAGGAAATAAATGCTATCTATAGCAAATTATAGGCTTGTCTGAACTGGTGTGCTTTGAGAGTATGTATTAAGATTTCCAGGCTTGGAGCATGGCGGACAGCCTATGGGAGAGCATTCCAAAGGAGAGTTGATGCTCGTGAGAAGTCCTGATTTACAAAATAGCTCATGTAGCAACCATATGTTACAGCCTAATGTAATGACGGGAGTGAGTGTGTAACTTCCCCTGACAGTCATGGGGGGAGTGAGATCACTACAATGCTAATGATATGTGCTTTCTTTGCAGGGATGGAGAAAGGAAAAGCATGAGCACAGAGCGGTATGTTCACTTGAAAGTGGGTGGAAAGTTTTGGGGTTTTTTATTACTGTCTATATTTATTGCAAAGCTCTTTCCTCTCTTCCTGTCTCTGCCACCTCCATGGAGCTTTGTGGCCTAAATATGAAATCTGGTACAGGTGGCGTCAAACTATATAGTATAACCAGTCTATACAATACTAAACATAATAACTAAAACAGTATAGTCATTTTGTACATGAGGACATCTTTGTTACTATAAATGAGATGTGTGTAACTTTGGTGTATTTAAAGGGATACTGTAGGGGGGGTCAGGGGAAAATGAGTTGAACTTACCCGGGGCTTCTAACGGTCCCCCGCAGACATCCTGTGTTGGCGATGCTCCGGCCCCGCCTCCGGTTCACTTCTGGAATTTCTGACTTTAAAGTCAGAAAACCACTGCGCCTGCGTTGCCATGTCCTCGCTCCCGCTGATGTTACCAGGAGTGTACTGCGCAGACACAGACCATACTGGGCCTGCGCTGTGCGCTCTTGGTGACATCAGCGGGTTCGAGTACACGGTAACGCAGGCGCAGTGGTTTTCTGACTTTAAAGTCTGAAATTCCAGAAGTGAACCGGAGGCGGGGCCGGAGCAACACAGGATGTCTGCGGGGGACCGTTAGAAGCCCCGGGTAAGTTCAACTCATTTTCCCCTGACCCCCCTACAGTATCCCTTTAAGCTCTCTGTAATTACATGCCTTTGTATCATGAAACCTTACAGATGTAATACTTATAAGTCCATCACATGTGTGTCTCTTTCGCTGTTTTGCAATAAAAATCTTTTTCTGATACTTGAAAACCTGAAGTCTTCCCAAGCAAAAAAGTTAGATACTTACTTAAGTCGGGCAGAAGCCTCTGGATAATCCAGAGGCTACCCGGTCTCCATACACCCCTATGTGGATGTAAGTGGTCACCAGTTGGATCACTTTTGAGTAAAGTCCTGGCAAAAATGAATGGGGAGGTCCTGACTGTAATGTTGCTATCTGCCGGGCCCTGTAAAATTACTCAGTTTATCCCTATGGAAACACTGGTCCTGGTCTCCAGTTGACCTTTTCTGTAGGGAATGACTGATTGGGCAAGCTTGAAAATGTGCCTTAGTATCTACACCATAAAGCATACATGCCAAACAGAAAGCAGGCCAAATCTGGCCCTCAGTTTCTCCACTTTGCACTATATTTGGCCCACTCTAGACCACCAGGGAAGCTATATTGGAAGAGAAGCCATTAGAACACCAGGGAAGCCATATGGGGAGGTAGGGAGAAAACATTAAATGCTAGGGAACTGTATAGGGGAGAGTGGGGGCATCTAGTCACCAGGGAACTGTATAGAGGAGGGATGTCCACTAGACACCAGAGAACTGTTTAGGGGTTGGAGGGGAGCCATAAGACATCTGAGAACTTCATAAAGGAGGAAGGTGGCCAGTAGACATTGAGGTTGGCCTGCGACTAGGTCCCAGTGTACCATTTCAGCCCACTTTGTATTTGAGTTTGACACCCCTGCCATTGAACCATACAAATGATTCATTTTTCTCCTTTGCGAGCTTAGGATGTACCCAGAACTGTTTTTAGCATACATATGGCCATAAATTACACGGAATCTAAATAAACTGTTAACAGCCACAAACGAGTTGTCTCACTTTATGATAATAATGCACACTGCTTTTGTCTTCAGCTGGCAGAACTCATTGTACTGTAAATTCTTGGCTTGCTTTGATCTCTCTCTCCAAGCAGAAAACATAGAAACTGAAAGCAGAAGTCCTCTTTTATTGTCTCACACTGCCCCCTAGTGAGAAGTGGCCATAAAAACATATTACAGCAGTACTACGGTAATTAGAAGCCAGGAAATGTAACAAAGAAAATTTTTTAAAAAGTGCTAAAATAAATTGGCCCGGAGTACTTGCAAGCCTCTAAATAAATTGGCTGCTAAAGGGTTAATCGAACTTCCATGAAGTATTTGCGCCTCATTCTTGTTTTGCTGCCTTACTGGTGTGAGATTTCACACATAGGTAGAACATGATGTGCTTACACACCTATGCCCTGCATTTTATTCTCATGCAGCGTTTGATAAGTCAGATTTATGTTTGATCTGTGCCTTTGTTTGACTTGCCATTCCTTAGTTTAGTTAGTTGCTCATAAGTCTATTGTGGTTATTCTGGGTTATAAAACAGTCCAGTAACAGGCGGGAATAGGTGTCAGATTCACCTATTGTGTTATTGGCACAGCTCTATTTTATTCACACTTTGATTAGATATCTTTCTTTAGAACACGCCTTATTTCTGTCAGGGATTTCTGAAAAAAGGTGTCCATTAACGGAAGGTAATTATCGATTGTTCCCATAAATGGGACGATTAGGGCATTTTTTCTCTATGAATTTGATTGTGAAATCTAACATTTAAATGTATTACATTTTCTGTTCCAATCGACTTTAGAATCACTTTTCATCATTTTTTGCCACACACTTGCACTGTATTCTTACAGTGTAACCGTAAAAATTTATAGGACTGTAAAAATCGAAAGATTGCATCTGATGAAAAAATTGTACCGTTAATGGTCACCTTTTGAGTTTTAAATCTTAACCACTATACTAAATGTGTCTCAATGTTCAATCTCCCTCCACCAATAATGCAACAAGATCACATTATTGATTTTGCTTCTGACACTGGACTCAGTACTGCAGCATCTTCCATGGTTTGCTTGTGGCAAGCTGTAGAGACGTCTAGTATGTGTACATAAGTAGTCATGTTTAGAAGAACTGGAGAACATGATGTGATTAGTTTGGTCAGGTGATAGATAAGTAAGTCTCTGATTTGCTAATAATAATCATGTGCTTAAAGTGGATCCGAGGTGAACTTTTTACTCATTGCATAATTGTGTTCCTTTCCTATTGTTTATAGGGCATTCCTCAAGCCAAATACTTTTTTGTTTTAATACTCTAATTCCCTGTAAACTAAATAAACCACGCCCACTGGTTTTCAGAGAGCCTTGGCAGTAGCAAGGGCTCATGGGAGCTCAGTCTGGGCAGTAGGAGGAGGAGGTGTTACTAGCCATTGATTTCAGAGGAGGAGGGGGGGTTAGGTTATTTTGCTCAAGATACAGATAAGCCTGCCTCTGTGTAATGTTTACAAACAACATGGCTGCTGTCATTGTATCACAGGAAGAAATAATCATATACTGTTGAAGCTGTTTGCAGCTAGATTTGCTGTGTAAACTCTAAACTTTAGCTAAGATATATAGACAAGTTACTTGTTATAGTTAGTTTTCCATCTCTGATCCGCTTTAAGCAGTATGTGATCACCACAAATCAGAGATTTGCTAATCGATCAGCTGATAAAACAAATCACATGCTTCTCCATGAGTTCTCCTAGACATGACCATCAACATTGCTGTGCTTCTGCTGCTCTGTTCCACCTGGTCAGAACTGCAGGTATCCACATGCTGTTTTATTTTCCTCATTCAAAAAGGTGGTCATCATATACAATGGGGTATATTAAAGTTTTTATTATCACCCACAAGTTATTCTGGTATATTGATGAAATGTTGTCAGTGTCATCGCTGGTCCCTAAGTGCATGATGTTAAGAAAATTGTCTAATTGTATCATTTATTTATTTTACAGATTATACTAGAAGTGACTAAAGTGTGAGATGGCAAAGGTTGAAGCTTGATAAAGTTCCTGCATTTGAAGGATAGTATTGCCCACCAAATTAATGAGATGTTGGTAGTTTAAGGAAATGATTTCCCATCTTATGACATCTTAATTAGAGGCAAAAGGAATTTCCAATTGGTTACATGTCCCGTCCCTCATAGATGAGCCAAGACCAGAAAGACCATCATTGATGGATAATGCTGCCAAAGTGATGAAAGTAGACTGGTTAATCCTGGAAGACAGACAAGCAACCATCCGAATCATCATGAATTGAACTGGGCTCAATTATGGTAGTGTGTGGGAAATGATTCATGATGAACTACACATGTCTAAAGTGTCTGCACGCTGGCTTCCACAATTACTAACCCCTTTCCAAAAAAGGAGAATTTTTTTTTGGTCAGGCACTATTACCCTTCAAATGCAGGAACTTTATTACTCAGTGAGCATCAATCTTTTCAATCTCAAACATTGGGTACTTCTGGCACAATCTGTAAAATTAATAAAGGCTACAGCAAGTTTATTTGGGGACCAATGATGACACTGACAACATTTCATCAAGATATCTTCTAGATCAGGGGTCCCCAAACTTTTTCCGCGAAGGGCCGGGTCAACATACTTCAGTCTGCTGGGATACCAGAACATACATAAAATGATGTTGAAAAACATTACATTGAATCTAGGTATTGTTTGCCCCCAATCATGCCCAGAGGAGACCTCCCAACAGCAGCCATTCAGTCATGCGGCGCCCGAAGAACATCTTTGTGCACCAGACAGTGAAGCATACTTAGGTGACAACCTGCCGTCCAATTGGACAGCAATGTCACCTGATGAACCTGCTTGGAAGCCAGCGAATTACTGTTCCCTGGCTTCTACAGTATGTGGATGGGTTGTGCTAGCACTGCTATTCTATATGCGGGCCACCGATATTTAAAGGTGCCGTGGGCCACATCTATTAAGTTATATATTTGGTGTTTGGGGTCCAGTGAAAAAGCTTCAGGAGGCCACATTCGGCCCGTCGGCCTTAGTTTGAGTACCACTGATCTAGATGGAGGAGAGGACAGAGCTGTTCCTGCCGCATTGTGACCCCAAAGGTCATAGAAGAGAAACTAAAGGATTGAAGGAGCTAGGAGCGGCGGGAAGAGGATGTAATGGATGCAACCTGATCCAGTCAAACACCATACACCCCCCACCACCCCCCTGGTCAGGGCCGGCTCAGGTTTTCTTTAATCTGATACTTAGTATGTTGACTGCAACAAGTTCAGGTACCCAGTAGCATAACTGTCTGTGGGTGTAGGGTTGAACCTCTTATCCATCACTCCTCCTGCTCTTCCCTAGCTACCATTGCCATATCTTGGGTGCTGTCGGGCTACGCGGAGTGGTGGAGGGAAGAATATGAAGTTGTTTTATATTAACCCATTATGGTCCATGTTGCAGTGCCTCGCTGATTTTTGCTTCATTTTTTGACAAGTTCTTCTCTACTCCTGTCCATCCTCGCTACCACCTGTGATATCACAGCAGTGGCAGCAGCAGGAGATATACCGGTACTTGAGCAAAGGAGTGGTGGCTGGAGATGGAGGCAGAGGAAAGAAGATGAGGACTGTGGCAGCTTGCTGTGGCAAATTTAAATAACTTTACAGGTGAAACTCAAAAAATTAGAATATTGTGCAAAAGTCCACTGCTTTCAGTAATTCAACTAAAGGTGATGCTAATATATGAAATAGACTCATTACATGCAAAGTGAGACATTTCAAGCCTTTTTTGTTATAATTTTGATGATTATAGCTTACAGCTTATAAAAACCCCAAATCAAAATCTCAGACCATTAGAATATTGTGAAAAGGTTCAATACTCTAGGGTCAAAGTGTCCGACTCCAATCAGCTAATTAATCCAAAACACCTGCATAGAGTTCCTATTTCATATACTGTATATTTCAAACTATAAGACACTCCTGACCATAAGACGCACCAGGTTTAGAGGACAAAAAACAAGGGAAAAATATATATAGTAAACCTGGTGCATCCATGGTGAAGGGGCATCTTATGGATTATGCCCCCTCTGTACCTCTTGCCCCCTTGTACCTCTTGTGTCTCCCTGTGTCCTCCTCTGTCCCCCTGTGTCCTCCTGTGTTACCCATGTTTCCACCTATTCTTGTGTCCTCCTCTATGCCCCGTTGTGACCTCCGTTTCTCCCCCTGTTTCCTCCTCTGCATGGGCACAGTACAGGGAGTCCCCGACATTGTAGCAGGTTGGAGGTTCGTATTGGAAGGCGTTCACAAGTCAGGACTAGAAGATGCAGTGACTTATTTTCTCCCAATTTTGGAGGGAGAAAAAGTGAGCCTTATGGTCCAGAAAATACAGTATTCGTTTCACCTTTTAATTTGAATTACTGAAATAAATGGACTTTTGAACAACAGTCTAATTTTTTGAGTTTACCTGTATATACTTTCCTGCACATATCTTCAGTGCACAAATCTTCAGTGTTCAAAATGAAGAAGGGTGATACTGAGGGCAGATAAGACTATGTTGAGGCCTGGTACTGCTGGACAAGGACATTGCAATACTAACAGAATGGCAGTTGTGAGGTAGTAGTACTTTATGTGGAGTAGTACTTTATGTACTGACAAACTGGCATCAACACAGAGGGAGAGGAGGGGAGACCATCTTTAGACTTTGTGAATACATCCCAAAGTACTGTAGAAACAGCACTGAGTGTTTACTGATTTTTGTGTTTTATGTTCCTGTAAACGTTTGGTTTAATGTTTTCCTACATGGTGGTTTTAGTCTTGGAAGCCGGGTTTGATATTAACATGAACTGTCTGTATTAAGTTACACTTGGGAATACAGAGTAGATAACTGATGTCTCACTCTCAGGACGTTCAGTGAGATGAGCTGTGCAGAAGAACAGTATGACTTGTGCCGGGAGCTCTGCAAGGATCTCGCAGAAGATCTCCATAAGGAAGGACTAAAGGTTTGAATAGCAGCACTTTATCAAGTCATCCTTTGCTACATGTCATGTCTATTGGGGGACTCTGTTCGCTTTGTACCTGTTTCTAGAGTAAGATCTAGGTTTATTTTAACCTTTTCAACAAGAATTCTTGTTTGTGTTAACCCTGGAAGAGCACTCTGGCTACATCACACTTTTATTTATCAAATTACAAAACCTCAAAAAGAAAAGTATGTAAGTGCTCTTCGATAAGCACAGGCAGCAAGCAGTCCATAGAGATTTTTGCCAACCGCAATGTGGTCAAGGCCAGTGGTGTAGCACTGATCAAGGCCCTGCTTTATGCTTTTTCCTCCACAAGGCCAACCTTTTTTTTTTTATTTTTTTTATTTATTTATTTATTTATTTTTTACATAATTTTTTCCAACCCTTTCATGTGCACACCACATTTGCGCCTTACACCCGATGGATCGTGAAATAATCGTGGCAAAATCATGGTACTGGATATAGATGGAAACATTTCCTAGTGGAAAAGGTCCACAATGGATGCTTCAAAATGCTGCACAGAGTAACAGACCAATTTACATAATTAAATTGTTTCATATCTTTTACATGATTATATCTCTCAGAAAGAATTGTACTTTAAAGTGTACCCAAATCGAAGCTCGGGTACAAAATGAGCTGCTTACCTAAAGAGAGGGAAGCCTCAGGATGTCCCCCGTCCAATGTCCCCCGTAACTGAGTGCCGCCCCCCGAAGATTACTGACAAGGTATTGTTGCTAATCATATTGGGGCACGCACCTTATCATCCTTCAGTGTGGTCACACAGTAGCTGCGCGAGCCGTGGGCTCTGTGCTACTGCGCATGTGCAGCCATGCTCACGTGGCTACTGCACGGCCGCATTGATAAGAGGAGCAGCATGCCCCTAATGTGGAGTGGGCTGAGCTCTGCGATAAGGGACCACTGACGGAAACCTCAGTAGGATCCTGAGGCTTCCCTCTCTTCAGGTTAAAGCGGTTTAAAACGCTGACAACATTTTCAACAAAAAATGTGTTTTCCTCCTTTTTATAACCCATACAATTATCATATTTGCTTTTGTGCACAAGTATTATTATTCATTTAGACATTATAACTTCCCAAAGTTCAGTTAATTTATTTTTAAAGCTGCTGGTGCATTTTATTCATAACTTTTGTCATTGTGCTGTATATGCTGCCAGCAGTTATTTCTGACCTGTGTTTCACCCCAGGACTCATCAGCTGAAGTCCTGCACAGCCAGAGAATGTTTACATAAATGTATCAAGTAAAGAATGTGTACACAAGATAAGCTTAACAGCAGTTCGGATGCGGGTTCTCCCTGCAGAAGAAAGAGTCAGCCCTGTGATGTAACCCTTTGAATGTTGTATTACTAAAAAAAAACATTGTGTTAGTATATTGTATGCTGTAAATATTCTTTTAGAGCAGGGGTCTCAAACTCGCGGCCCGCGGGCCATTTGCGGCCCTCGGTACAATATTTTGTGGCCCGCGCCGTCAAAAGCAAAAGAGACACGGAAGCAAACTATTTTACCTTATAGCTCACTTCAGTGCTCCCAAGTAATCCGCCGCATCCCCTCCACTAAACGAGGGCTGCAGAGCCCCCAAATCCCCCGGGCAAACATCCACGACTGTGCTGAGGGGCAGAGCTTCCAGCTGTAGCTCTGCCCCTCCTGCCGTCAATCGCCGCACGGATCTCCAACCTCTCCCCGCCCCTCTCTGTGAAGGAAGAGTAAAAAAGGGGCGGGCAGAGGTGGCGATCCGCCGCAATAGACGTCAGGAGGGGCAGAGCTGAAGCTGAAAGCTCTGCTCCTTCCAGGAAATGCCGGTGGACTGCCTCCACCCCCCCCCCCCCCCCGGGCGATTTGGGGGCTCTGCAGCACTCGTTTTGCGGCGGGGACACGGCGGATTACTTGTAATGGGAGCACTGAAGCGAACTATAAGGTAGGACACTTCATGTTCAGAAGAAATAATTAAAACTGTTAATAATGACATTTGAGTACTTTTTTGTGTGAAATCCCTTATGCGGCCCAGCCTCATCCTGACTTTGCCTCCTGCGGCCCCCAGGTAAATTGAGTTTGAGACCCCTGTTTTAGAGCAAAGAAGAAATTCTGGGTTATATTCCGCTTTTTAATATCTACTTTGAACCCAAATTTAGGCTTGGGATCGCTTTAACAGTGAAACGAATATAAATGTATAGAATATAAATGTATTTTTACCTATAATATATGCTTTTCATATTGTTTTCAAACAGGAGAGATGACTGCATTTATTGTAGTGTGAGCTTTCTCAGCGCTTGCGTTTCCTCACGAATCTCTTCATATTGAATCCTCATTTTCCAGCTGCTCAGCTAGAAGTCAGTGATGTTTTTCATCTTTCCACTTCCTGTTGAAGTTCTTGTCCACAGTTATTTCCTCGGTGGAGTCTAAGTCATGGGCAGCTCATGTTTTCTGACCATTTATTAAGCGTGAGGCGGCGTAGCCTGACATGTCCTCAGAGCAGTTGGAGTTCAGGCAATGGGTGGGACTGGGAGTTACGTTCAGTTCCCATTATGAGTGTAACTTACTAACCTGAATGTGAACTTTTGTCCTCCTGCCAAAACCAACAAGCTTGGGGCCTCTACAGTATTATATTCTGACTGCTGCTTCCTTTATTATTATAGGGCAGGACTGTTACTCTGAAACTGAAAAATGTCAACTTTGAAGTGAAGACCAGAGCTTCCACGGTATCCTACACGGTGTCCACACAAGAGGAAATATTCCTCCTCGCCAAGGACATTCTTAGAGCTGAGATTGAGTCTGTTTCGCCAGAACCTCTGCGTCTGCGGCTAATGGGTAATGATCAATCATTTGAGTTCTGCTGTTGGTAACAGACACAGAGCTACTTCCAAGCGTGGAATCAACTTAAAGAGGAAATTTAGCGAAAAGGGGACTAAAATAAATCAATACATTGCAAAGTGAGAAGTTATTGATATTTGCCATGTAAGTTGTTCATGTTGTTTGATCCACAGTGAGTCTGTGGGTCATAATCTTTACTACTGGCAAACAAGAACAAAAAACTAGACCGCACCAACTGACATTATAACCACACCCACTAACATTGCGATAGGCTAAATGTTGTTGTTGTTGTTGTTATTATTATTGTATTTATAAAGCACCAACATATTACGCAGTGCTGGACAATAAATATGTGCAATGGTACAAAGGATGTCAGACGTAACAAGGTTGTACAGTATAAAACAAAGTTATACATGGCAAATGTTACAAAATACATGATCATTCCACTTTGGGCTGGTTAGGTCGGCACAGTAATAAAAGTATGAGGTGGTCATAGGAAAGGAGCACACGGTCATGTAGAATACTCTAGGGAAGGGAGATGGACACACAAGTTAGAACTGTTGAATAAGTATTCAGTTGAGTTACTATGTGGTAGGGGGTGGGAATGCTATCTTAAAGAGGTGGATTTTGAGGGCTTGCTTGAATGTGTTGAAGGAGGGTGCGAGTCTGATGGGTGGTGGAAGGGAGTTTCAGGGGGTTGGGGCGACTCTTGAGAAATCCTGCAGGCACCCATGGGATTAGCCCCATGCTTGTTTCAGGCGCGTGATTTAGAGACTACTGTACTGATGCCAGAATGATCAACAGGATGCCAGGCAACTGGTATTGTGGAAAATAAGTATGGCAGCCTCCATATACAGTGGGATGCGAAAGTTTGAGCAACCTTGTTAATCGTCATGATTTTCCTGTATAAATCTTTGGTTGTTACGATAAAAAAAATGTCAGTTAAATAAGAGAAACACACAGTGACATTTGAGAAGTGAAAAGTTTATTGAATTTACAGAAAGTGTGCAAGAATTGTTTAAACAAAATTAGGCAGGTGCATAAATTTTGGCACCACAAAAAAAAAAATGAAATCAATATTTAGTAGATATTCCTTTTGCAGAAATTACAGCCTCTAAACGCTTCCTGTAGGTTCCAATGAGAGTTTGGATTCTGGTTGAAGGTATTTTGGACCATTGCTCTTTACAAAACATCTCTAGTTCATTCAGGTTTGATGGCTTCCGAGCATGGATAGCTCTCTTTAACTCACACCACAGATTTTTAATTATATTCAGGTCTGGGGACTGAGATGGCCATTCCAGAATGCGCACTTTCTGTAAATCCAATAAACTTCATTTCACTTCTCAAATATCACTGTGTGTGTCTCCTATATGATATATTTAACTGACATTTTTTTATTGCAACAACCAAAGATTTATACAGGAAAATCACGACTATTAACAAGATTGCCCAAACTTTTGCATCCCACTGTACCTCTTGTTTCAGGTTCTATTTAAGCTCTTTTGTTTCAACAGTTATAACACATAACACTGGATTCATGTGGATCCGCTACAGGGTCGCTTTAAAGGATACCCGATGTGACATGATGAGATAGACATGTGTATGTACAGTGCCTAGCACACAAATAACTATACTGTGTTCCTTTTTTTTCTTTCTCTGCCTGAAAGAGTTAAATATCAGGTATGTAAGTGGCTGACTCAATCCTGAGTCAGACAGGAAGTGACTACAATGTGACCCTCACTGATAAGAAATTCCAGCTATAAAACACTTTCCTATCAGAAAATTGCTTCTGAGAGCAAGAAAGAGATAAAAAGGGGAATCAGTGAGGGTCACACTGTAGTCGCTTCCTGTCTGAGTCAGGACTGAGTCAGCCACTTACATACCTGATATTTCACTCTTTCAGGCAGAGAAAAAAAAAGGAACACAGCATAGTTATTTGTGTGCTAGGCAATGTACATACACATGTCTATCTCATCATGTTACATGTCACCTCGGGTATCCTTTAAACTAGAGCAGGTTACAATAATATAGGTACTTTTCCTGTATTCTTATATGAAGAGGTGAAGACCAGTTTTAACATCTGTTTCTTTTGTTATAAATGTTAGGTGTGAGGGTTTCAGGATTTGTATCAGAAGATGATAAAAAACATCAGAAAAGCATTACCAGCTTCCTGTGCTCTAACAAACCTGCAAACAAAATTGGCTCCGAAGCAGAAGACAACCCTGCCTCGGAAAGCCAAGCCCCGCCCCCTCTGAGGGAGAGCTTCTTCAATCAGAAGCGGGCAGCCAGACAGCAAGGACTGCTGCAGAGTTCCCCCACACAGGCTGTCACTAGCGGGGAGCAAGGTGTGGCATGTTCCTCTCATGCAGAGACCAATCACAAAGCTGATGCAGAGGAGGATAGACAAGAGCCAGATTTCACTTGCCCCATCTGCTCAATGAAGGATCGTGATTGGGATCTGGAGAGATTTAATAAGCATATTGATGAATGTTTAAGCAAATCTCCTTCCTCAGGAAACTCTGAAGCGCCAAATAAAACTGAACATTTACCCAAAATCCCTACAGTAACTAATGGTGGTCCTTCTGAAGACTTTGGAAGCAACGTACACACGAACAACCTGAAAAACAAATTGGGGACAATAAAAACGTGTGATGATGACTTGTATGACTTTGTCATTGATAAAAGCACGTTGGGTGCAATGCAGAGGAAAAATGGCTTACAGAGTGCCTGTAAAAATTGTGATAATGATATGAAGTCTGAGGATTGCTCTGAAAATACAGGTTTATTTAGGCAAGTAGCTGCCGAGGAGAAGACTGTGTCAACACCGCCAGGCTCATCCATGTGTGATGGAGAGTCCATGCTGATCTGCCCAGTGTGCAACACCCAGCAAAACACAAATGACCTCGCAGCATTTAACAGGCATGTGGACATTTGCCTGAACAAAGGAATCCTGGAAGAAATGAAGGATAATTCCGCACATGCGAATAGAAGTCACACAGCAGGAAATGGCAAGAAAATTGGTAAGTACTTCTGTGAATGGTTGAGAAGAAATAAATATATCATGTAAAGGTGGTCACATGTTGTAATTTTACTGAAGTTCAATGAAAAGGATCGGCTGTACAGAAAAATCTAAAGTTTGGGTTTTTTTCTTATCCAACAGGGAGATATGATTCAATTTCACAAGTTTTTCTTTAGCCAATCAGACTCCGCTCAGCCGAAGCCCAAGTGACAAGCGGATTGTTGGGGTCCCCACCGCGCATACCTATGAGATAACTGCTGGGAGATTTGAGCGCAGGGTAAAGCCGATACAGTATATGGCTTACTCTGCTCCTGGACAAGTCCTGGTGGGGCTAATTACTATTCCCCCACCAGGTCCACGTGGATGGTGGGGAATGCTGTAATTCTGCTTCCAGCTATTGCTGGTGGCCGAATTACAGTGTTTTAAAAGTAATTTGAGCTCCGTCTTTTTACAACGCGCAAATTACTCACTGAGCACAGCTATAGCTGTAATTCCAATTATGGCCTATGGTGGCGCTGGCTGTCCCAAATCTCCTGCGCTGTTTTAACAGCGCTCCCCCCGCTGCTGTATCGCCTTTGCTGAGGACGATGGGAGAAGCCTCTTTAGTACCCCCTAGGAGCAGATTTTTTTTCCCTTCAGGTCACTTTAAGGCCTCTTGCACACTGCAAGTGATTCAGATTCAGATTCCGCTTTTTAATCAGTTTTTACATCCGATTCAGATTCCGATTTGCAGTTTACTCCCTGCACACTGCAAATCGGAATCTGAATCGGATGTAAAAACTGATTAAAAAGCGGAATCTGAATCGGAATCGCGTGCAGTGTGCAAGAGGCCTAAGGCTGGAGACACATCAGAGAGTGTTTTTCAAGTCGTTTTTTAAATAAAGGCTTCCATTGACTTGCATTCAATTCGCGGGAAATTTGTTGCAAAATAGCTCACAATCCTGATTTTTTTTAAAATCATGATCACGTCAACTTTTCTGCGTTTTTACCTCAATTTTAATGCAAGTCAATGGGAGCGTTTCTAATAAAAAGCAATCAGCCTGGAAAAACACTCTCCAGTGTGACAGGGCCCTATGCGTTGAAAACATATCTTCTGGCAGAAATGTAAAGATTATCTGAAGAGAGATTAGATATTATGTGCAGAGGAGTGAGCTTCAGTTATCAATGTTCAGTGTATGGTACAGAAGTGCACACACAGA
Source organism: Hyperolius riggenbachi (assembly GCF_040937935.1). Lineage (NCBI taxonomy): Eukaryota > Metazoa > Chordata > Amphibia > Anura > Hyperoliidae > Hyperolius > Hyperolius riggenbachi. The sequence goes on from NC_090646.1 coordinate 587,535,063, forward strand.
ACTCAATACCAGTATACACTGTTCAGTGTCGTTCCTTCCACCATTCTGCATTATCTTACAGGAAGGCACATAACCAGCAGCCAGAAGGTCAATGAGGATGACTTGGCAAGAAGTTAAAGAGGAACTTTACGGGAAGACAGAAGTAGGGTTAAAAGAAAAAATAACTCCATACATTGCACAGAGAGGAGTTAAAAATAGAATTTACATCAAGAAATGATTGATATGTGCTGTGTAATTTGTTCATGTTGCCAGATCCACTATGACGCAACCGCACACACACCTTACACCCTACCACTTACACTACACTGCAGTACACTACGCTAGACTACACTACACTTCACTACATACCAGACTGTACACTGCACTACACACTGTACACTAACCCCCTCCTGCCCTCCCAACAAAGATACACTACACTAAAACCACCTAACCGTTCAGCTCTCACCTGATCCTGCCGCCACATTCCTCCCACCTTGCTGCGGCTTGTCCAGACATCCCTCTTTTCAACCGGAAATCTTAGGCTCTCTGGTGTGGGTGACATCTTCTGACATTGCTTTGGCCTCCGTCTTCTTTCCATTGGCATCTTCTGTCATAAGGTAGCTGTACACAGTGGCCGCCTGCCTCATGTAACAGTAGCTGCCTGGATTAACCATCGGACCATATGACTGACACACGCACTTTTCCCCCCAAGTTTTGGGGACGAAAAAGTGCGTCTTTTGGTCCGAAATATACGTTTCTCCTGGGAAAGTGGTTATTGGCTACTGATTGATTTCCATGGACTCCCCCAGTTTCCTGTCTGGCCGAGAGTGACAGCAGTGAAGGGCTGTGTCTTCTGTTCCAGGAAGTGATGCTGACCCTTGCCTGTGCTTACCTTTAGTTGTACATTCTTGCCATAGCTGAGGAGGCAGTGAAATGGTAGGATGCACACTAAATATGGCACAGTGCCCCAAATACACACTCTACATTAAAACAGCAGAAATCTTGGCCAGTTATGAACTTTCTACCTGTAACTAAATTCCAGTAAAGTTTTATTGGCTCTTAGGTTTTTTTAATAGACACTGAGCTTTTGATTTATGCAGTGATTTGCTAAACAAAGGTATCTGCAAGTAATATGTAAAGACTAAACCCTGCTAGGTCCACAATACGCCGGATGCGGCCGGAATAAGTGTGAGGTGGTGAGGCTTGCAACGCGACCAATAGGTCGCGTGCAAGCTATTTGGTGCGTCGGGAGGATGCACACTTATGGGTAAATAACCCCTCCACTCCTCGCTGCACACCTGAGCTAATGAAAGCTCATTTAAATCACAAATTTGAGTGCTTAAGCACTCGTTATTACTCGTGAGAGCATCCCTGCCCATGTCTGCGTAGGTTTCCTCCGTGGACTCCAGTTTCCTCTCACATCCCAAAAACATACAGAAAAGTTAATTGGCTTCCCCCTAAATTGGCTGTAGACATGCACTACATGATACATACTGTATATAGACATGTGACAAGACAATATACTCTGTACAGTGCGGTGGAAGATGCGCTATATAAATAATAATAATAATAATCTGTTTGCCAAAATAATTTGACATCCAAGTATTGGCCATTAATATTCTAAGTACCATATTAACTTGTCCGTTTTTAATTCGTTTGTGTTTTATTTTTAAACTTTCCATGGATTGACATGCATAATACTTTAGGATATTAACCCTCTGGACGATACAATTGCATCGTCCAGGAGGGGGCGCAGTTCTTTTTTTTTTAATTTTATATCTTTTAAATCATGTAGCGAGCCCTGGGCTCGCTACATGATAGCCGCTGCGCAGCGGCATCCCCCCACCCACTCCGATCGCCTTCGGCGATCAGAGTAAGCAGGAAATCCCGTTCAGAACGGGATTTCCTGCTGCGCTTCCCCGGTCGCCATGGCGATGGGGCGGGATGACGTCATGGTCATCGTGACGTCAGAGGGAGTCCCGATCCACCCCTCAGGGCTGCCTGGCACTGATTGGCCAGGCTGCGCAAGGGGTCGGGGGGGGGGGGGGGGGGCTGCACGGCACGGTGGGTAGCGGCGGCGATCGGAAGTTACATGCATCTAGCAAAGTGCTAGCTGCGTGTAACAAAAAAAAATAATGCAAATCGGCACACCAGGGCCAGAGAAATCCTCCTGCGCGATATACCCCGAGCTCAGCTCGGGATTATCGCCCAGGAGGTTAATGTCGGTTAATGTAAACCTAAACTCAATGAGAAAAAAAATATATACCTTGGGCTTCTACCGGTCCCTGCAGCCGCCCTGTGCCCGCACCGTGAGAAACCGATCTTCTGGTAACCGGCATCGACCCACTTTCGTTTTCCGTGACTCCGTGAGTCAATGGCCACTGCGCCCTGGCCGCGCACATCCCGGATCACGCAGGGAGTGTACTGTGCATGCGCTGGACTCTCCTTGTGACGGGAACGTGATCGAGGACGCGCGTGGCCATGCAGGTGCAGTGGCCATTGACTCGCTGAGTCACAGAAAATGAAAGTGGCTAGCTGTGGGGGACCGGAGGATTGGTTTGTCACGGTGCGGGCACAGGGCGGCTGCAGGGTGCCAGTAGAAGCCTCAAGTTAAACTGGCTTTTCATTGAGTTTAGGTTTCCTTTAAATATTTGTTGGGGGCGACATATTCAGATGAAGCCATGTTATGCATACGATATCAGTGCAGGCACTGCACATCTGTTATCAGCGACAGGACGTTTGTGTAGCTCTAATTCCTTTTCTGCAAGGTATAGTGATAGAGGACGTTTAAGGTTTATTTGTCTTTGCTGCATGAAGGGGATTTACTTTCTGTTTTTATTTGTTATTCAACAGGAAGCACAGAAAGAGGAAATCCCAGCAATAAATCAACATTACGAACCAAGAGGTAAAGCCAGATTGTTTGAATATCATGGAAAGCGTTTGAGATGGTTGTAGATAAAGTATGAAATGTGAACATTTTTCCACATGTATTATGGGAAAGTGAATGACATGGAAAAGGGCGGAGGCTGCTCATAGGACGCAAAGAAAACAAGAGTACAAAAAAAAATCCAGCTAAATTAACAAGAATGTATGTATAATTCAAGACTGATGAATCCAGTGCAGATGCAATGGGTAGTGTTCTCTCCCCCTTCACATTATTTGCATTTTGCTGCTAGTATAAAGGGTTATCTAAAATATCAGGTATCAAAGTATTCAATTATTATTATTATTGATTTATAAAGTGCCAACATATTCTGTGGCGCTGTACAAAGTAAGAAACAAACATGGGGTACATAATAATACAGACAATGGTGTACATCAATATACAAGATACATAATTAGTGACAAAATACAAAAAATGATACAAAATACAGAATACAAAATATAGAATTGGTAAAGACAGTGATAAAAGTAACATGATGAATAAAATGTATAATGATTTCCAAGACACAAAAGGGGGAGAGAGCCCTGCACTAGCGAGCTTACAATCTAAAGGGAATGGGGGGAAACAAGAGGAGGGGTAGTATACAATAAAATATATAGAGGCAGTGTGTTTTAGGACACCTAGTAGGAGTGCAATTTGGTCTTAGGACTAAGGGAAGTGGCCTAAGGTAGCGCATATACTTGTCGGAACAAATTAGTTTTTAGAGAGCGTTTAAAGGTAACAAAGGTTGGTGAGTGACGGATGTGTTGTGGGAGGGGATTCCAGAGAAGGGGTGAAGCGCGTGCAAAATCTTGTAAACGTGAATGTGAGGAGGTGATTCTAGAGGAGGACAACAGCAGATCATGTGCAGATCTGAGATTGCGATTGGGGTTGTATCTGGAAATTAGTGAGGATATGTAGGGGGGGGGGGGGGGGGGGAGATTGTGGAGAGCTTTGTAGGTTAGGAGTTTGAACTGGATCTTCTGGTTAATTGGCAGCCAGTGAAGAGCTTGACAGAGAGGGTCAGCAGAGGAAGATCGAGAAGAAAGATGAATTAGACGAGCAGCTGAGTTCAGTACCGACTGGAGCGGGGCCAGTCTGTTAGAATGTAGTCCACAAAGTAGTATGTTGCAGTAGTCCAGACAAGAAATTATAAGAGCATGTATTAAACATTTTCATTGTGTCTTGAGTGAGAAAAGGACGGAGGCGAGATGTGTTTTTGAGTTGGAGATGGCAGGAGCTGGTTATGGCGTTAACATGAGGAATAAAAGGGAGAGATGAGTTGAATATTACCCCTGTTTTGCCTCACGGGAAGGGTTCTTAAACCCTCTAACTTCGCTCACCACCGTAGTGGGTAAAATGAATTGCAGCAAAACATGAGGAAAGGTTCAGTAATAATATTTATTGAGCTACAATCCTGTTATAATAATCACCTAGGCTTGCAGAATCATAGTTAAATTGTATTTGAGTAATTAGTGAGCACCAATATTCTTACCAAGTATTGTAGCATCACAAATAGAAGATCGGGGGACCTCAGCGACCTCAGAGGGGAAAATACCTGGCTGGCAACACAGATGGCATGTCTGCTTGTCCTTCAAGAGTCCCCAACTTGAAAGCATTTTCCCTCCTTTATATAGACAGAATTCAATGTCTGCGCAGGCGTAGAACGTGTTTCATCCATGCACCTGGGCAGATAAGGGTGCGTGATCACCATGTGCCTATATCAGTGCGTCTGTGCAGACAAGGCACATGACTGCGTGATCACAACGTGCTTTAGAAGCGTCACAGAACGTTTGACTATTTTTGCCTATGTGAGAACTTTGCACAACATCTCATATTTTGACTAGTGTTGTAGATAGCAACATTCTCATGGTCAGTCTTTCATGAGAATGCTATGGTTAGATAGCAACACTCTCATGGTCAGTCTTCCATGAAAATGTTATGGTTAGAAATATCTCGTAGCCAGTTTTTGATGAGAATGAACAAATGTGTTATTTTGAACTATAACTGACTTATAAAAGAGGCTAACATATATATATATCGTGGACACCAATTTAATCAATCAATCAATCAGACATTCACTTTTGTATTTCAACCCCCAAGCACCGTGCTTTGGGAACTGAAGTTATGGGAGTGTTAACATTTATTGTTACTTCAGGCAGAGAGGTGGACAGAGATGGTGGAAAAATTATTAGTTCTGTTTTACTCATATTAAGTTTTAGGAAGCGAGAGGACATGAAGGAGGATATAGCAGACAAGCAGTCAGGAACACGTTTGAGAAGGGAGTTAAGGTCTGGGGCCGAGAGGTACAGTTGTGTATCGTCTGCATACAGGTGGTATTGAAACCCGAATGAGTTGATTAAGCCACCAAGACCGTGCATGTAGATAGAAAAGAAGAGCCTTGAGGAACCCAGACAAAGCATGAGGAGAAGAGATCTGATCTTAGAAGACTGTGAAGGACCTTCCAGAGAGGTAGGAAGATAAACATGTGAGAGTGAGGCCCTTTATTCCTACATTTGAAAGTATTTGTAAGAGTAAGGTGTGGTCAACAGTATCAAATGCTGATGACAGGTCAAGAAGGATTAGTATGGAAAATTGACCTTTGGATTTGGCTGTAAGAAGGTCATTGGCCACTTTGGTAAGGGCCGTTTCCGTGGAGTGGTTAGAGCAAAAGCCAAACTGGAACTGATCAAGTAGGGAGTTAGCAGATAAATAATGGCTTAATTCTGCATGTATATGGCGTTCAAGTAGTTTGGATGCAAATTGGAGAAGTGACACTGGGCAGTAGTTGGCGAGTGAGGTAGGATCTAGAGGTTTTTTTTTAAGTAGTGGTGTAACCACAGCATTTTTGAGTGGGGACGGAAAGATGCCAGTGGAGAGGGACAGGTTAAATAGCGATGTTAGTGCAGGCATGAGAGATGATAGCTGTGGAATGAAATTGGAGGGAATAGGATCCAAAGAACAAGTGGTTAGAAGTGCTTTGGATATTATAGAGGAGAGAGAATGTTCAGAGAGTGTAGAGAAGGCAGTTAGAGAGCAGTCAATGAGAGGTGTGGAGGTGGGATTTGAGGGCTGCATGGAGAATTCACTTCTGATTTTGTCAATTTTATCAGTGAAGTATGTTGCAAATTTTTTGGCTAATAAGCAAGATGGAGGAGGAGGAGGGGGATGGAGAACGGAGTTGAAGGTGCTGAACAAGCATTTTGGATTGTGTAAAATAGGCGGATATTAGGGAAGAAAAATGGGACTGTTTTGCCACAGAGAGTGCGTTTCTGAAGTTGCTCAAGGCTATTTTATATGAGATGAAGTCCTCACTTGTGTTACTTTTCCTCCAATGCCGTTCAGCTGCTCTAGAGCATCTTTTTTAACTGTTTAGTGGCTTTGGTCATCCAGGGCTGGCGACTGACATGGTGAGGGCGGACATTGATGAGAGGGGCAAAGTCATCCATCGAGAAGTGATAGGTTGCCGGCACTACAGAGTCTCTAGCCGTGTGACTGGGAGAGAGGATGGACGGATGTTCTAAAAACCACCTGTCACAGGAGCCCTCAGTGGCTGACCGCACTTAGCCTTCTAAACGGTGCCAGCGCACAGATCTTGCGAACTCTGGTCGCAGTCAATGCGCAGGAACCGTTAAGAATTAGCCGCAGACAACTCAGAAGGGAGCCTGTGAGACACGGGTGATTACAACGTCACCTACTGGTTCAGAGTAAACTGCCACCACCGCGGTTACTATGGGACCGTGGGGCCCACTAACTGACTGACTAATCCTGCGAATAAAACGGTTAAACACACGATATTCTGTCTAGCCAACAACAAACAAACAGTAGCGTATCTTCAGAGACCCGGGATCATTTCTGTGTGCGCTGATAAGCAGGGTAGCGGAAAGTGAATGACTTGGAGAAAGTCGTTTATTCACGCAATATAAATAATTAATATATACAGACAATTATGAAAATCAACAATTATGAAAACAGCAATAGCCAGTATGAAAAATAAAAGAAGGGAGAAAATTACTTAGTTCCTGGAAAGATGTCCTTATTGTGGGAAGAATCATAAAGTCCTTGGTTTCAAAGTCCAGAGTTCAGAGTTCAGACCAGGTGGATGCCAGCATATCCTCAAGCTGGCATCTGATGAGTGCAAGATGTTTCAGTGTGGAGGACCCAGCCCGCCTGCTGGCTCTGTGCTTTTGATGAAGCTGGTTTGGGGGTGTGGCAATGCCAGCCCCCTCTGAGCTACCAGCAAATGACAGTTCATTCCCTCTGAGAGATTTTAGAGCTAAACTTATGAATTGCTGTAACTCCTGAACCATACACGTTACATTTAGGGGGGTAACAGCTTCATACTTGAAGGAAAATACAGATTAATGTGATACCTGACATGGCTACTGCATCAGATCAGGGTCCTGAGTAGATTCATACCTGGGTGGTAGGGGCCCCGGGCCCCTCTCGACTGGTATCAAGAGATCCAGCATGACCCTACGGATCCAAAGATACCGCTCTCATAACCACCCTATTTATTGTATTCTGTAAATGGGCAAAAGATTATATTGTACATTCATTTCTTCCTGCTAAGGCCGGAGTCAGCCTGACTGGAGTCCAGCTGTGTCTGCTTCTTGTCTATGAAAAGGCCCTGTTGGCTCCTTCAATTAACATCTGAATGTGAAATCTGCTTAGACAACTTTGAGTTTACACCTCTGGCTTGATCAGCAGTCACAGGGCCAGTCTTCCTGCCAGCTGCTTGTCACCTTATACCTGATGGATGGGCCATCAGCACAGCTTGAAGCCAGGGACTCTCTGGGCCCAGGCTCATTAGCATATCAAAAGGGCCAACCAGCATTTGGAATGGTGCTCTCTTTGCTAAGAAAAGGACTGCAGACCTCCTACACAATAAATCCAGATTGTACCGATTTGAAGCGCAATCGACGCAGGAATCGAGTGCGATCGTTCTTTTCTTCACGGGCGGTTCCAGGACGCGCCTGCGTCCCCGCAGTCGTCCGTGACAGCCCCCCCCCTTGTCCGTGGCTTAGCCACTCATCCGCAAGATGTGTGGCGGCGCCGCTAACCTGGCTGACGGGCCTCGAGTTGCCGGTACGGCGGGAAAACCTATTGGAGCCTGTGGCTCGGTTCCCCTGGACCGGTCGCGGTCTGCTACCCTCAGGGTTGACCCAACATGGACCGTTCTGGACAGGGCGTTTGCGCCACTGCAGTCGGACGTGGTGTCTGCCGGGACTGCGGACAACGGGCAGTGGGTTGGTTAGGTCAACAGCCAGCCCACGCAGGGTTCCCCTGCTGAGTGGCTGTGGACCTAAGGGAACCCCGCGGGAATCCCTGGACCTGCCCAGCTCCTGACAGACGGCACATGCCCTGCAGTAGTTTGCTACATCCCTGTTCATCCGGGGCCAATAAAACTGGTTCCGAATACCGGCGAGTGTCTTGCGGACCCCTGAGTGCCCTGTCAGAGGATTACCATGTGCGGATTTCAGCACATGTCCCCTGAACGCACTCGGGACCACAAGCCATTTGGTATTCGCGTGGGATCTACCTGTAGGGGGCTGTGCAGACTCACTGTACAGTCTCCCACCTTCCCAGTACACCTTGAAAGCGGCCCCGTCTGCGAGGGGCTCAGCGGCTTGCTGCATGAGCACCTCCAGGCTTGGGTCACTTTGTAGTGCGGCTGAGAATACGGCGCTGTCAGTTTCAGCCAACTGGCTCATGTCACACGAGGCCAGCGGCTGAAAGGTCTCATCCCTGCGGTCAGAGGAGGGGGAGGAGGCCGGAACCCCCTCCACCTGTTCTGAGCTCGGGTTCTGAGCAGTGCAGCTGCGCGGTACTGCTAGCACAGGTACACTGTCAGAATGGCACAGACGGACATTACTCGGATCATCATTGCATGCAGTCATGACATTGACAGGTATAGACATTTTTTCATTACAGACAGGTTGTACAGGAGACTCAGGTACAGTTACAGCATCATCACAACAGACAGTCTGTACCTCAAACTCAGGTGCCTTTGAAGCAGGCACTATTGAACCTGGTACCCTTGAACTGGGCACATTCAACCCACCTCCCCCTGGTGCTCCCCCAAGTGTATAAAGTACCTGGTGGTGGGTGGAGAGTCCGTCTCCTTCCGTGAGCGACAAGGCGGTCGTGGCAGGTTCATAGTAGGACACAAGCTTGCCCAAATCAGTCCCTAGCAACACAGGGACTGGGAGATCCTTCATAACCCCAACAACCCTTTCGTGGACCCCTCCCACTCCCCAATCCAGCTTCACTCTGGCGTGGGCTATGTGGAAAAGGGTGCCCTCTACTCCAGTAAGGGCAAGGGATCGGCTGGAGCTGATGCTCTCCTTTGGCACAAGATGTGAGTGAACTAACGTGATGTCAGCTCCGGTGTCTCGAAATCCGGTGACAACTTTGCCGTTCACTCTAACAAGTTGCTGCTGGTCGGTTCGGTCGCGGATTTCCTGTCCGCGTGCAAACAGGACAAAATCCGATGATCCAGGCTGTGGTTCGCTGGCGGGTTGCCTCTGCTGTGGGTGAGGTGCAGGTGATGCAGATGATCCAGGTGCTGGTGGTGTCTGTCTCCGCTCCGGACAGTCGAATTTCATGTGTCCGGGCTGGCGGCAGTAGTGACAGGTGACCTCTCCAGGCGCTGCGGGCCTGGGTGCAGCAGCTGCGCTGGGTGGCCTCTGTGGCGGACGGCTCACAGGGGCAGGAGGGTCTGCCGAGGTATTGGGCTGACCTCCTCTCCAGCTGGATGGGACAGTTCTGCGTGTATCAGCCACCCGGGTAGTTGCAAAAGTCTCAGCAAGGTCTGCAGCGACAGTTGCTGAAGTCGGCTTGCGTTCTAGCACAAATTGTCGTACATCAGCAGGGCAAATGTTCAGAAATTGCTCGAGGACTATCAAGTCCTCCAGGACGCCATAAGACCCTTTGGTGAGGCCTAGAGTCCACTGACGGAGTGTGGTGAGCAAGCTGCTGACCACATCTCGGTACGAATCAGAAGACTTTTTCTGCCAGGCCCTGAACTTTTTGCGATAGGCTTCTGGCGTCAGCTGGTACTTAGTAATGATAGCGTCTTTTATAGCAGCATAATCATTATCCTTCTCCGCAGGCAATTCTGCGAAGGCATCAAGCGCTTTGTAGCGCAGCAAAGGTGTCAGATGTCTGGCCCACTGGTCTTGGGACAGACGATACTGACGGCATGCTTTTTCAAAAGACCGCAAAAACAAGTCAATGTCTGTGTCTTTTTCAATATTAGCAAACTTAAATTTTGCACTTACGGGTGCTGCAGCTCCTTCAGCAGGGAGGCTGGGCGGTGAACTCCGGCTGGCCTGTTGAACCTTTGCCATGTCGAGCTCATGCTGTCGTCTCTCCCGCGCCTCTGCAGATTGGCGCTCCCGTTCTCGCTCAGCGGCATCCCTCTCTGCGTGGCGTTCAGCAGCAGCAGCAGCAGCAGCAGCAGCTTGCCGCTCCCGTTCCTCGCGTGCTTCCATGTACTGCATGTACTTTTCCAGGTCAGTCTCCATCAGCTTTTGTAATGCCTGCTGCATTACCGGGTCAGCACCCATGGACAGTCCAGTACTGGCCAGTTCCGGGCGAGTAATGTCAGAAACTCTGGGATTGGGGTCCATACTGACAGTCTCTGGCGTAACTGTTGCAACAGGGCCCGCAGGATGCTCAACCTCTGTACGCCTAAGATCTGCAGCCTCTGGTTCCCCTTGATTGTCAGATGGGCTGGTATCCACCTCAGCGGACACTCCCGGCTCCCGCAGTTGCTGGGCATCCCATCTGGACAAGTCTGCTATCAGGTCCCGTTTTGTCTTGCGGAGGATGCCAATGCCCCTCTCTTCGCAAAGATTTTCCAGGTCTGCTAGGCACATGTTCTGGTAGTTCCCGGACATTTCCATGCCAAATAAAATAAAACTTTGGGGAAGGGGTACTGGCTACACAGTCTCTCTGTATATATAAAAAATATATTGCCTTCCAGCTACACCAACGAATTAGTTCGTTTCTCGATAGCGCTATCGCAGATACTTTCAGCACAACACAGATCCCACCGCTGCCACCACTGTCACAGGAGCCCTCAGTGGCTGACCGCACTTAGCCTTCTAAACGGTGCCAGCGCACAGATCGTGCGAACTCTGGTCGCAGTCAATGCGCAGGAACCGTTAAGAATTAGCCGCAGACAACTCAGAAGGGAGCCTGTGAGACACGGGTGATTACAACGTCACCTACTGGTTCAGAGTAAACTGCCACCACCGCGGTTACTATGGGACCGTGGGGCCCACTAACTGACTGACTAATCCTGCGAATAAAACGGTTAAACACACGATATTCTGTCTAGCCAACAACAAACAAACAGTAGCGTATCTTCAGAGACCCGGGATCATTTCTGTGTGCGCTGATAAGCAGGGTAGCGGAAAGTGAATGACTTGGAGAAAGTCGTTTATTCACGCAATATAAATAATTAATATATACAGACAATTATGAAAATCAACAATTATGAAAACAGCAATAGCCAGTATGAAAAATAAAAGAAGGGAGAAAATTACTTAGTTCCTGGAAAGATGTCCTTATTGTGGGAAGAATCATAAAGTCCTTGGTTTCAAAGTCCAGAGTTCAGAGTTCAGACCAGGTGGATGCCAGCATATCCTCAAGCTGGCATCTGATGAGTGCAAGATGTTTCAGTGTGGAGGACCCAGCCCGCCTGCTGGCTCTGTGCTTTTGATGAAGCTGGTTTGGGGGTGTGGCAATGCCAGCCCCCTCTGAGCTACCAGCAAATGACAGTTCATTCCCTCTGAGAGATTTTAGAGCTAAACTTATGAATTGCTGTAACTCCTGAACCATACACGTTACATTTAGGGGGGTAACAGCTTCATACTTGGAGGAAAATACAGATTAATGTGATACCTGACATGGCTACTGCATCAGATCAGGGTCCTGAGTAGATTCATACCTGGGTGGTAGGGGCCCCGGGCCCCTCTCGACTGGTATCAAGAGATCCAGCATGACCCTACGGATCCAAAGATACCGCTCTCATAACCACCCTATTTATTGTATTCTGTAAATGGGCAAAAGATTATATTGTACATTCATTTCTTCCTGCTAAGGCCGGAGTCAGCCTGACTGGAGTCCAGCTGTGTCTGCTTCTTGTCTATGAAAAGGCCCTGTTGGCTCCTTCAATTAACATCTGAATGTGAAATCTGCTTAGACAACTTTGAGTTTACACCTCTGGCTTGATCAGCAGTCACAGGGCCAGTCTTCCTGCCAGCTGCTTGTCACCTTATACCTGATGGATGGGCCATCAGCACAGCTTGAAGCCAGGGACTCTCTGGGCCCAGGCTCATTAGCATATCAAAAGGGCCAACCAGCATTTGGAATGGTGCTCTCTTTGCTAAGAAAAGGACTGCAGACCTCCTACACAATAAATCCAGATTGTACCGATTTGAAGCGCAATCGACGCAGGAATCGAGTGCGATCGTTCTTTTCTTCACGGGCGGTTCCAGGACGCGCCTGCGTCCCCGCAGTCGTCCGTGACACCACCTTGATATTGTGCCAAGTACTGCGTGCTCATGACTTAAATAGCGAAACATACACATAGGATCAGCATCAGAAAAGAAAAAACAGTTGAATCAGGCACTGCAGTAATTACTGATTTAATGGTGTTTCTGATTGTGAATAAAATCACCATTGCTGTATCAAAAATTTTGACATTCAAAAAGGTAGGTACAAAACATCATCATCTGTAGAAAAATCGTTCTGTGCAAACATCTTGTGCATTCAAACAGTTGCAAGAGGAGGATGTCCTACCATATCAAAGGTGGCGGTGGTGGGTGCAGGGCAAAAACGGTAGCCTAACGGCCGTTTCGCACGGCGGTGCTTCTTCCGAGGCTGATCCACTGCAAAGTCATCCATGACTTTTGAAATGGAGCTGTTGTAGTGTATAGCAGCTGAGTCTGGGTCAGTGAAGAATTGTGTGAGGAGAGGTGCCAGGGCATCAGAGACAAACTGCATGTCTAGATTGCGATAGTTTCTGCGAGTATGTGAACGTGCTTGTGTCAGGGTGTTAGGAAAAGAGGAGGAGAGAGCGAAGTTAAGCAGGTCATGGTCAGAAAGTGGTAGTGGATGATTAGTAAAGTCAGTGACAGAGCAGAGACGAGTGAATACGAGGTCAAGCATATGACCATCAGTGTGGGTTGAGGTAGAGGACCACTGCGATAAGCCATAGGAGGAAATGAGTGACAGAAGTTTGTTGGAGACAGCGTTATTGGTGTCAATAGGAATGTTAAAATCACCCATAATGATGGTAGGGATGTCAGAGGACAGGAACTGGAGAAGCCAGGCAGAGAAATGATCTAAGAAAACAAGCAGGGCCTGGAGGGCGGTAAATAACTGCAATTTGGAGGTTCGAGGGAGAGTATAGTCGGACTGCATGGACTTCAAAGGATGGCAGGGAGAGAGAAGGAATAGGAGTGAGATACTTGAAGGAGCATTTGTTTATTCCCACTTCTAGGAGTGTGGCTAATGTGGAAACTTCCATAGGAGAGGGCGGCAGGTGAGACTGTGTCAGAAGGGGTCAGCCAGGTTTCAGTGATCCCAAAGAATGTGAAAGCATTGGAAATGTAAAGATCATGGATGAAGGGCAGTTTGTTGCAGACTGAGCGGCATTCCAGAGGGCAGCAGAGATAGGAGGGGGAGTAGGGGGAAGAAGTGAAATATTAATAAGGTTACAGTAAGAGGGAGGGGAATTTGATTTGTTACAAATAGTGTGATTAGCAGGGGGGAGTGGGTGTCCAGGGTTAGGTGATTTGTCCCCAGCAGCAAGGAGGAGGAGTAGGCAGACAGAGCGGAGCAGAAGTTGCGGTGTAGACTTATATTTAGACGTAGTGCGACATGGAAGGTGAGGCTGTAAGTGTAAGAAAATCTCATGAGAGGCGAGCTGTGGATTGGATAGGATGGATGGTGAAATGTACAGCATATTGCTAACAGCAGGGGAATGTAGTGTGTGGAGAGATTTGAGGATTGCTGGGGAGAGCAGGCAGATAGTAAGAACCAGATTAAACATTTTTGCAGAGTTTTGTTTCAGTTCCTTCTATTCCCTTCTGTTCCAATTCTGGTCTAATTCTGGTCTTTGTATTTTCATTACACTTAGGGTCACAGATGTACTTTGGGTTCAGATGCTCAAAACTGACCAGTGGTCAAAAATGACCTCCTATCCTAGCTATATGCAAACAGGCTGTCAGCATCTTAATTAGCAGACTGAATGCAGGTGAGATGGTGGAGTGGTTGAATGCAAGTCTCAGCCTTGTAGGCTGGATTTAAAGGAGACTCTGCATGTGGCTGGACAGATTTGTAACTCACAGATACATTCATTCAGCTTACCGTACTACAACATAGTTTTTGTTTGATTATACAATCATGATTGTATCATTAGTGGGCACTTTAATACTCTTGAGTTGTTTCTACAGTGCTGGCCACAAGGAGTAATCTCTCAGCTACACATGAATGAGGTGGTCGGGGTCAGCTCTCTACCCAAAAGGAAAGACTAGCTGTTGCACCCTCCCAACTCCTCCCTGACTACTTCATTTGGGTAATAATTCGATAGGGGGCGGAGTCTGGATGGCTCATAGGCTTGCTGTTCTCTTAGGCAAGCACTATCAGATATTGGCCCGGAAGGATCATTTTACAAATCCAAACAGCCAGGTAATAAAAAATAAATAATGCAAAATCAGTTTTTATGCAATGCTCAACTCTTTGTTCCTTGCAATTATATGTTTCACATAGAGTTACAGAATTCCCAGAAAGCTTATGGTGAAACAGAACTCCTAGGCTGACTCATCATTGCATTTCAGCAGTTCTGGAGGTGTGTTTAGCTTAAATGGAAAACAAAGGGGTGATTTGCATATTCAGCAGTGATGCTCTGTGGGGACAACTCAAGGCTCACTCCAACCTGAAAAATCGCAAATACCTTCTGTTTTTAAGAAGGCAAACGTATATTCTGTACAGTATGTGTTAAAAATCACAAGACTGAACTAGGGGTTTAAAATACCTGATAACATTTATATATTCTTTAGCTACTTGCTTCCCAGGGATTTTTAATACCAAATGTTCAGGATGCAAATATTCAGAGAAACTTTGGAAATTCAATATTGTTGCAGTGATTTTCCTATGTAAAGCTGAATACCCACCAGATGGATCCAGCAATGTGGTGCCCCCCATTATGATTGTTCCATGATCCATCTTCTGTCCAGCAGGTACACGCGACATTACATGACAGGCGCGAACGGGAAGTCAAGCGATCGCTGTACTTTGCACAGAAACATTGGGGATCTTAAAGATCCGCCGTGACGGTCATCATTTCCGTGTGTCGCTAAGCGACGTTCGCGTTTTCGCATGCCTGTACCCACCTTGCAAGATGGTGTGAATGCTGGCTTGTCTCTCAGAGTATCGCTGGTCTTCAGAAAAATCGCCAGGAAAATCGCATTGTGGGTACGGGCCTTAAGGGAGACACCAGAAATCAGGTAGAAACAAACGTTAGACACTTACCTCAGTAGGGTGAAGACTATGGATAGTCCAGGGGCTTTCCCGGTCCTCATTAACCCCTCCTGCGCTGGGACCCTCTAAACAATCTTTAACCTTAATGTCCAAGATTGCTCACAGCCTGCTTTCCTCTGAGTACGAGCGCGGTCACACTGCTCATCTGTGCAGGAGGGGCATATGAAGACAGGGGAAGCCTCTGGACCATGGTACCCCACGGGAGATCGCACAGAGCTGTTTGGGGAAGTTTCTGTCCTCTATGTATGAGCGGCTCCTACTGCTTAGTGACAAACCCACTGGCACCTGCGCAGTGCAGCTGCAATCATCATTTTTTTGTTGTGCTTTGAGTGGAATGATGGTGTTGATGTTGCTGTTCATACAGTTTAACATCTCCCTTCCCAGACGCTCCAGTAAATATATGTCTGTCCGAGAAGTGTTACTTAGTCTAGGCACACCCTGTCAGCTCATTGTCTTGTACTTAGAGATGTCCCTTTAGGCAAATACCTTATTTTATTACATGTTAGTCCGTTAAACAAACACCTTGTTACCTGTTACAATTGAAATAACATGGCTAAAGTAAGTGCAAGAAGTGTATGTGTGTTTGTGTGTTTCTGTATGTGAAGGTGAAGAGTCTTCAGTTAGGGGACATTCCACTAATCACAGGTTCAGGCTTAGTACTTGAACAGAGGTGTAGATACGGTAGATGGCCACACTGAAGTGAGTTTATATAACTGTTGGTGTTCCATACTTCCTGATTTGCTGCTATAGTGACTAACCGAGGCAGTTTACATGGAGAACGTTCGATTCACAGCCAGGACACAGAGTTTGTTTGCTCTCCCTGTGTCTACATGGGTTTCCTCCAGGCACTCTGGTTTTCTCTCACATCTCCAAAATGTACATATATCTATTAACTGGCTTCCTTCTAAATTAGCCCTAGACTACAATGGACGTATGACTATGGCAGGGATTAGATTGTGAGCTCCTCTGAAGGGCAATAAGTGACATGACTATTTCTATGACTGTACTAGGCTGCTGAAGATTACGCCATATAAATAATAATAATGTTGTGCAGGTGAAGGAATTTTCCATGTTTCCCTATTGGGTTCGTGTTTGCCTGCTAACACACGTGTTTTATCACCATACTGTGGTTCCAGTACTCGCCATTCATACAAAATGCACATGACAGCACATACGCTAAAACATGCACGTTTTCACTGTAAACTTAGTGTAAAGGTAAGCAAACACCACAGGCAAAGTGCCTTTTATCAGATTAGAAGTTAATCCAATAGAAACATGATTAGGTCACCTCAATAAATATTTAATAAAAATATTTATTAAAGATGACCATTCTTTTTCAAATCCTTCCTAGCAGAAGCGTTGCTGCAGGTGGGAGCGGTATGCAAGCAATGTTTTTATAGCTTTGAGCTACAATGGGCTACATAGGTTAATGATTGACCTACCATCTACATAGTGCATGGTGTATGCCTAGCCTAAGTTGCTTGACCTGAACAGCTATTCATTTTTTACTGGGTGTTTTAAATACAACAGCAACGGCATGATAATTCCAACACATTTAAAGTATCACTGTAGTGGAAGAAAAATGTTTATTGCTTGCCTATGGAGAGGAAAGTCTCCGGATCTTATTGAGCATTCTCTGTCCCCTCTCGGTCCCTGCGTATCAGTGCTGTCACTCCTGTTACAGCTATTTGACCAACTGGTCAGACACTCACGCATGCGGTGTATGGAGCTGCCCATCTTCAGGAGCACTCATCTCCCCTGCGCTTGCAAAGACACAAAGAAACTCACGCATGCGCTGTATGGAGCCGCTCATCTTCAGGAGCACTCATTTTCCCGGTGCTTAAAAAGACACTCGCGCATGTGCTGTATGGAGCCGCTCATCTTCAGGAGCACTCATTTTCCCGGTGCTTGAAAAGACACTCGCGCATGTGCTGTAGAGAGCCGCCCATCCTTTGGAGCAATCGGTTATATGAGTTCTTCCGAAGCCTTCGAAAGGCTCCCAGAGGCGGCGTGACGTCACAGGAGGACAGCTGGAGAACAAGAACACCGAGAGGGAACAGGGAAAGCTCAATAGGACCCAGAGCCTTCCCTCTCCATAGGGATTTTCTCACTAGAGATTTGCTTTAATTGCTATTTTAAAGGCCATCTGCAAGTAACGGAGAACGCCTGTCACCCATCTGTACAGGTAGCCAATGGAAAATTAAAGTAGCCTTGACTGAGAACATATTTACATCTTCTACGGAGCAATATCCTCACATCTAATGAGTGAAAGAAATGCCCAGGCATAAGCTTATTTATTGTATTCATAAAGCGTCAACATATTACACGGCACTGGACAATAAATAGGAATGCATGCAATGTTAATATGGGTTGTCAGACCGAGAGGTAGCACAAGGTTACACACACAAACGGTATAAGATGCATGATCATGTGATTTCACAAAGGCGCAGCAATTCAAGTCCGAGGCAGTCCATGGGAAGAGTGTCATTGGTGGAATTGCAAGATCAAGAAGGACACACTGGGGGGAGAGGGTGGGTGTGGAAGACCCTACCAAAGACTTACAATCTAAAGGGGAGGCTGTAGAATAGGTGCTCAGCTGAGAGAGTTAAGGTGTGCGTGTGTGTGTGTGGGGGGGGGGGGGGTAGGCCATTATATATGTGTTTTTAGGTCTTGCTTAAAGGTGTTGAAGACAGGGCCAGTTTCATAGGGGATGGGAGGGAGTTCCATAGAGTGGGGGTGGCTCTTGAGAGGCGCGCATGCGAGAGTAAAATGCGATGGGCGGTCATTGGAGGACCAGAAAGGGTTGGCGGGTGGCTATATTTCCGTGCACAAGCTCAGACACGCAGGTTTGGCAAGTCTTGTGCACAGGTTTGTCAGCCAGGCACTGAATTTCAAAACTGGTCCTGAAGCATACAGGGAGCCAGTGTAGGGCTTTGCAGAGGGAATAGGGACACTTAATCCACTAACTTCAGCCAATAGTCCAGCTATCTGACATTGTGATGCAGATATTCTTTATTTCAGTGCCAGGCTTAACGTGTGCACAAAATGGTGAATGTATGAACTCATGCACGGAAATTTTGCCCAGCAATAGTGTTCCAATCCCCACAGTATTGGCTGTGTGTGCGCATACCTTTACATAAGCTTCAGCTGTTAGACAAGGAAAACCGCTTTTACACACTGCTTTCATTAACGGAGAGCCTGGAGCAAAGTTATGAGAATACATATATGTTCTTGACCTTTGCATCACATAGACTCTTTGTTGTCCGCTCCACAAACTCTCCCAGATCCATTTCCCTAAGCTGAGTTCCCTCTACTCAAGAATGGTATGTTGGGGTTAGACTGAGTTGCAGGCTACTTATATACTTTTCTCATCTGATTTCGCAGGCCAGGCTCATGTCATCAGAATCCCTCTTCCAAGAAGGCCAAGATCAACCGCAGCAGCAATACCATCGACCGGTTCTTCAAATAAATTCTTGGGCTGCATAACCCGACTGTTGTTTAATACAAAAGAGAGGATCTGCACATTAGATTCTAGAGCAACTCCACATTTATTGTTCCTACATGCAGAAAAAACAACCTGATTGTTCAGCGATGATCATTTCAGGGCCACACAGGGTCCACTTTGTCAAGGAATAGGAACAGAAGACCTGTATTGTATAATACAGTGACCATGTCTACAACAATACCTACATTACAATATAAATTATTTTTAAAATGCATAATGTGATTGAGGCCATTTAGTAAAAGCAGGAAGAGGAGGCGTCTGGAACTGCTGAAGGCTTTTATTGGTGCATATCAATCAGGACACCTAAACTGTGCTACAGACTCTGAAGGTGCGCATGCCTGGTTGAATGTATGCAGTGGTTGCAGGGCACTGATCTTGCCAGACGGCCGTTTCACTCGTAAAAGCTTCTACCGAGACAGCCTGTAACACAGTTTAGGTGTCCTGAGAGATATGCACCAATCACAGATTTTAGCAGTGCTGTAAGCTTCCTCTTCCTGCTTGCAACATACTATGCCCTGAGCACGCTATTTTAAGCTGACTGTGGATGTGGCCGGTAAGTGGGGATCTACGCTTGGTAGTGCTGGTACTGTCCACCCTCTCTACCTGTTAATTAGAAAAAGAAAAAACAAATCCTCATACCAGTGCAAGTCAATAGGAGGAGGCATCACCTGAGGCTCCCATCTATCACTATACAGTGTCCTTTGTGTTATCACTGTATTACTGCCAGTGTCTCTCTGCTGGAATCTATGCAATAATGTGATAGAATGACTCCCTCTAACACTGCAGTTCAGTGCCACATTTTCCTATATTGTAGTTTTATAAATACCGCAGAGAGGTCCAGTGATCAGGGAATTAAAGCTGTAAATGGCCGGTATATTTATCGTGCTTTTATAAATTAGCTGGGAAGTGTAAAATAACTTAAAGAGAACCAGAGGTGGGTTTGAAGAATATTATCTGCATACAGAGGCTGGATCTGGCTATACAGCCCAGCCTCTGTTGCTATCCCAAACCCCCCTAAGGTCCCCCTGCACTCTGCAATCCCTCATAAATCATAGCCGTGCTGTTGACAAACAGCTTGTCAGAGCTGGCTGTGTTTATCTCTATAGTGTCAGTCTGCTGCTCTCCCCGCCTCCTGCAGAACTCCAATCCCCGCTTGCATCCCTTCCCTCCCTGCTGATTGGAGGGAAGGGACGGGGGCAGGGATCGGAGCTATGCAGGAGGCGGGGGAGCAGCTGAGACTGACACTACAGATGTAAACACAGCCTCACAGCACGGCTGTGATTTATGAGGGATTGCAGAGTGCAGGGGGACCTTAGTGGGGTTTGGGATAGCAACAGAGGCTGGGCTGTATAGGCAGATCCAGCCTCTGTATGCAGATAACATTTTTTAAAACACACCTCGGGTTCTCTTTAAAGGAAAGCTCATAGGACCCCCAAATATGGGAACAATGAGAATATGATAAAGGTTTTGTGGTTGGCAGGTGAGAGACAAAGAAAACAAAATCATGGAAGGACTTTTTTTTTTCACTACAAGTCGCATAATGCAATCACATTGCACTAGCATAAAAGGGATCCTGTAATTTTCATTATTTTGTCGATGGCCTTACGTTTTGCGTTCTGCAATTTGCATGCGATTATATATTGCAGCACAATTATGCGTAGTGGTAAACAGCCCTTTGCTTTGTAGGGGCTGGTTTAGTTTGAGGGACTCAGTGGGATACCTCATAGTCCAACCGCCACTAATGTTCACTAATGCCCCCCCCCCCCCAAAGTAGACTAGTGCTGATTTCTATTAGGATGACTTGTACTCTGTAGTAGTGTATCAGCAGGACTACCAGGCAACTGGTATTGTTTACACGGAAATAAATGTCAGCCTCCATGTATTTCTCACTTCAGGTCCTCTTTAAGATATGGAACTGGTGGGGCTGAAGTCATCCTTTACAAGAAACTACAAAATTACCACATCGCATGAACATTCAATACCTCCAATGGTTTCCGACATTAAGTTTTCCTCATTTGTAACCTCTAATCATGTATTATCTCAATGTATTGCAGGTTGCTTAGGTTTATACCAGGTATACCTTAATATTGTACTCATATTATGTGGTAACTGGCTAATTTAGCTTTGTAAATGTATTTATCTCTTATTTCTATTTATTTTGTACAGGAACTTGAAGTTTAATTTTCTATCCAATGGAATTTGCAGATTATTGCACATTACTTTTTTTTTCTAATATTACCTTAGTCAGAAGTAGCCAATATGCTTTAAAGTGAAGCTAAATTTCCATTACTGTCAGTAAGCTCAGACTGTCCCTCTTTGCAAGCCTGTTATATGTACTCTTATAGACTGTAGAGATTGCTTAGAGATTGCTATGCTGCTGCATGAGAAAAGTCTTGTTCATTTTTAACAACTAGGCTAATGCAGTGAATAGCCAGGGGTTTTCCACCTCACCTTAGAATGGCTGTGTCTAGAAGGCACAAAAAAAACTTAAAGGGATACTGTAGGGGGGTCGGGGGAAAATGAGTTGAAGTTACCTGGGGCTTCTAATGGTCCCCCGCAGACATCCTGTGCCCACGCAGACACTCACCGATGCTCCGGCCCCGCCTCCGGTTTACTTCTGGAATTTCAGACTGAAAAGTCTAAAAAACCACTGTGCCTGCGTTGCCGTGTCCTCGCTTCCCCTGATGTCACCAGGAGCGCACATTGCAGGTGCAGACCATACTGGGCCTGCGCAGTTCGCTAGTGGTGCCATCAGCGGGAGTGAGGGCGTGGCCACGCAGGCGCAATGGTTTTCAGACTTTACAGTCTGAAATTCCAGAAGTGAACCGGAGGCGAGGCCGGAGCATCGGTGAGTGGCTGCGTGGGCACAGGATGTCTGGGGGGGGGGGGGGGGGCATTAGAAGCCCCAGGTAACTTCAACTCATTTTCCCCTGACCCCCCTACAGTGTCCCTTTAAGCAAGCTGAAATTAAGCAAGCTGTTTGACAATAATCCTTGCAATGTTTAGAGCTTAAAATACAACTGAACAGAGAATGATATGGAGGCTGCCATATGTATATCTTTTTAAACAATATCAGTTGCCTGACAGTCCTGCTGGCAATGTCTGAATCACACCAAATACAAGCATGCAGCTTATCTTGTCAGATCTGACCGTGTCAGAAACACCTGATCTGTTGCATGCTTGTTCAGGGTCTATGGATAAAACTATTAGAGGCAGAGGATCAGTAGGGCTCCCAAGCTGGGCTCCAGGGCTGCCCAACTGGTATTGGTCAAATCGAAATATGTCAGCCTCCATATCCCTCTCACTTTAGTCGTCCTTTAACTGAAGGGACTACTTTGCTCTTTCACTTTTAAATAGCAGTTCAGACAGGAAGAAAATGTAATTCAGGGTAAATACACTTTTTTTAAACATCAATGCAGGGTAGTAGCTGCAGCTGTGAATGATAGAACTGATTCCCTCATTGTAAAGCTTCCATGATTGCACTCTTTTATTTATTCCTATGTTATAACTATGCTAATATTAAGCAAGGTACCTTTAAAGAGACACTGAAGTGAAAAAAATATATATGATATAATGAATTGGTTGTGTACTATGAATAATTACTAGAAGATTAGCAGCAAAGAAAATATTCTCATATTTTCATTTTCAGGTATATAGTGTTTTTTCTAACATTGCATCATTCATATAATATGTGCAGATTACACAACACTCAGCATTCAAAATGATTCTTTCAGAGCAGTCTGTGAACTAATGAACTCTCCTCTGCCAGAGAAAAAATAAATAGTTAAGGAACAGTTGAAATAATAAAAGTCAGATAACAGCCCTCTCCACCACTTTGAAAGTCCTAGAGATTAATGGCTTTTTTTGTATAGAGATAACAACTGGAGTTTCTTAACTCTTCCTGTACTGGAAACAATTAGACTGATGTATCTGATCTTAATGTTTTATTTCTTAGCTGTACTACACATACAAATCATAATATCATCATTTTTTTTTTCCCGCTTCAGTGTCTCTATAAGTGCAATAGTGTATTTTAATTGCAGTGTAACAGGAAGAGGTCTTATAAATGTATTTTCATATGAACTATTTTTTTTATTTTAGTTTGTCTGTTTGGCTCAAATGAAATGGTCTTTTAATAATGAATAAGTGTCTGTGCTCATTTGTGTAGGTCACGGTAACAGCTGAGATGGTCAATGAGATGCAAATCATTCCACTTCATTTTCAAGCTGCACAAAAATTGCATAACTGCTTGCATCAGCTATGAATTATCTCTCATCGACCATCCCCAAGCTACAACGATTTTATTATTTAAAGCTTAAAACTAAACGCAATGCCTTAGACATACAGCTGCCCCTCATCTGCCGAGCCTCCCTCCCACCGACCTGAGGACTAGAGTCTAACAATTCAAACTTTTTACAATTTGTAAATGTTGGAGTCATCCCTACACAGGACTCTTTTAAACGTCTTTATCTACATAAAAGGATTGGGAGCTTAATATGTACCCAAGATGACATGTGATATGATGAGATGAACATGTGTATGTAAAGTGCAAAGCATATCACCGTATATTCCGGCGTATAAGATGACTTTTTAACCCTTGAAAATCGTCTGAAAAGTCGGAGGTCGTCTTATAAGCCGAGTGTCAGGCACAGGGTGTGAGTACATGTGCCAGGCTGACCTTGGGCTGTGTACTGCAGTCATCAGGGAAACATTGCAGGCATCGGGATCTCCGTTTGAAGTGAAGTTTCTGGATAGAGAGCAGCCGCTCGCACAAGTAATTGAGCAGCTTCAAGATTCGGGGGGGGGGGTCACCTGACTGATCCTGTGTGACGTGCGCTCACGCTGGAAGAGATTGCTGGCGGAACACACTAGTGTGGAGCGCTCACGTCACCGGTACACTACAGTACCAATCTTTTATACAATATGTTCTGTTATGATGTCCTATGATACCATAAATCTTTTATACTGGTAATACAATAATTTTGATGTGAGGTGCAAAGGGGTTGGTATACAGGTGGATGGAGGAGGCATGTTTTGTGTGTGTATGTCAGTGAAGGTGTACATAGAAATAGGGGTAGCCTTATACGGCGAGTATATCCCAAACTCTATATTTTAACTGGATAAGTTGTGGGTCGTCTTATACGCCGGAATATACAGTAATAACCAGGCTGTTTTACTTGTTTTATTTTTCTGCCTGAAAGAGTTAATTTCTAGACATGGCAGTGACAGCTTCTATCTTGACCTTGTCTTGGGAATATAGTAAACATCACTGATAAGCAAATTACAGTCATAAAAGCTTTCCTGGCAGAATAGAACATCTGAGAGCAGAGGGAGATAAAATACACAAGCTATTGACCTTTTTCTAACTCTGGGACACTTATTAGGCTGGCACTGAGCAGAGGCATCAAAACATTCAATCTAGTTTGTAAATGTTTAAAATAAAAATAGTCTAAATCGGGCAGAAAGTTGCATGCCATCCTGGAATTCGAGGTGAAGGACCATCATGACTGATGAGATAAACAATTATAGTTATCCTCCTACTCCTAAAAATGACTATTGTTTTTTTAGATATCATGTTCGTGGTTATCATTCTGTTATATACCTTGACAAAGGGGACCCGCCATGGCCCCAAAACAGTCGTTGGTGACTGGAATGTACATGTTGTATGAATAAACCACGTTGAACTTGCATTGAGTGTGTGGACCCCTTGGATTTTTGCTTTCAATATAAAATTAAACCCTGGGATATCTAAAAAACAATAGTCATTTTTAGGAGTAGGAGAAGAACTATTATGGTTTATCTCATCAATTTATTTTCACCTCAAGTTCACTTTAAAAGGACAGCAGTATATCAATAGTCTACAAATGTATACTTTAATACATGATCATTGTTATGGTACCTCAAGAGTTTTATATGTGCGTATCTTTCTTTCTTTCTCGCTATGATCTTTTTGTTGTGTTATATTTAAGTTTGCTGGTTTTTATTAAAATTATTTGAACAGTGAATCTGTCTTTTTTTATTCATTTTACTTGGGTTCATGCATACTGTCATTTATGTAATGCTTAAAGAGGGACTTTCACAAAAATAACCTGCAAAATGTAATCTGTCAGAGAAAATTTAATGTTGATAAATGTAAGGTTATGGACCTTGGGCATGCCAACAGCGTCATATGTGATACATGGCATACTGGGAACATCAGACTTGCAGAAGGACTCAGGAATACTGGTTGAGCAACCATACTCAATGCCAAGCAGCAGCAGCAGCTAAAGCAAATAAATTTCTGGGTTGCATAAAATGGAAATAAAATTATATGATGATCGTATTATTACTCCCTCAGTATAAATCACTTGTGAGGCTACAGCAGAGTTTTGGGCACCTCACTATAGAAAGGACATTGGCATACTAGAACAAGTACAAAGACTGCCAACTAAATTAATCTAGGGGATGGGAAGGACTAACCAAGAATAACTAGACAAACTGAGCTTATTTAGCCTGGAAAAAAAAGGCGACTGAGAGATGACTTGATTAACTTGTATAAATAGGAGGGCCGTCTGGATACCTACTTTCTTTTGAAATGTATATATTTGTAAAATATTTTTGGATTTTACTTTTATACCACTACCAACTAGTTTTTCAGCTTTCAACCCTTTTCCTCCTTTTAAACTGTTCTTATGATTTTTACTTGCTTACCATGCTGTTCCATTTAATAATAATTCAGATTCCATAATAAGGAAACTTGTTGCACTGCTGCTCAATGCCGTACAAAGAAATAAAACAGTTGACTATTTGCTGCCTGAAGCAAACTTGTGAGGATGCCCACAGTATAGTTAGCCAGGTATAGGTGCTCCCAGTATAGGTAGCCAGGTATAGGTGCCCTCAGTATAGGAAGCCCGGTATAGGTGCCCTCAGTATAGTTAGCCAGGTATAGGTGGTGCTCCCTGTATAGGTAGCCAGGTATAGGTGCCCTCAGTATAGGAAGACCGGTATAGGTGTCCCCAGTATTGGTAACCTGTTATAGTTGCCCCCAGTATACTTACGCAGGTATAGGTGCCTCCCGTATAGGTAGCCAGGTAGAGGTGCCCACACTATCAGTAGCCAGTTATAGATGCCCACAGTAGACGTGTACCGGGCTACTAGGTGCCCCAGTATAGATAGCCTGGTATAGGTGCCCCCAGTATAGTTAGCCTGGTATAGGTGCCCACAGTAAAGGGAACCTGGTATAGGTGCCCCAGTATAGATAGGCAAGTATAGGTGGACATACTTAACATCCTGCAGCTCCGTATTTTGTCCTCGGTAATGGTCTCTGGTGTCTGCGGCTCTCCCGGCGGTGGGTCCTGGTATCCCCTTCATCAGCGGTGGCTCCTCCAGGCATATGGTGGGCGAACGGCAGCGTCCCCAGCAATCTGCCGCTTATATGACATGCCTCAGGCTGTGTCATGGCAGATCCGCCTCTGGTTCCGCTCCACAGTTTCCTCCTGTTCCTGTCAAATCACATTTGTCAATCACTTACACATGCACACAACAAGATGTGCAAAATCAGTCAATATTTACTGACAGGTTTGATTACTTAACCACCATTAAAATGATCTTTATTCATTTGCTTCTGATCAGTCTGCAGAAGAATTTCTGGTGGGTCAGGAGTGAATATTGGCTTGTGCCAATATTACAAATATAATAAATAAATTGTGCGTGCTCGACTGAGACAAGACTTTGTCCAATGAGTATTATAGCTTCTCCCCACATTCCAGCAGCCTCTGTACACCTGTGCAACATATGCTGTGCTACAACTTGTGTAATTTGAACTAAATGGCTGATCATGTTATTTCAAATTCACATTAGACAAACTTGTGTAAAATGAAAAACGTTTGTATTGCTGACTGTGGCAAGAAACCTCGTTATTGATTCTACATTGGCCAATGAGGATGCCTTAGGCATAAAGGTATGTGTACCATTTTCTACTTGGACTGATGACTGAGTACATCCAAAGGCAATTGTCAGAGCAAAGAAAAATTACACTGAAGTCCGACATCAAGCAAGCAAAAGATAGCAATCTGTATAATGTTTTCATGTTTGCTCTACTTTACAAGGTTCAGCCACTGGTTTGCTTAACCCCTTCCAATCCGATCACCCACATCCTCCCCAGAACTAATATTTTGTTTTGTGATGGGGCACGTCTGTACCTCCTCGCTCTAGAGCAAGATTCTGCATCAGTGGGAGGGGCCAGCACAGGCTTCTGAGCCATAGCTCTGCACGCACGCCAGCTTAATATCCTTATTACGCGGCGCTGTGTGGTGCTGGAGGGGACCAAAGTGTCGGACCCACATGCTCCATGTAAGATTTATATTACGTGGGGCTGGCAGAGATCAGGATATTGAACTTAGTCCGACACTTTAATCTGTGGAGGATGGCGCTGTACCTTTTATCTGGCAACAGCGCCATCTAGCAACAACCAGTTTTCCTACGTCGTACTGTCTGACAGTGGAGTTATAGAGGAGAAGGCCAATGTCTGACATACACCGACATAGGTTTAGCAAGAGATAGAGGACACCTAAATTGAGGGGGATAAGGAGGCTGCCATATTTACAGGTATTTCCTTTTAAACAATACCAGTTGCCTGGGAGTCCTACTGAGCTATTTGGCTGCAGCATTGTGTCTAAATCACACACCTGATACAAGTAAGGGGCTAATCCATTCAGACACACTAGATCTTCATGCTTTGGTATACAGGATCTTCGAACAAAAGGGTAAAGAAGCAAGGCTTACCAGATTCCAACAACCCACATTATAAGGTTGTAAACGAGTTTGATAGGTGGTCCGCAGAACTTTCAAATGGTGTCGTTTCACCAGCGATGTTGCACACTACAGATTCCTCCGGAATATAGTAGATATCCTGAGATCGCAGAGACTCACCAAAGGGGAGTCCAGTAGGATAGTGACATGAAAGAGATGTACGGCACATCTAAGTGTAAACCGTCTTTATTACATAACAAGTAAAACAATTAAAAACAAGGATAAAGGAAAACTCACATACGGGGCCCGTGCACTGGGAAGGCGACAGGCGGCACCATTTTATTTGAGGTCTTCTATTGACCATTTTATGCGCGCTACTTTTTTCGGGGTTCCCAGTGCACGGGCCCCGTATGTGAGTTCTGCGGACCACCTATCAAACTCGTTTACAACCTTATAATGTGGGTTGTTGGAATCTGGTAAGCCTTGCTTCTTTACCCTTTTGTTCGAAGATCCTGTATACCAAAAAATGATGAAAGCTGTATTACTATAGACCTGCGCTGACTTTATATATTCATTGCTTGTGTGGACTTTTGGACATTGTCCTTCTCGGCTGCGGTCGCCTTCTGCCTTGGCGCTGACACTTGTTGTTTATTTAGATCTTCATGCTTGTTCAGGGTCTATGGCCAAAAGTAGTATAATACAAGTGTAACCCGATTTATCCGTTAGCACTCGGCTCCGGCTGAGGAGAATCCACCAGACACCTACTGATGAAATGATCAAAGATTTATTCGTGACCTAACAGTGGTCACTGGTAGTTTCAATAAACCCGTAATATTTCAACTACACAATACAGCTCCCTTGCACATCACAGGTCAAAATACACAATCTTTTTATCTTCACAGCCGGTGCACCAGTAAAAGCTGCGTAATAAAAAGGTTGTTACATACAAATTATATATGAAAGTTTAGCTACAAAGGTCTTCAATAATCAACCACTTTACAGCATGTTTACATCACCGTACCATGTGTGGGGAATAGGGGCTGGGGAAGGGACAGGTCTACTGAGCAGTTCAGTTCCTAAACAGTTTGTCAGTCCCTTGTAACCAAGTCCAAGCTATATTGTTCAGCAAAACCCTGGGGGGAACTCGTGACAGTTTTCAAGATGGTACTGAACAGTTCCATAGTCCGTTGGTTGATCCAAAAGAATGTTCACTTTGCTCAGAAGACTCTTTACCCTTTGTAATATCCCACCAAACCCACTTTGCACTTAGCACCACCTGTCTGGATAGAGCCTCCTCCCAAAATAACAAACAAAATAAAATAATCAAAAAGGGTTAGAAAAATAAAAGAAAACAAAATAAAGCGCAAAAGTGACCAATGCACCCAGCTAAACCACCAAGATCACCCTCCCACGATATAACTCTCCTTAACCTTCCTGGCGGTAAGCCCGATCTGAGCTCGGGCTATGCCGCGCAGGAGGATTTCTCAGGCCCTGCTGGGCCGATTTGCATCATTTTTTTATTTGGTACACGCAGCTAGCACTTTGCCCGATCGCCGCACCCCCCCCCCCCCAGACCCCGTGCGCTGCCTGGCCAATCAGTGCCAGGCAGCGCTGGGGGGTGGATCGGGACTCCCTTAGACGTCCATGACGTCATCCCACCCTGTCGCCATGGCGACGGGGGAAGCCCTTCAGGAAATCCCGTTCTTTGAACGAGATTTCCTGATCAAAGATCGCCGGAGGCAATCGAAGCGGGCGGGGGGATGCCGCTGTACAGCGGCTATCATGTAGCGAGCTCTAGCGGCTATCATGTAGCGAGCCCTAGCCCTAGGCTCGCTACATGATTACAAAAAAAAAATTATTTTAAAAACACTGCTGCGCTGCCCCCTGGCAGATTCTAATAGACCGCCAGGAGGGTTAAGTGCACCAAGCCGCGCAAGGCATGGTTTAGCGATTTGGGCTGCGCAGAATGGAAGCTGTAGCCGCATCTCAAACTGCTGCGGCTTCCAGTAGAAATAAGCCCTTAAAGAGAAACTCCGACCAAAAATTGAACTTTATTCCAATCAGTAGCTGATACCCCCTTTTACATGAGAAATCTATTCCTTTTCACAAACAGACCATCAGGGGGCGCTGTATGACTGATATTGTGGTGAAACCCCTCCCACAAGAAAAGTTCGTACTTTTTTTTGGCAGTTTCCTGTCTGTGAACCTTGTTGCATTGTGGAAAATAGCTGTTAAGCTGGCCACTAACGGTCCAATTTCTAGCGAAAAATCGTTCGAGCGATCAGAAATTCTGATCGGACGAAAAATCGTTCACTACACCATCAACTAACCAATCATTGCTTCCTATCTATCACGACCACCTAGAAAATCCAAATTTTCATTCGACGAAAATTCATTCGGGTGACATTTTTTTCACTCGTTCATAATCGATTGTGTCCACCAATGGAAATTATTTACAACCAATCTGATCAGAATTTCTGATCGCTCAAAGGATTTTTCGCTAGAAATTGGACCGTTAGTGGCCAGCTTAACAGCTGTTTCCAACCGCCAAAAACCATGCAGCAGCTACATCACCTGCTAACACTAAAATGTTCACTGGAGTTACTCTTTAAACCATCCATCCTGCCAGAGAAAATGCCAGATCAGCAGCAGAAGCTCACTCTTTATCTTGGTCCCCCCTTAGCACCTAAACTAGTTTGCTCTGCACTCCCACTGTTCACAGTATGACCATCCTTGGCTCCTGTGCTTGAGATTCCTGAATCTGTACATTATTTTAGTGTTACCTTTCTGCTGGGCAATCAGCAGGATATCTACTTATACAGAAACGCCACAACGGCTTTTTGTTCCAGCTTTAGCTTTTTTCACGTCTTAGGAAAATACTCCTTCAGAGTAAATATTTATTATCATAACATTTGTTCAGCATTGAGCTGTGTGCAGGTATCCCACCCACTGAAGTCAGTCTGAAGAATAATACGTGAACCGGCCTCCTTTTTTTTTTACATATTCCTCATCTTATTGTTGCAGGAAACGCTGTGTACTCATGAGCAGGTTACATGGCGGCAGAACAGTAACTTCCATGTTTTCATCCAGTGGCGTTGCTAGAGATTATGGGGCCCCATAGCAAAACTTTAATGGGGCCCTGAGATGTAGACACTCTTTAGCTATGCCACCTGCCCCTATAGATATGAATTCATTGGCAATTTACATTCTCGTGAAATCTCCACTGTATATAGTCCATGGGCACTGATAGAGGGTGGAGGAACATAAGAAAGTTAATAGTGAATATATCAAGCACCACCTGGGCCCCCTCTGCCCCAGGGCCTCAGAGCAGCTGCTATGGCTTATTGCTACGTCCCTGTTTTCATCTTATCACTTTTGGTGCTATTATTTTAATGCTAAAAGAAATCCCCCAATAAGGCTTTGTTCACTGTGGCCAAGGCAGAATTTATAATTCTGGTGCCCCTAGGCCAAGTATGTTGTGACTCCTCTGTCTTGTGCAGCAGCGCCCCTCCCATTCCATTCTTGTGCAGCAGCGCCCCTCCCATTCCATTCTTGTGCAGCAGCGCCCCTCCCATTCCATTCTTGTGCAGCAGCGCGCCCCCCATTCCATTCTTGTGCAGCAGCGCCCCTCCCATTCCATTCTTGTGCAGCAGCGCCCCTCCCATTCCATTCTTGTGCAGCAGCGCGCCCCCCATTCCATTCTTGTGCAGCAGCGCCCCTACCATTCCATTCTTGTGCAGCAGCGCCCCTACCATTCCATTCTTGTGCAGCAGCGCCACTCCCATTCCATTCTTGTGCAGCAGCGCCCCTCCCATTCCATTCTTGTGCAGCAGCGCCCCTCCCATTCCATTCTTGTGCAGCAGCGCCCCTCCCATTCCATTCTTGTGCAGCAGCGCCCCTCCCATTCCATGTGCAAACCCTCTTCCATGTGTATCATCCATGTACATCACCTCCTTTCTTTCATGAACAGTTTCCCTTGAGCACCAGTTTCCCTTTCTCATGTATATCTTCCCATTTTCAGCCTCCTTTTTCATATGTAGCAATCCCTCTTTCATGTCCAGGTGCCCATGTGGGCTGGAGCCACGCAAGGCCCGGGCCTTTGTGGCCTCTCTAGAAATCCACATCTGATCCACATGTTGCATTGCATATAGTGGAGCTTCGGTTGTGCATTGCAGTGAGCCATGTTACAATGCATCACTGTGAACATAGCCTTACAGATGAACTATCTGTAAATAAGGCACACGGTCTGTTCGCCAGAAACACTCTGGTATTTCTACAAAAAAATAATAGCAGTTTCAGATGGCCGGATTTATAAAAGTGTATCACTGACGCTTCTATCATTGACATTTTAATTCAGGATTGCCACTTTCTGTAGTTTCTTCATTTTCTCAGTATTTATTGCCATATTTACAAAGTGCCAGTAAGCCTGATTACTATAATCTCACCATCCCCCAATACACCTAAAGGTGTGGGGTACCTGTTGGCACCCAGATGTTCCCCCAGGTACCACCACCCTTCCACTTGCAGTAGGCAATCCTGTCAAAATAGGCTGCTTGTCAGCTTGATTGGCCTAATGTATTGGTGTTTACATAACTTCAACTGATAGATCAGTCCATCAAAATAAGCTATGTGTCAGATTGAGCTATATTGTACACTGGGTTTAAATTTAGATGCTGCTAAAAAATGGTTAAGGTTAGGCACCAGTCTGTGAGAAGGGAGGAGGGGTTAGGCACCAAGCTGAAAGAAAGGTTAGGATTAAGGTTCAGTTAACCGTAGTGCTATAAGCCATCAAACCAATCACTGGGTGTGTGACTGGAACACTGGTAGACATGGGGGTTCAGCAGTGGTGTTCCATCTAATGTTGGGTGTGGACATTTGGTGCCCACTTGCGGCATCTTTGGGCCAACTCACAGATATCCCATGGTTATTTCCTCTATGAGAAACTACACACAATGGCTGCACTAATGTTGGGGTCAAATGTGTTTCAACGATGTAGTCAGGGCCGGATTTGTACTTTTTACCGCCCAAGGCCAACTATACCATCTGTATGGTTGTTATCTCTGTGTGCCCCAATGAGAATTCTCCTTACTTTCCATCATTGGTGTCACAGACAATAGCTATTTTAGTAATACCTGTATAGATTAGAAGTTATGTTTTGAAGTTTTATGTTATGCTTGCCATCTCATTAATGATGGACCCATTGCATCACCATGAGAGTTTGACTGATGTATACCTGCAGGATAGCGCTTACAGGTCTTGCATGGACGGAACAAGTACAGGACAGAGAGTTCAAAGGTAAATCTGTTCTTGTAGTTAGGATGACTGCATAGAACAGCTTTCCTGCCCCTCACTGAGCCTCCCCTAAACTTCTGGTGCCCTAGGCCATGGCCTATGTGGCCTTGCCAGAAATTCCGCCCTGGATATAGTATAACCTTCCTGATGGCTTTGGCACTAGTGTACATTTTGGGCAGCAGGTGAGTGTGGGGAGGGGGGGTAGTTAAAATTAAGCCAAGGTGATTATAATGGATGCCATATTTATTTGATTTTTAAAGTGAATGGGAACAGTGTGGTGTAAATTAAAAAAAACAGATATTTACCTAAGGAAAGGGAAGGCTCTGGGTCCTATAGAGCCTTCCCACTCCTCTACCTGCCCTCGGTGCATAGTTCCCATCTATTGATCTAAGTCCCCGGTAGAAAGACCGACGGCTTCTTTGAAAAGCCGCGATCTTTCTGAAGAAAAAAAAAGTTTCCCGTCCTCCCTATACTTCCTGGAAGCAAGAGTGCTCACCCCTAGGACTAAAAAATAAAATTTGACTGTGGCCATCTTGTGGCCAAATAGTAAAACTACATCTACATACATATTTTATTAAATAAACACACATTATTACATTTGAAAATAACTTTACCTCCAACACTAAAAATTAAATAAAATTTTAATGAAAAAAAAAAATTACAATTAAAAAAAAAAAAAGTTACCTAAGGCTCTGAACTTTTTTAATATGCATGTAAAGAGGGTATATTACTAATATTTTTTAAATTATAGGCTTATAATTAGTGATGGACGCAAAACTGAAAAATTGCACCTTTATTTCCAAATAAAATATTAGCACCATACATAGTGATAGGGACATAATTTAAATTGTGTAATAACCGGGACAAATGGGCAAATAGAATACATATGTTTTAATTATGGTAGCATATATTATTTTAAAGCTATAATGGCTGAAAACTGAGAAATAATGATTTTTTTTTTCTTAATATTCCTGTTTAAAATGCATTTAGAAAAAAATAATTCTTAGCAAAATGTACCACCCAAAGAAAGCCTAATTGGTGGTGGGGAAAAAAACAAGATATACATCAATTCATTGTGATAAGTAGTGATAGTTATTGGCGAATGAACGAGAGGTGAAAATTGCTCGGATGGATAAGGTGAAAAATGACTGAAGGCTGAAGTGGTTAAGTACGGTAGCTTAAACCAACAAGATGAACTCTGAACTGAAAATTAAGTGGAAATAAAACATGCACATTTCATACTTATCTGCCAAGTATTCTACTCCTCAGTCTCTTTCTCCTCTCCTGCATCCTGTTTGTCCACTGTGATCAATGGAATTTTCCGTCCTCCAATTTGAAAATGTCCATTATCCTATAACAGCATCCTGGTCTGCACACTGTTAAACTGTAATATCGCCCACTTGAGCCATATGGAAACTTGGACATTACCTTGCTTATCAGTTGTCCTTTCAATTTTAACTGGCAGCAACTGATATATTTCAGTTTTGAAAAAAAAAATCCTGTAAGAAAAGGAATCGTTGTAAGAAGAATATGGTGAACTTCTGAGAGGAACTGACGGTGAGGTTAGTATGTAATGTTCATTTGCAGGTACATAATATGTTTATTTTAAATAATTGTACTTGTTTCAGGTTCCCTTTAAGCAGAAAAGGTAATCAGACGGGTTCCTCACTAGACTGAGATTCCTCGCAAAGGTAGCTAAAAGTGACAGAACCTTGCATAAAAACAATGCAAGTGCAGCTCTCACATTTCTATCCTGACAAGTTCACATTAACAACCAGCCTGAAGAGTTGACATAAACTTTAGCAGATCACAGTAGGCAGGTATGAGTCAGCTGGGTCTGGTTGTCCCTGCAGGGGACTCCTGTGGCACACACGGCATACCTGTTTAATGACAATGACGGAGCTAGTCAGGGAGGCGAGACCAGCAGCCCAGCCCTGTTCCCATATATGAAATGTAGACAAGGAACAGACACAGGTGCTGACCAGCACAGCCCTCCACGTGGGTACGTTGCACTGTAAGAACAGAGAATATGGGGGATGTTTTGTGAAGAGTTTTTCTATTAATTCCGAGGTCTGCAGTCACAAAGTTTCACCTTCACAGAGGAATACTGAGGAACAAGAAACTGCGACAACATGATAAAGACAGGAGAAGCAAAGGCAAAGTTGGTTGGATTGAGCAGCAGTGCTCAGAAGGCGTTGGGCAATGTCTCTGGAACAGTCACCGGGACTGTCAATGGCCTCGTACAAAACGTTCGGAGTAAATACACTACTCCGAGCCCTCAGGAGGATCATGAGATCAGTAAGTCGTGTAAAGATGTTAAAGTGGTCTGAAACTCTGACATAACATTCAATAATGTGTTTTCCTACATTATTGTATTATTCATACAGTTATCATATTTGCTTTTGTGCACAAGTAATATTGTCTATCTACAAATTACAAGTTTCCAAAGTGTAGTTTATCTTGCGCTGAAAGCTGCCATTGCATTTTATTCCAGCTGCTTTTTATTATGTATTAAAATCTTCGAGTGAGCTGTTCTGAACTGTGTGTATGCTTGAAGCACAGAGAGCTTCTCAGAGAGTGTTTTCAGTTGTTTACACACAAATGTAACAACATTGGAATGTAAACAAAGATACTGTTATCTCCAGTCTGGATGCAGATCTCAAGCTGAATCGCCTTTCCATGGCAGGACAAGGTGCTGTTTAACTGTTTTAATGATGTTCTGCTACAATTTTTTTTTGGGATAGTAGCTTTAAAGCTGTAAGGACTCTTTTAGAGCAATGTAGAAATGCTGACTTTCAGACCACTTTAAGGTGACACTTTTAGCGCGATTCCCGCTCAGTGCAAGATGCTAGCATTTTTTAAAAACCGCTAGCCCATGTAAGCCTATGGTAGTGTTCTCACTGCCGCGTTTGAGGTTAGCGTTCACCACAAACGCATAACATACAGCATTTTGCCAACGATTCGCGATTATCGTGATCGCTCCCAAAACGCTGCAGTGTGTAGTGATTTTTCCATGTTAATCGAGTAAAAATCACTCCCGCAAAACGCTAGTGGTAATCGCCAGCATTTTGCGGTTTTAGGTGTAAATGGGGCCTAATACTGTAGTCCAGGGTGTTTGCTGGCATACCTATGAAAGTGCAGACAGGAGATTTTGGCACAGAGTAAAGACGTTAAAAAGCTTACTCTGCTCCTGCACAAGTCTCAGAGGCGCTAATTGCTATTCCTTCTCGAGATCGCCATGGATAGTGTGAGAAAGATGCAATTCGGTTTCCAGCTATTGCTGGCAACTGAATTACAGTGTTTTTGTAGTAATTTGTCTTTTGACGGTGCCCATATCACTCACTGAGCGCTGCTTTATCCATAATTCCAGTTACGGCCTATGGTGGCCGCCGGCGCCCAAATCTCCTGCGCTGTTTTTACAGCACTCGAGTTTCCTGTGTAATCCTGCTGTAACAGAATGGAAAGAGCAGAGGCGGTCAGAGGGTCGGGCATGATCTAGTCATGGTCACTGCTTACTATCGCCTGACCTCTTAGGCTAGGTTCACAGTGGGCGCCGCAAGTTATCCGCGTGTTGCGTTGCATACAGTGGTTGAAAAACAGGTGTCACTGTTAACGCTCGGTTTTTGTGACCGGGATGCTGAAGGCCGTTAGACTGCACCTCACTGGCCACACTGTGAACATCACATTGTTTTTTCATAACGGTATAGCTTTCCAGGTTACAATACGGCCATTATACCATACCGCCAAGCCCCACTGTAAACCTAGCCTTACAGTGAACCCGGGGTGAGAGGGATATGGAGGCTGCCATATTTATTTCCTTTTAAGCAATACCAGTTGCCTGGCTGTCCTGCTGATCCTCTGCTTTCAGCCATAGACCCTGAACAAGCATGCAGTAGATCAGGTGTCTCTGAAAATATTGTCAGATCTGACAAGATTAGCTGCATGCTTGTTTCTGGTGTAATACAGACACTACTGCAGCCAAATAGATCAGCAGGACTGCCAGGCAACTGGTATTGTTTAAAAGGGAATAAATATGGCAGCCTCCATATCATTCTCACTTGGAGTTTGGGGAGGTACCACTAATGCCAGCTTATCAGAGGTGGAACAGTACTGATCAGGCAAGATTTTCTTTTCCCCTTTGGTAACTTGTAAGCCTCAAACAGGAAGTAGATTCAAGTCTAGTGAGATGCTATTAATTCCGACTTCCATGCAAATTTAAAGCTAATTGTAAGCTGCTTAGTACTGGGCCAATCAACATCAGGAGAAAATGCATCTGATTGTCCCAACTTTACACAGCATAAAATGTGCATGCAGAAATATTATCCTCTCATTCACCTTCTCTAATCATATCTAAAATGATTGGTTATGGGCTCTTCAGCTGAAAATCTCTTGGCAGCCTATGACTGTCTCCGCATCAATCAGCCAAACACTGCCTCCGCTAGTAGCCAGGGTTTTCACACATGAGAAAAAAAATGCACAGAATTCCAGCTGACACCAAATAGATTTCAAATGATGATTTCAGGTATCAAATCTTTAATGTCTGTGAAGCATCTATCCAGTGATGGCTAACCTTGGCACTCCAGCTGTGACAAAACTACAAATCCCATCATGCCTCTGCCTCCCGAGTTATGCTTAGAACTGTTACAGTATTGCAATGCCTCATGGGACTTGTAGTTCCACCACAGCTGGAGTCCCAAGGTTAGCCATCACTGATCTATACCCTCAGGCACATTTCAACAACAACAAATAACATTTGTAGAGTGCTTTTCTCCCATAGGACTCAAAGCGCATAAGCTTGGCTCCGACCATTGTGGTACAGAGGAAGAATTTTATACGTCGGGAAATGCCAGGCTAAACAGGTGGCTTTTCAGTCTGGATTTGAATAGCTCCAGGGATGGTGCTGTCTTTACTGGGTGTGGCAGGGAGTTCCAAAGAGTAGGGGCAGCATGACAGAAGGCTCTATCTCCAGATTTTTTTGAGGTGCACTCTGGGAGTGACCAAGTTTATAGAACTAGCTGATCTGAGGTTGTGAGAGGTGTGGTGCAGCTTCAGCAAGTCCTTCATGTATCAAGGGCCCAGATTGTGCAGGGATTTGAATGTCAGCAGTCCAATCTTGAAGAGTATTCTCCATTCTACTGGTAGCCAGTGCAGTGAGCGAAGGATCGGTGTAATGTGGCAGTGGCGAGGCTGGTTTGTTAGCAATCTGGCAGTAGCATTCTGCACTAATTGCAGGCGACGCAGGTCCTTTTTGGGGAGGCCAGCATAAAGGGCATTGCAGTAGTCCAGCCGTGATGTGGGCGTGGACTAGGGTTGGAAGATCCTCTGGGGGAATCAGATGTTTAATCTTTGCAATGTTCTTCAGATGAAAGTAGGAAGATTTAACTACAGATGAAATTTGGTTTCTGAAACTTAAATCCCCATCGATTAGTACGCCAAGGCTGCGCACAAGGTTGGAGCTGTTTATGTCCGAATACCCAATCCTGATTGGTGTTGCTTTAGGATAGAGCTGTTTTGATGGCGAGCACTGGCTTTGGACAAAGAGGACCTCAGTTTTGTCAGCATTCAGTTTCAACCAGTTATCATTCATCCATGCCTGTAGCTCAGCTAAGCAAGAGTTTATTTTTGGAGTAGGGTCTGTTCCACCAGGTTTGAAGGACAGGTATAGCTGTGTGTCATCGGCGTAGCAGTGGTACGTCAGGCCATGTCGTTGGATAAGTGTACCGAGTGGCAACATGTAGATTGCAAACAGCAGAGGGGATAGGATTGATCCTTGTGGCACTCCGAATTGTAGAGGTGCAGGTTTGGACATTATAGGGCCTAGGGATACTCTCTG